>NC_134587.1:35020000-35365000 GCF_037038515.1 Microtus pennsylvanicus | reverse complement strand
CTTTCTAAGTACACAAATCCATGTCAGTATCCCTTGGTTTGTTTAGTCAATGGACACTATTTTAATATCCTCTCCCTGAGGTAACTTCCAATCGCATGTGTACAACACATATGCCTGAGTTCCCTCAAATGTCCAATACAAACAAAATGTGTTTGGCGACAGGCTCCTTATAAAAGTAATTATGATTAAATGATGTCTTTAGGGTTAGCACTAAGCCACTATGACTGAAGCCGTTATAAGAAGTAGATAGCTGCCATGCATAGACACGGGGTGGGAAGACGATCAGAAGACCGCAGATTAGATCAAAGCCAAAGGCCTCCTCTCAAGAAGTTGACTCGGTCAAGAAAATGCTCTCTTACTTCTACATTTAAGAACAGTAGAAAGCAAGTGCTGCTGCTTAAGCATGCTATGGTGATTTGCAATCCCCATAAATACATTGCAAGTTCTAGGTTAAGACCCTTTCCCCTGGAAAAAAAAAAAACAAAACAGGACTTTTGGCAAGACTTCCCATCTTTATGAGCAAAAAAACCAGACACTCAAGTAGTCTATTTCTCCCTTAAGCCTCATGCGTTTCACATGGGCATATTTTCATCCTCACAGTTCTGTTGAGTGCAATTAATAAGTCAGGGCTTAAATATCAACATACTTATTATTATTGAATAAAAACCAAATTTCTAGCCACCATATATAAATATGAACCAGAGCTCCTTGAAGTTTCTATGTCCTTAGTCCATCATTTAAAAAGTTCCTGTTTTCAATAAGCTAACCAATTATCATTTTATTTTACATAATACTTCAGAATGAAACAATGTTATTTAAACTGTGTATGGCTGTCCTGTTCCATATGAATCTAGTGAGCTAAACAGATTTTTTTAAACTTCCCATCAAGCACATGACCCTTGAAGGGGATCTAGAGATGGAGATGGTAGGGCACAGGTGCTCTGAAGGGAAAATGCGGAAACGTACTGAGGGCCTTTACCTAGGAAAGACAGAGTGAGACAAAACAGAAGGTAGAAAGAGAGGAAGGTTAACAAATACTAAGAAGTATTGATAAAACCCCAGTGAAATATAGCATTCTGTGCTGACTTAAAGATACATGCATAACATATGTATATACATAGATAAATAATTTAAATTTTTAAATGATGTTAGATCACTTGGGGTGGTAAATTTTCTCCATAAGAGCCATAGGCAGTGTAATAAAACACTCATGCCAGGCATGGGAAATTTTTCAAGTTGTTGGTCCTCGAAACAACGTAGGCTATCCCTATTGTCTTTAGTTGCCTTCCAGAATTGAAGGTACCATTGGAGACTCTTCGGAACATTGGACTTGGAGAAATCAAACTGGAACTGACTTGACAGCATCCTCATTGAAGATCAGCTTCTCATAGTATATATAGATGCTCAGCAAACTTCCAAAAAAGAAAAGTAATTGATACTCTTATTAAACCTTGTGAAAGACAACAATGACCAGCATGGCAAGTTACCCCAAAGGGTGTGATAGTTGTATTTATTTATTGGCATAGCAATTGCTCTCTTATTAGATGTAAGGCCCACTCAGTAGAAGAAGGAAGTGGAAAGATTGTAGCAGCCAGAAGATCAAATGTCTTCTGAAAGATACATATGACTTTTAAACTGCACCTGTGCCAATTGAACAATATTGTCACTTAAATATGATATACACGGTGACAATGACACTGGACTTGCCAGCATAGGTGGGGACATATAAAAGACCCCATTCCTTGACGAACAGCTACAGTGCAATTAATGGCGGCTGAGTGATAGAGACTAACTTTTCTCTAGAAACAAGTCCTTGATGGGTTATCTAATTCCACACGATCAACCCTAAATACATTTATGCAAAGCAGCAGAAAATGGAATCAAAGAACGGATCTAAACAAGCTAAGCATGCTAGGTGCTAATCTAAAAATTGTGATTGGCTGAAAAACATGCTCAATCAATAATAATCAGAGTCTTCTAAGTATGCAATGAAACAATAACTATACTCTAATTAAAATGCCCATCATGTATCCAGTGGAATAAAAAACAAAGGCCTATTTGTAAGATTTTGACACTTCATTCCAAAGTAAAAATAAATTTGGTTTCTCAGCTCAGTCCTAGTGAATCATTCACTGCGACAGGTTCACAAGCTTGCCAGACTACTTAGAGCCCTGGGTGTAATATCCAGACTGCTACATTTGTATGATTCTAAAGTAAATATAACTCATTTACATTGAAACTTGGCCTCTGTCAGCTGAATCCACTGTATTAAACTATTGCATGATGCTGCCATGTGCTATGGCTTGATCAGGATTTAACCTAAGCTGTGTGTACGTGTGTCTAATTGAGAAAGGATAAATTTTGATGAACTCTATCAATATTGCAGAGACCAATGCATTCAGCAATGTTTGAGATTGATAAAATTACAATATGTAATGACAGAAGGGTTTCGAAGTGCATTTGCTTCTTCACATATTCTACACCGAGCACTAATTTCATTCATAATTGTTGATTACAGAAAAAAGTGAATGACTATCAAGATAGTATGAGTAGGAAGAGAAAAAGTCTTCAGTGGAATCCTCCAGAGGTAACTGGGACACGAAGATTTAATTGTGTTTCATTGACTAACATCTCAATTTGTAAATAAGTTAAGAAGAGAAGTGGTAGTGCAAACTAAGGAAAATGCCAAGGGGACAGGAATTCAAGGCAACGCCCCAGGGACCAGCATTAGCTTGATCCTATACGAACATCAGAAATGGAAGTTTAACCTTGAATGATTCCTACATAAAATGAAGTGTGGCCCAGTTACTTGTACCTGAAGATAGGGGTTGGGATGCAGTAGAGTGGTAGAGATTGCAAAAGGGCACTGAGAACTTCATGCTACACCATAATAACAGAAGGAATTGATGCTAAGATATCTCATAATATTCCACCTTACCTTAAACTAATACTCAGAGCAGGAGAGAGCACATTCTCTGGAATAAAATTGGATTTGTTTATGTGGATATGAGCGTGTGTATTGCTGTTTGTATGTGTGTCTTGTGTATGTATGTATGTGTATGAGTGTGTTTGTGTGTATATGTATGTGAGTTTGTGTGTATATATGTACATGTGTCTTTGTGTGTACATGTGTATGTCTATATGCATGTGTATGCATTTGTCTTTGTGTAAGTGTGTGTGTGTGTGTGTATATATATTTGTGTCTATGTTTTTATGTATTTATGTGTGTGTCTGTTGCTGTGTGTTTGTGTCTGTGTGTATGTATAAGCATAGGTGTCCACTTCCACACATGTATGACTGCTGTCAACAAGCACATAGATCCTTTCTTAGCTCATTCAATTTTACTTTTTTATTTATAAACAAAGTGCTATTCATTCATTCAGTAAGTATTCTTGAGCATTTATTCTGAATGCACGTCTCTAACATAAGAGTCCTAAGTATGCTGGAATGGCAGTCCCGGGCCAGAGAGACATATGGCCTATCTCCAAGAATGTGCACTTTTTAATCAAAACAGGTAAAACAGTATATTGATATCAACTAATGAAGTTCAGTTCAGAGAAACATAAATACTGGGTAAAATTTCTCTTGAAATTTGAGGACTTTGTGAAAAAAAAATTAAAAATATAACAATACTAAGTTTTCAAAACTCATGTGTTTCAGGCTCTACGGCAGTTTCTTTTATATACAGCTAAATAAAAATAACTAATATTTCCTTGAGTCCCAGTAAGAGGCCATCTCAAGTTGAAAAGAGTTCCATTTCTCACAATAATCATCTGGTGACACTGCAGATAGAGGAAGAGAGCTCGAGGCTTCTACTGATTTGTAGGGGTGATGCTGTGTCCACAAGGAGAAGAAAGACCATCATGAGATGGACGGTTGTGCCTTGAATTCCAATTTCCTCTATGCCGTCATGTTGTTTCCATCTTTCTGAGCCTCCCTTTGAAAGTGAGGTGGCAAAATCCAATGAAATAAACCCTTTACGATTGGAAGGCTAAAATCATAATGCTTGAGTCTTATGAAAAATACGCACTGTCTAGATTTGTCTAATCTACTTTGTAAAAGTGTCTCGAGTCAAGCACATCAGGTCTCCAGCCTCGGAATTCCAGAAGCCAACCAAATGTTCCATGGATGCATAACAAATGCGATGACTGAGAAAATGAATAAAAGTCTCAGGGCATGGTGACTGAGCAAGGGATTTAAACTGAACCCCCAGAGGTTTTTTTTTCCCTCTGTGATTCTATAATGCTGTAGTAAAGAATAAAAAGTAAGCAGAATGAACCAGAAAGAGGATTAATTGCTTTTTAAGTTCCTGAAGCCAGACAAAGAAAAGTAAAGAAAAAAAATGTATCTGTCTCCAAGGAGTCCATCTCTGGGATTTTCTTTGTCTCACATATTGAGGGGAATTCTAGTTTCACCCTGTTGTAAGCCCTTGCTCTGAAGCCTGCCTCCTCGCCCCCCAAAGTCTCCTGAATACAAACTGCTTTCAGCTAACACAAATATAATATTGGAGACATTGACATAAGGGGACGAATACAGAGAAGAAATTGCGGTAAGGGAAAAAAGTAGGGAGGGGAAGAAGAAGAAAGAGAAGAATAAGGGGTGATCTCCATGAGGTTTCTAGTTTTTAGAGCCATACTTAGAAAATTTCATAGTCAAGGACCATGATAACATGCATATCAAAATCGCATAAAAAGGCAGGTAGAACCTAACAAATCAGTACTCGTGAACAGGTGGCCTGACCCAGGAAATAGTCAGCATTCAGGGGAAGTACCTGACATCCCATACGATTAAATAGAGCTACTACACATCCCTGAATCCTGGATTCACCCATCCTTTCATCCAGTCTACCTTATGATAACTAGATGAGCAAATGGGACATGCTGCCGTCCTGCTCAATGCCTGTCTTGTATAGAAATGTCTATGTGATCTCTTAGCAGGTAATTTTGTGGGATTGACTCTAAATAACTATGACTGTAAGAACAAAAAGTGAATGCTATCACTCTAAGATCTCATGGTGTGGGGGAATGCAGCAAGGCCATTCCATTGCCCATTCAGAAGTTACACTGCTGAAGTCTTTTGGGAATGAATCCCATTTTGACGGGAGAAACCATGGCTTCTCAAGGTTTTCACAGATCCGACAGTGACTTTTCCAAAAGACAAGTGCTCCCGCAGCTCTGCAAGATGGGGAGTCCCATAAGCTGTACATTTGTGGGTCTGCCTTTATGAATCTGTCAGCTGTGCATTTCCTGAACAGTCTTGTGGGCTCCAACACATGTTCTTGCCACCTCCACTCTCTAAAGGAGCGCAGCTGTGTTCACGCTGCAGAGACCACCTCCTCATGAATGAACAGACCTGTGCTTTCTCCCTCTTTCTTCTTCACTGGGGAAATGTTTTCAGCTCTGAATTCTTAAATCTCTAATATGTTTTATATGCCCTCTGAACATATTCACAATGTCACTCTATGTTAATTTGCTGTAAAAGATGGAGTACAATAGTCTGAGCAGCAGAAACAATGGCAAGCTGTTCAGACATATGAGAATGTGTGTAAACAGCATGTCACCGTTTAGAAGCATACGTACATGTGATATATTTTAGGTAAACTTCAGGAATTGTGCAAACGATAGTTTGAACTTTAAGCTGTTACAGCTGTTCAATAGAATCTTGTTAACTCAGTCTGTTGAAAGCTTCCTTTCGTTAAATCATTTCAAGTCTTGATGGCAGCAGCTACCCAAATGGAGCTGTTTATGCTTACGGCATCCGCAAATTCAGTCATGTTCTGCTTAATCCCTATGTCAACACTTGAACAGAAAATATTCCCCAGAATTTTGTCAGTGGTAAAAAAATTGGGGCAGTTTTAGGTCAGGTCACATTGAGATTGGCATGTGAAGTAACAGCCTTCTGTTGAAATCCTCTGTTCCTCGCAGCTAAGAATAACTCCAACAGTCACACCACACTGTCACCCGTTGGCACGGCACGAGATCATCCACGAGTGGGGGAATGCCACCAGTTCTGCCCAAATAAAAATATACAAAGATTTAAAGTGTTAACCTAACACTTGAGATAGAAGATGACTTGGTATTTTTATGAGTTTTGTTTATATCTTGCAAGTGCTGCGATGCTTTCAGGAACCAGAAGCATCCACTTAGGGTGTCAGGAGGGCCATGTGTTCCAAAGTGTCTACTTAATAACCTTGTCAAGATGTGCCTGTTGGCGGAATATGTGCCCATTCACTTGCTTCCTTGCTCGTGAAGAGTGGTGCTCAGCTCCGGTCCTCTGAAGACAAATTTGCTCACCATAATTTTAGAAACATAATTGCAGTCATTCTGAGACTGCATGGAGTACCATGAGAGATTTTTATTTTTATAGCAAAATACGCATTCCAACAACAATTTCACATGAAACACATATAGTCTAATAATGTTTATAATATTTAATATGCATCGACTCCTAAAATGTGTTAATTGCTTTACATGTCTGATTGCCTTGATCTTCAGAACAGCCTCGCAAGGCACATTTGTTTTGACGGTCTTGTTTACAAATGAACAACTTGAGAATGCAAAAGTGAGGTCCGCATTAGGGGTATGTGTGTAAAAGTGAGCCCTGCATCAAGGGTGTGGATGGAAAGCCCAGAATTCAGCCTGTTCTGAAGACTGGAATCACAGCAGTGTAAGGGGTACATTTCCAGAAACACAACTGACTTTACTACATGGATGTGGTGACCTTATGCAGATACTGGCAATCACTTTTCTAGGAGTGTAGAGCAGTGTGTGTTCCCAGCAGGGAGTCACATAATTGCCTGCAGCTGCACCGTGTTTGCTAGCATGTTCCACTGGGCTTGTTTTGGCTTTAATTGGTATTTTATCCCACACTTGACTTAAGGTGTTTGTAATATCCTTAAAAATATTTTGTCTTAATTTTCATGTGAATTGTTAAGCGTCACTTTTCTCTTTTACAGCTTTTCATTTTAGTACATGCACAACATTTCCACACACACATATATGTTGACACATACACCCAGTGAATTGTCTCTCACTGTCAAACAACTTAACATATCCACTTTCCCTCTGCAATTTTTCTGTAAAGAATTTTTTTAATCATTGGCAATATTTATGTAAATATGTACTGCAAATATTTATTGTCATTTTTATGTTTATGTTTCACTATATGTAAAGTACCTTTGACAAAATATTAAAGTGATTTTAGAAATCACATCAGTAGACATGTTCTGAGCAGCTTGACTGTTGACATAGTGGTGTTACCCACTTTAGGGTCATTAAAGCCAATTATTATACACTAGTTCTAGCATTACTTTTATTGTAACTCTTATAGGTATTTAATTCAATCTATGAAGCAAAGTATTAAGAATCCATGCTCATAACCCAGATTCTTGGGCTCAAACATTAATGCAGCAGGTGAATTTGACTGAGGCACTGATACTGTTTTTTCAATAGTTTAGGTTAAAGTCAGCAAAGAGAAACGTCTATTGACATACTTTTGCCATCATTAATATTCAAATACCAAATTTAATTGTATATGAGTATGTATGTTTATTTTTATTGAACTTAAATGTATTAATACTGTTTCAACATGGAGACACATTTATCTTCTGATTGATTGCCTTTTTCATAATGTCATCCCTGATGACTTTTATTTTTTTATTCTGAAATCCCACTGGTGTGCTGATCATTTTCCAGCATTTGTTACATTTCTGCTTCTAATTCTTACATTAATGATTTATGTTTTAAAACACAAAGGACCTGAGATTGGAGAAGTGACACAAACAGAGCTGGCAAACTGTAAAAGAATCTGCTGACTTAATAACAGAACTCTGAAAACAAGTCACATGTTTTAATGATATGCACAATGAACCTTTCTCCCTGATCCTCATCACTTTTAAGCGTCTTTTATAATGCTTAAAAGTACAGGCCTGTGGGTCAGAATACATTCTGTATTTCAACAAATTCTTGCTGTGACATAGCAAGTAACTGCTTTTTAGACTACATCTCCACTGATCTGCGTACCTAAAGGTAGAACTTGTACCTCCATAACGTTTTTATTCTTGGTGTTTAACAGTGCCCTATACGCTACATGTTTATTGTGTTGAAAATTACTTCATGTTTAAAATGATGCCTGATTAGACCTGTGCACTCCTGTGACCATTGCACATTTGAGACACAAGAAACAGCCAAGCCATCCAAAGCCAAAGGTGAGAACCTTTCTTGAAACTACAAATGTTTAAAAAAAAGCATTCATGTTGAATCCTATGCCTGCATCTGCTTCAACTAAGCCCCTCTTCACTTTTTCACTTCCATGTTAAGTCATTTCTCCAACTAAAACCTTGTCAGGCTAATTAAAATTGCAAGATTTTTTTTTCTGGTCCTTATTCGTTATAGTTTTTCTCATCAAAACTACACAAAGCTCTTCTTGAATGCTTGGGGCACGTTTATTCTCCTTTATCCTGAGCCAGCAGTAGAAAGTGTTTAATTTTAGACCTGTAAACAATCTTTCACTTGATCTAGGTTAAACCCTGTGCTTCATAAGGAGGAACCAGATGCTAACGAAGTTAGAAAGATTTTCCTTGGAGTGTTCCTAATGACCGTGTCTCACATTTTAGTTATCAATTTTGAATCTCTTTTTAATTCTGTGCTGATGGGATTCAGAGTTCCCCTGGCATTTGGATTTGCCATACATTCAGCACGTTATTGAACAATGTTTAGGGAAGGCACCTCTGGACTGAGCACTATTCTAGACAAGCAAAACTACAACTGATTTATAGCATTGTTCAGAAGTGTGCATTGTCGGTGCATAAAGGCAGCAACTAGATCATTTTTAAATAGTTGTCAGGGAGTAATTAGAATCACAACAACTCAGAAATTGAAATAAGAACATACAAATAAACACCTACTTTAGTTAAATCTGG
Source organism: Microtus pennsylvanicus (assembly GCF_037038515.1). Taxonomy (NCBI): domain Eukaryota; kingdom Metazoa; phylum Chordata; class Mammalia; order Rodentia; family Cricetidae; genus Microtus; species Microtus pennsylvanicus. The sequence goes on along the minus strand of NC_134587.1, from coordinate 35,356,080 downwards.
GAGGGCAGAGAGTTCCCTAAGTCAATGGCATGCCATCAAAATTTCAAGAATGCATTTACGCCACAAAGGTAGACTTTTCATATAGAAAGTCCTGGGCTCTAAGATACTGAGCATAAATCAGTTTTTACTTTACAGAAAATTAAAAAAAAAAGCCTTGTTGTGTTCCTAGAGAGGCTAATGAGGAGAGAGCTGCTGATGTCCATAAAGAAATGCCTGCATTAAAAAGAACAGTGCAAAGTTATCATCTAAGTGCATCCCTGACAATTTCATATCTTACCCAATACCACAGAAAGTATTAGGGGAGTTGTTTCAAGGCACTTGTATGCCTTGGCTCCATTTTGATTAGTACAAATGGAAAAGCTAAGAAAAATGGAATGTGTAAACAATGTTGTAACACTAGTGGTGAACGAAGGTAGCAGTTGGGCTGCGGAATAGCTGTGAGCAAAAGGAGCTATGTGTGAGGGGTATGTGCTGCGATGCACACCAGCTTGATAAGAATTTACAGGGGCATATGTTTGAATACTTGATTCCCAGTTGGTGGCACTGTTTGGGAAGGATTGTGAGGTGTGGCTTAGTTGGAGAAAGTGTGCTACTGGCATGGGCTTTGAAGTTTCAAAAGTCCAAACCATTTCTAGTGTGTCTATTTTCTTTGCCTCATAGTCACTGTCTCAACATATATGCTCTCGGCTTCTGCTTTTGCACCACACATGCCTGCCTGATGCTATAGTCTCTGCTATAACAGTCATGGACTCATCCTTGTAAACTACAAACAAGGCCCAAATTAAATTATTTCTTCTATAATTAGCCTTGTTTTGGTGTCTCTTCCTTCCAACATAACAGTGATGTTAAGACAAAACCTCCCAACCCTACTTTGAATACTGCCCAATAAGTCAATTAAGAGAGACCTGCAAATACATATTGAATTTAACGTTGTGAACATCAGTAGTGAACTAATGAGACTGGTTCTTTTTTTCTTCTTTATTTATTTAATTAAATAACATTTTTGTAGACAGAAATTTCTGTCCCTCACGGTCCCACAGCCATTTAGTCACAAATAGATACAAAGAGGCTTATATTAATTATAAACTGTTTGGTCTGTCAGCTCAGGCATATTACTAACTAGCTCTTACAACTTAAATTAACCAATAATTCATATCTATATTTAGTCATGTGGCTTGGTACCCTTCCTCACTAAGGGTACCTCTTTCTCTGCTTCTGAATTACAGCTGCATATGCCTTTCCTCTTCCAGAAATTCTCCTAGTCTGGTTGCTCCACCTATATTTCCTGTCTGGCTACTGGCCAATCAGTGTTTTATTAAACCAATTGAGTAACAAACCTTTACACTGTACAAGAGCATATTCCACAGGACATTATTCATTTGTTTTACATATCAATTATAGCTTCCCCTCCTTCCTCTCCTTCAAGTCTCCCCAACCCCATGCTTCTCATCTACCCCATCCCCTCCCACCCTTCCTCCATCTCCAGTCTCCATTCAGTAAGGGGCAATCCTCCATGTTCTTGAGGAAACATGGCACATAAAGTTAAGGCAAGACAGAGTTTCTCCCCTTGCATAAATGCTGGGCAACATTATCCAGCATGGGAATGGGCTCCCCCAAACCAGTTAAATACCAGTGATAGGTCCTGATCTCATAGCTAAGAGCCTTACAAAGAGACCAAGCTACACAACTGTCACAATCATGCAAAGTCCTAGTTCAACCCAATGCAGGTTCCCTAACATTTGGTCTAGAGTCCATGAGCTTCCATCAGCTCGGGTCAGCTATCTCTGTGTATTCCTCCCTCATGACCTGGCTTGTACAGTTCCTGTTCCCTTTCTTCAGCAAGCCTCCCAGAGCTCAGGCCAGTGTTTGGCTGTGTGTCTCAGCATCTGCTTCCATCAGTTACTAGACAGAGTATCTCTGAGGACAATTAGGGTAGTGATTAATCTGCTTACAGTGAATAACCAGTTCAGACACTCCTTCCACTATTTCCAGGAATCTTATCTTGGCTTATCCTTGAGGATTCCTAGAGGGTTCATTAGGGCCAGGTTTTTCCCTAATCCCTAAACAGCCTAAAATAACAGGTTATCTCTATTGTTACCATCACCTTCTAATTGCCCCCAACCCAGCTCCATCATCCAGGCTCCCAACCCTGTGGCCTCAAGATCCCATCCCTCCATCTCCACTTCCTCACACCCAGTTTTCTCAAGAGACTGGTTTCTATAACAGTGATGGGAAAGTAGTGAAACTTACATCAAATTATAGTTGTTTTTAATAGTGAAGGAGCTACAGTTCATAAGAACAAGCCCAAAGTCAATGTTTATAATACATAAATAAATATCTACCAATAGTCTTTCTAATTTTCTCTTTTCTGCTATACAAAATTTGCAAAATTTAGGATTATACCCCCAATCTAAGCTATGCGTTAACTTCAGTTGCTCTTGAAATAAAACTATGATGGGCACTTTTTCTCTTTTGAGTATCTCAGCATATATATATATATATATATATATATATATATATATATATGTATGTGTGTGTGTGTGTATATATATATATATATATATATATGTAACTCAATATATAGCTTCCTCACAGGCAGGCTTCTCTTCATCTCACAAAAAACAAACAAACAAACCAATACAAAATTATACCATATCTATTCCATTTCAAACCTCACAAAGTATTAATATTATACTAATTACCATTTCTGCATTCTTATCTATTTTATACTTATACGCTGTATATAAGGAGTAACCAAACAAATGACTTAGAAAAATACTAAAGATAATCAACAAAACAGTGAACTCTATTCCAAAAGTTATAAAAAGGTTTTCAACTGAGAGTCAGTACACCATGATGTTACAGTATAGCAAAGTGGTACAGTGTAGAGCTCGAAAAATGGCCCCAAGAACATTTGCCCTCTGGTCCTGCATTTGTGTGATGTCCTCCCCTGTATGCAAAATGCACCTACTAACTTGCTACTAATAAGATATTTTGACAGAAAGAAACTGTGTCTTTCTGAGATAAGGTTATCCAAAAATTCTGACTTCCCTTTTTTTTCATATTCTTCAGTGTTGAACTATAGGATCACTTGACTTCCGGGGGAGTAATGCATATTAGGAACAGAATAGAATCTGCTTCCAAACGCCAACTGTCCTAGGTACTGGCAGCAGTTGATAATCAAACCTTGTTATCTCCATATTTGTGGGCTTTATCACAGATTTGTCCTACCTATGTATGGATTCACGATCACCTTACGTGATACCCCTGAGGCAACCTGAGGCAGAGACACATCTAGTCAAGACCTATCCTTGGTATAGACAGATCACTATTTTAAGTTACCGAATTTGCGTAAAAATGGTTATCTAGAGGGAAATAACAAACATAGGAAACATTTTACAGACCTTAAACAAACAACTGTCTGAGAATTTGATTAGAATAAGTATTGTTAATGTCTGATGAGAGGTGAAGAAGCCATGTGCTTGTTAGTGACAATGTAAGACACTCAGCCTTGTTGAGAGTCAGCTCTAAGTGGCCTAACAAATCTGAGTGTGCAGTCATCTACAGAGCTCTATAAATGATAAGGCGAAGAAGCTGGACTAATTGAATGTCAATGAATATGAGAAAGGCTAAATATACTTTGATAAATTATTATTCGTAATATTAAGCAAATGTAACATAAGTGAATTGTATCTGCCTGTATTAATATAATGTATAAAATATACTATATAATGCATGAATATACAAAAGTTCTTGAGTAACATATTTATGTCTGTATAAGATATTATATATAAATGTATAATGGGAATAATTCATTCCTGCTCCAGGATAATAATTAAGCTTTAGAATGAGTTTAACCATTTATAACTGTTATGTAATCATTGTTACATATTTCTCTTAAATTATATAACATATAAACATGTTCCAAAATTTTAAATAAAAATATAAAAGTAAAATAATATAACCATTTTCATGATATTTCTTTTAAGGAGTCTATGACAAAGTTTCAAATTGATGATATCTAGGAATTGGTTGTGATATGGCTACAAGTCTTAGAATTCACTTTGTCTTTTTGTTTGTTTGGAATCATTCATAATATTTTAAACTTTATGAGCTTTAGTTCAGGCCCTGGTGGAGACAAAGTTTATAAGAAACGCTTCAAAGAATCTTGGTGATAAAAGAGAGATAAAAATCAGGGGTATTTTAAGAGAGTATGAAGTTATGAAAGAAGTTCCAGAGTCTCTGGGAGGATAGTGGAAGTGATTTATTCTGAAACATATATAAATTTCACCATGAATGGAGTAAAGAGGAACACAAAGTTCAAGAAAGCAGGGAAAGAAGTGGGCTGTATGATTATAGTCCTTTGGATTTCACTTCTGTTGTACCATGTGGTGGGTGGAGGCAGGATGGAGCGAAATCAGGGGAAATGTTAGGACTTTATGACATGCAGGAGGCCTTTGGTGCATTCAAACACAGGACTAAGAAGGAAAGGTCTGCAGTCTGAGCACCACAACACAACTCTGAGGCAACAGTGGCAAAGTTAGTATCTGAGAAGTCAGTAGGGACAATGAAGACTCCTTGGTTACAGCTCCAAGAAGCCAGCACAGGCTACCTCGTCACAGTGCCATGAATTTTGCTGGATTTCCTGTGTCTTTATCAGTTTTCTCAGTTGTCCATGGACAAAAGACCAATCCCAGTAACTAGTAAATATTGGCTTTCTATTTAAACTGGTAATCTACTTATCTTGGAAGATGGGCATGATGTTTTACTTAATGTGTATATTTATTCAAAGACAAATGTTCAACCCGAATGTAAGAAAATGACACATTAAATATTACCCAAGTCCAGCTTCTAAAAAAAAAGGATAACTTTCATAACTTCAAAACTATCATAGTTTAAAATAATTTTGAGCTCTTTCAATCATGTTTAAAATGTCATAATCAATTTATTGTAGTGAAGCTTATCAAAACTTGTTGACTTAAGGAGTTTTGATTTACATATAATAAATACATACATATATATATATATATATATATATATATATATATATACATTTTCAGACTCTAATGGACTATATATGCTTATACCAAGATAAAATGAGGGCAATCACATACCTGTGACCTTAAAATTCATTTATAGTTTAATAATTTAGAACTCTACATTTGAGATACACAAATGCATTGTTGCTGTCTCTGTCTCCTTTCTAGGCCATCTAGAATCACAACTTTTCTTGCACACATGACTCTGATGAGGAACCTGCCTACTCCTTCCAGAGTCTGGTGACAATCTCTCTTCTCTCAAGCTCTGTGAGATCATGTCTTAGAGTCTTTAAAATTTACAAATTTTGCTTTTATGGACTGGAGTTTAACCTACTGTGACTTCTCCAAGTTTTTCTAGGTTTTCTAAAAGGTATGCAATTTTAATAGAATGATAATATACAGAATTTGTAGGGAATACATAAACTCAATAACAACCCTCGCTAAACATTTTAAATTAAAGAGTAGATGATGGGACTGGAGAGATGATTCAGTAGCTGTGAGTGCATACGATTGCATCCTGTTCTCAGCACCCACTTCTGATGGTTCACAACCATCTAGAGCTCTAAATCCAAGGGACCTGACATTCTGTTTTGGCCTCTGTAACTACTTGCATGCACATATGCACATATGGAGACACACATCTACATATAATTTTTTAAAAAGTATTAATTATTAAAATGAGCCTCAAATTTAAGTATATATTTCTCAAAAGATACACTTATGGCCCACATATATTTTTCAAATGCTAGCTATGACTGATAATCAGAAAAACACAAGTTTTGATAACTTAATTTGTAAAAATTATGAACTAAACTACATTAGTCCCAGTTTTGTTACAAAGTAATATATTTTTTGAGAATTCATTATTCAATAATATCCTATATTTAATAGCTTTACTTTCTATTTTATTATTACAATATTCAGATATATCAGCAAATAAATTTTACAACGTATGTGACCTTTAGATGTCTTGAAGGCCAAAACCTATAAAGATATCTTCTAATAGAACATAGAGTAGACAAAGTTTATTTTGTCCATACTTGACTGAGACTATAAGATATTGTGTGATTGAGTCACTAAGATAAAATTCTTCTCGATACTTTCTCAAACATAGTTCTGAGTTATAGATTTGCTGGTCTGTAAAAGTAGGGGCTTTAGTTAAATAATACCCCAACTCTTAGTTTCAAACTTTCTAACCTTCTTTTATTCACTAGAAATGGGGTTGGAGAATCATAATCATTCCCATTCTTACTGAACAATAAGGAATTTCCTTAAGCAGGCAGGCTGCATAGAGGGTTAACAATTTTTTTTGACATTGTTTTGTACTTTGAAGTCTAGCTGCTATTGCCAGGTACTTCCTTTCAGGTTCATAGATAGAAGCTGGAAGTGAAAGTCATAGGAATAAAAGTTATAATGAAGGAAGAAAACGAATGTGTAGATTCAATGTGATACCTTCATAATGGCTCCATACAATTCTTTAAGTTAAGTATATAATTCTTTGACCAATACTGAAGATGATTGGCTAGAACAGGAAGAGAATGGAATCAGATAAAAAGTAGAATGTAATCATGTCCTTAAACTTACCAACTGTTTTTCTTTCTGTATTTGTGCACATATTTGTGTGTTTGCTGAGGACACAGGTTCACCTTGGGCATTGCTTTTCAGGGACCATATACCTTGGTTTTTAGGACAAGGTATCTTATTGGGATTCCAGTTCAGTGAGTTCAGGTCAGGGAGTTGAAGAAATTTATTTATATCCTCACTCCTGCCCAGCTCTGGACTCACAAGCATATACACAAACCTGGATTTTTGTTACATGGGTTCTAGAGACTGAAGTCAGGTTTTCATATCTCCCCAGACAAGCACTGAACCACTAAGATATCTCCCCAGACCCAGTGAAATTAAACAGATACACTTATATGCATTATTAAATGCTTTGAAAGAACTTTAGGCAATGGAGAGATATAAAATTCAAAAGCACATAAACGAAGTTCTAGGAAAACATAAAAAAAAAATTGATCTTATGGTTGCCCGGGTGACATGCAATAGTAACAACTGACCTAACATTCTGAAATTAAATGAATCTTGATAATGTAACCCAACAGGAAAACAGATTCCCTGCCTGGATCTTTAGGCATAGTCTTCTCTACTTTATATATTTGAGTTGTGGTTTTATAAAAATTGTATAATCAATGAAATTCAATACATAGCTGGAAGGCAAACGTCTGAATTCCAGCTGTCTTTTAGTCATCTTTAACTCTCAAATATTTAGAACACATAAATTAGGTTAAAATGATTAACTTGAGTTTTGCTCTGCTTATACAGTCATGCTGTTCCTTGCTATTCCAATTAATTATGTCCCTTTGAAGTTCCCTAGTCCATGCTGTGTTACAAGTGCCCCATATGCTCAACTTAATTGTGTTTTAAAGAAAAACATGGCAGATCCAGATATAAAGATCGGTCCTCTTACTATATAGGCACATTAATTTAAAATTTACATATACTACATATTCATGACACCGGTATTTATTTCTAAATATAAAAGTACATAGTTAAAGATATAAATAAATTTATCCTGTAATATTTTCTATTTTTCAAGATAATTTATATTTCAATTTTCCAACACGGATTCTATGGATGAGGAGCAGGAAAATATGAATTCAACTGTAGACAGAGATCCAGTGCTAGATGAATGAGGTGTGGGTGATATAGTTAGTGTTAATGCTGGGGAGATGTGTGTGGGTTAGGTATCAACAGGTATGGTTTTTTTGCTCTTCCCAACAGACATATGCGATCAGTTTTATTCTAAACATGAAAGTACCTACAACAGCAAACAATGGTATAGTGTTGGTGCCAAATTATTACATAAAATACATAATTCTGCCAGGAGTGTTTGCACATGCTTGTAACCCCAGGAACAGGAGTCAGAATCAAAGGGATCATGGCAAATTCAAGAGCAGACAAATCATAAGATTCTGCTTCAACACAAAACAAATCAAAATAAGATATGGAATTTTAGAGACAAGTTTTAGATCTCAAATAAGACATTAAATCTTTTCTGGTTTTTCCATGACATGCATGTTTGTATTCATATGGCTCCTAAATAAAATGAAATGAAGTACTCCGCCCTTCTTCCTCCCCTAAGAGCCTTATGGGTACTAGAGTGAAGTTTTCTATGAATTACAACATCAGGACCAGGAGATGACACATACAGAGAAAACACACAGTGGTGTGTCTTTCTTACGAAATCCAACAATTTATTTTTTATTTGAATGTTCACATATATTTAAGAAGAATTGACTTCTGATAGAAATATCGGGAACTTCAAGGGTCAGGGATGAAGCATTGATTGCTGAAGTACTTTGCTACTTGTCTCTTGACTTAATGGATAGCCAACATCATTAACCTTGTCTTCTCATACTCATTTTAGATGACAACTTAAACGTATGAAGCAGGTATATTGAGAGAGGAAATGTAAAGCAAAAACATCTTCAAATATTTTCTAGCTTTCCCCTGATTTTAGTCCCCTAATTTATGGTACATTCCCATAGTGATTTCACATTGAACTATACTAGTTACCAAACAGAAATAGGATTCTTACTTAATCAAGTTATAAACAAATTAAAATTGACTTAACAATTGATTAACCAATGCTTATAGGTGCCCACGCATGTGTGTGCGCATGTGAGCACACATACACACGCCCTCTCACACACACACAAAGACAGAAAGAGAGAGAGAGAGAGAGAACAAAGAAGGCATTGCCAGATTCTTCAAGGTAAACATAGAAAAACAAAATAGGATTTATTTGTAATTGAAAGGCCTAGACTTTAAGAATGTCAGAACAAGTGCAGGAATCAGCTAACTAGCCTCTGTAGTATATGGCACCAATTAATATTGTACCACAGTGCATTTATCCTGATTTACCACAAAAATATGACAGTCTTGACTACTGTGCTTCTTGTAACATGTATGCTTTAAATTTCCCCCCCAATTTTGCTTGTTTTGTTTGTTTGTTTGTTTGTTTCACACAACCTGGACAAACATTACCACTTATCTGTCTTCTAAATCCTTCTCAAGCTCCATCATCAATGAAATGATCCATTTTATTCCAATATCCCTGGTCTTTTCGATTTTTGTGTATCTGTATACCTTGAATTGAACATTTCTAACATAGAAATCATGATCTCTGCATAATCATGTTCCCTCTCCTATAGATGAAATTCAACAAATAAGATTACATTCCTTTAAGTAACTGAAAATATCTTTATAGCCTCTCACCACTTCCATCAAGATCCCTGTACACTTGTGCACCATGTAAATTCTGACTTTCCCATCACTCTTGGTTGAATTCATCTCTGCTTGCTTAGATTATTGAAAAAACTAACTACTCCCTTCATTGGCTTTTCTAAGTAACAACAGAAAGCAATCTTCCTAAAATAGGCCTTTGACAAATCTGTTCTTCTACTTAAAGTCATTCAATGACTGTTACACTCTCAAGATAAAATGGGTATCTACCAGGCAGTGTGCACAGTTCTCTTTAACTTGAGCCCTTCTTTCTCTCGTGATTTTTCTTCTGCTTTATTCTCAAGCTCAAGTCTACTAATGGGCCTTCTCCATGCTTTTGTTTACCATGAGGACTGTATAAACTCCACTTTTAAACTCTCCTGCTGAACTAATTCCTGTTCAGCGTTTAAGTGTGCTCTTGTTGGAATTTACTGGTAGCACCCTTCTCTGACGTTCACTTGGGAGATAAGCTAACATTTTCATTTTAAGTGTTTTGTACAAAGAAGGCCTGCTTGGGATATGCTGCAGTATTTACCTGAGTGCTCATACCCAAACAGGAAATTTGCCAGAGCTTACTGCCAAATTAAAGTGAGAATTCGCTTACTCAAAAATCACTAAGGATTTCAAGAGAATAACAACAGAACTTAATTAAAAAAAAGAGCTTTGCAACAACAAAATGACATGGTTCATGATACTCTGAGAATATTCTATTCTCTTTGCTGTATTTTGTATGCTTTCTTGAATAGAGTTCTTTCCTCCATATTGGGCATGTCCTTTGCCATCATGAATCAGAACCATGGTAGGTGAACTGCATGAGACCATAAAGGGAGGAGGTGAGTCAAAAATCTCATGAAACTCAAGTGGTTAGTGGCCTAGGAGGTAACTGTGTGCTCTACAGGGGACCCTCCTTTCACACACACCCTGAATGTCTTATGGATACTTTGTTAGAGGAAGAAGATTGGGGCCTATTGATGGTGTGGCTGAAAGCTATCCATCCTCCTGTAAGTCACCCAAGCTGAACTTGGATAGAATCTAGCCTTGATCTTGGCTGAAAGTCTTTTATTTATGTCTGTCCTAGAAAATTCATGTAAACCGCATCAAATTGTCAGTTCCGGAGGCAGAGCCTATATGCTGCGCTACTCTTTACTGTTACTACTGGAAATAGGAGTCTTATCCAGAATAAGCATTAAACAGTAATGTTGCCTCAATTATTCACTCTAAATTATTCATCCCTAATGTAGGCCTCAGTTTTCTGGAAATATTTGCAAAATAAGAAGACCATGTCAAGATTGCTGTGTGGCGCTTCCTGGGTTTGGATTAATGTTAAGTTGAGTCTCATTTACAAGGCTTCCCAAATTTGATAGTACAATCATGAGCCATACATGATAACAAGTTTTGATGGTAATCATTATGAAATAGAAACATTAAAAATTACCTATAACATATAAGCTTATATAAAAATAAATATCAAGGATGGTTTTGATCATTCTCCATATTTCGATGGATTATTGAAACATTGATTGGAATGTGAGGCTCCATCAACACCAGAAGCAGAAGAAGATTTTGTGTAAACCTTCAAGGGGTATTTAGTTTAATATAAATAGGGAAATTGAGTATTGCATATTTTGTCTTAGTTCCTTCCTGAATGTATTTCTTACCTAAACAACCAAGTCCGAATGGACTCCTATCACGATACTATGAACACCATATATGTTTCATATTGTCTTCCTTACATCCTCTTGAGCTGACCCCAGTATTATACAGCTGACCCCAGGTCTGTGCAGCTCGTCCAAGTGTTCTGCAGCTGGGCTGGTCCTAGCGATGTGCAGCTGCTCCCAGGGCTATGCAACTGGTCCCAAAACTATGCAGCTTGTTTCAATAGTATGGAACTGGTCTAAGGACTGTGTAGTTGTACTCACTGAAGGGCAGCTGGGCCCAGTACTGTGCAATTGATTCCAATGCTGTGCAGCTGTCTCCAGTACTGTACTACTGGCTTGAAGAAGGCGGTGCAAGTACTGAGTCTAGAACAAAGCTGTGGAACGGGACATTCTCTGCTGCCTACCAAGTTTCCACCGATGACTTCTTCCTTTTTAAATACCTCGGTACACCACAACTTCTTTTTCTGGCATGGAGCTTTCTGATTGTCCCTTCCATCATCCTCCCAGTGTAGGATTTGGGGGATGATCAGAACTGAGATAAGTGGAAGGCAATGAGAGATGACAATCAACAGGGCCTGGATAAAGATTACTTCCTGTCCTCTAGGGCTGCAATTGAGCCTGCTCTAGGTTTAGCCAGATTACAGCAAACAGCCAGAGAGTTAATGTTCAGAGCTATGGCCTAAAAGCGTCTAGCATATCAATGAAGAATTGCCTTCACTGGCGACAACCATCATATTCTCATTGATATTTTATAGATATAGGGAATTAAATTCCATGGGTACTGATTGATTCTGGACTTTGAAATCATTCACTTTGACTAAGTGCTGTTTTTGAGTCTACATTATTATGAAATTCTCAGAATGGCATTCTGGAAAATTCAGTCTTATTAATTTTTGATTGTATAAGAAGGAAAGAAGAGAGACAGAGAAATGAGACGGAGACAGAGAGGAGGACAGAACAATCCTTCTTTTAGCCATCTGTGGGGAACAATGTATGAGCTATGTCATTCTCCCCAGTCTGGAACAGGAAAGGGGACATTGGGTGACTGACAATGGGTAGGGAACACATCTTGTTATTTCTTTTAGGTGATAATGGGTGGGGGAAGCATCTTGGTACTTTTTTTCCCAGGGTGCATTTCCCTGCAGCTGGCTACTTTCTTCTATCCTTCATTTTTCTTGCTGAGGACTATTCTGTGGGTTCATCACCTTTGCTGATCATTTTGAGAGCATTTCTTTAATCCCCCATGTCTCTCTTCAAGTGACTAAATAATTGAAATAACTTTACTCTAAATTTTTCAGTCAGCAATACTTTAGGAAATGATGTTTGATTATTTAATGGCAGCACTGACTCACTGTGGAATGCCTGTCCCTGAGGAACAGGGCATTGTTAATTTGCACCATGCATATGATTTTTTTGTGGGTAATTTATTTTTCTCCACACTTATCCCCACTGAGTATAATTTTCTACAGTTATTCTATTTACCACTTAACCTCCCTCAGCTTTATGCTGGAATCTTCCCTTGAAAAGGTGCATAAGAAGTAAAACTAAAACTGGCATGTTTCTGGTGCCTGATGTGGGAATTTACTGTTTTTATATTGAGGCAGAAAAAAGAGCAGCTTTCCTCTGTCCCCTTGGGAAACTTGCTGAAATCTAATGCAGAAGATGCTTAATCTTTAAAAAAGAGTCATTGCATTTTCCTCTTGGTTGGGATGTATTGTATAACAGAAGAATTTAGAAAATAAAGAATCATTGCAATATTGTGACAATATTAAAAGCATCCTCTGATTAATGTCCTTCTCCATGGTGAGATTTGTATTTTTATCGCTGCTTTCAAACCTTGGGAAACGAAGATGTGGAGGTGATAGGAACTGTTATTATGAAGACACTTCATAAATGTGGCGTTATGACTTTAACCAAATTTCGTTCACATTTCATGAAGATGTTATGACCAATAAAAGCCAGTGTCTTGAGCAGTAGCAAACTTCTCAATATTAATTATAACAAGCCACCTACATCCACTTAATAAACGCAACATCATGAAAAATTGAAAAAAAGCATCTGAAGTCCTAAATCGCATCAATAACAAAGCTGAGAGACAAGGTCTGCTAAAAAGATAGCAAATATGGCCAAGTTCACAGTAAAACTAGCTGTCACCTCTTCTTTCACTTATTTTGTAATGTAGCATAGCTTCATTTTATGGATGAAATCTTATTTTTTTCTGAGATAGTGTATCTCTGTAACTAAGTTGCTTGTCCTGGAACTAGCTCTTGTAGACGAGGCTGGCCTAGAACTCACTGAGATCAGCCTTGCCTCTCCCTCCTAGTGTTGTGATTAAAGGCGTGCAATGGTGCCCCCTGGCTGTGGAGGAAAATTCTATTTCTGAATTGAAATATAAACTTGAATTTACACAGTGTAAAATAATCTTACTTACAAAATCTTTAAACTTTGTTTCAATATATTCAGTATTCAAAACATTCTTTCATATAGATAGTTTTAGGAAAGAAACACCCAACTCAAAGTCTACTTGTATAAGTACTCTAGATGTAAATTTACAGTATTTTTTCACATTTTACATTTTTAAAAGACTGTGCTCAGTCAAAAAAGGATATTACAATGAGGAGTAAGCAGGAAATAAAGTGCAATATTGTCAAAATAATTTAGTAATGAGTGTGGGATGCTTAATTTAATATTTAAAATACAAATATAAATACTCAACATAATCATGAAAATAATTACATGAAATCATCAAGCTGTCATTATGAAAACAAATTGCATCAGCTGCTTTAATTACTGAGTAAATAATTCCACAACCTTTTACTCTTCCCTGCTTCAAACTTTTTCACATTATCTTTTAATTAAGAATTTCATCTTCACGCTGGTGTTTCAGGGCACCATTCTGGGGCAGTAACTTGTAGCTCAGAACAGCTCTAACACAGACTCTCTTACTAAAAACGTAATAGCCATGCAGGCAGGCTATGTCATTGTGTTCGGAAACTTTAGAAGGCAATTAATGCTTCACTCTCCTCCTCAGCAGATGAACTGGAATTCCGTTGACATAATTAAGCCATAGAGTTTCAATTATAATGCCACACTAGGAGATAAATAAGTATAACTTGGCTTAGTTATAACTGACAGAGTCAGATGGGTTACAGCTATCATATGTGGATGATAATCCAAGGATGGAGAAGGAAAAAAAATATATATCAATAACAGTAAAACAAAGATATGATAACCTTTTGTGTGTTTGACATCTGTCTTTATTTAAAAATATAATGATTATCATGGTTGTTCTGGCTTGGGCCAATACTTTAATACAGGACAGATTTTAAATAATTAAATAGATAAGCATATAAAGTTCTATTTTTCATTTTGGTAATTAGACTTGTTAATCACTACACATATTATTTTGTCCCTCTATTTAGAAAAAAACTTTTATTTTTTTCTGTTTTGCCAGAGTTAAAAGTCTACAGCTGATAAAGTCACATACTTCCTTCCTGCTTCATGTTAGTCATCCTAAAATAAACACCACTACCAGCATAAAACTTGTGACCATAAGCACTCCAGCTTAAAAACAAATGTGTATTAGCTGGTCAGTTAGCTAATGGTGTGCAAACCAAACGTTAATGCAGGTGCCCTCTCTCACAGATACAAGGTTGTTATAAGAATCAACCTCATTTACACTCCCTGTAAATGTTCGGGAGAAAGGTACTAATTATAGCATTGGTTGTTTTCATATCATACTTACATATGTGTATGGTATAAAATTTATTTCTGAAAAAAAATATTGGACTGCATGAAGAAGTATTGAGAAATAAGTGTAAAGAGACACCTATGAGAACACAATATATTCAGTTGATTTGCGAGAAGGATCATCTTATACCGACTTGTATATGTCCGCTGTCAAGGTCCTTCAGGCCTCTGTAGTTATACAGAGAACCCTCCGCTTGAGTTGGACAGTCAAGTGAGGAGTAGTTGTAATATATTTCTTCCAAGTCCCTGCACTGCTCCTCTGGAAAAAGGCTGTAAGGCCAGACGTTATGTAAAAAAATCTTCACTTTGTGCTTGCATTCCTCAGCACATTCAATCATTTAAAAAATGTTGTTGGGAAAGCATGTTTTTAAAAAAACTCTTTCAAGACATACCTTTACTGGAACCTGTCCTGTCAGTATCAAGACAAAGCAGGCTTTGCTTTCTCACTCATCTGTCTAGCCATAGAGAGTGATGAATCCTGAATCTGATATTGGAGATGTCTGAAAACTTGGCCTGGGGAATGGCAAATTTGGATGGTGGACAGCTAAGTCATTTTCCACGTGAGACAATATACTATATACTATATATAGTCTTACAAAGTGCTGTCACACGGACTCCAGCATGGTTCCAGCAACCTGACTAGGTGGTGATGGATGTGAAGAAGGAACAGACACACATAAAGAAAAGTTGGATGCAGGGGGTGCATTGGCACCAACAATGCCACAACCTAGAAGCTTAACACCTTTATCACACGCAGCAGAGGAGGTGCCTGTAGGCAAGCAGCATCAGGCTGTAAGCTTCCAAGAGGCAGAAGCTGCAGTTAATAGGTTTTGTACACATTGCCAGTATCCACACATAGAGCATAGGGAGACTGCCAATTCTCATAGATCTGAGCCATTTGTCCCTGTCAATAATGTACTTTCGCTCAGGACTTTGTGTGATCCTTCCACATTTAATTAAGACTTCTCCGCTCACCACAAAATGTTAACTCTGTTTTTGATTTTGGATAGATTTAGCCAGTTATTTAACCCAAATGTCATCTTTAAGCTTCAATTAATAGCTTTATTTCCATGATTAGTGAAAGTCTCCATGTGGCAACTTGTGACTGTGCCCATTGGGAACTAAAATATACAATAAATATGCACATTTTATTTGTTGCAGGATATATTCTGAGCCCCTCCCTCACCGATTGTGGAAACTGGGATGGTTTGATCTTGCACAGGTCTTGTGCCTGCAGGCAAAGATGCTGTGGATTCACTTGTATGACATTCATGTCTTTCGAACTAATTTTCATCAAAGAAGTCTACTATTTCAAACTCTTGCACTCTTTCTTGCCATGACCTCTAAAGCTTGGGAGAAAAGGGGCCCCTTATTTTTTTCAAATACAGTAGTTGTGTGCTGCTATATTTATTGCTACTATTACAAACTATTTCTATATACATGTAGATATTTGATAATTATATATTATATAAATATACTACTAAATATATATGTATATATTACTATATGAATATATAGATTTATGTATATATATGTGTGTGTGCACAAGCACACACACATACTTAAAGAGAGAGAGAGAGACATATTTCCAAGTAGAACTTAGAGTTATCTTGATGCAAGTGTTTGTTCTAAATGTACACTTTGAGGGACACTGAGTCTCAGAATGCTAAAAACAAAGTAGAAAATCTGTTGATCATACTTTAAATAATTTACTTTATTCTCTTATTCTCCCTTCTCTTTATTTCCTTCCATAATTCTAATCAAGCCACAAGAATAAATATAATCTTATCATTGCCATTATCAGTAAAAGAGAAAAGCAACTGCTTTCCAAATGGTCAGACATCAGAATCATCAGGGAGATCTTAGAAATTAGTGATTTTCAGGCACCAACCTCAAAGCCTCTGCTTGGTAGAGATGTGACTCTAGCATTATTTTCAGTTCCCATCTGTGATTGGACTATGCACTGGGGTAAACAACCGTGAGTAAAGTAAAAAGAAACTCCAAGAATGTATTGTTCCAGTTCTATTGGATAGATATGTTTAATAGTTGTACAATTTACAAATCTAATTTTTAAGTTAATGATTTGATGCCTCTAAGCTCTCAAAAGTAAATTTTGGATTATAATGTTTATCTGACTAATTAAATTCTTGTGTTTATGCATAGTTTGTTACATTTTATTGAAACTGCAATAAAAAAGAGTTCCCTATTTTGTGTGCCCTGTACTCTGACGCCCCCACAGACGACCTCTAGAGAGATAATATCGCTTTCCAACAGACGTTCTGTCTTAGAGATGTTTTGCAATTCTCTAGTGCATAGCGCTTGCTGTGGAGCATGCACTCAGTAATGGCAAGTTTCACAAATCCTCCCTACCGGAGAATTGCAAGAATGGATATCGGTTGTACTTTGAACTTTGTCACCTACTAAAAGCATGACATACAGAAAAAGAAAGTTGGGACATTAGAGATGGCAAAACTCAAGCAAACATGACATTATCAGCAGGCTAAATAAAATGTGTCCTTGTCTCTGATATATATTGCTTTGATATCAGATACTTTATTTATTTGTTCTAGGAATATCTGTTAGGAAAATGAAAAAAAATCAACTCAAAAGACATGATATTGAAGAGCTGTGCTGCTGAGGTTCATACTCAGGTTTTATTTTTAGTGAAAGAAGAAGTAGAAACAACATTACATGTTGCTGAATAAACACAAATAAATACACCTGCAACCTGAAATCTGCCAGCCCACTAGATTTCTGATAAGGCTACAGCTTTTGAAGGAAAACTTTATTAAATTTCTATTCACATTTCAAAACACAAAGAAGTGGTAAGGTATCATTTCAATAATACTTGAATATTATAATCATATCCCTGAGACAAACTACTCTTTGCTGACAAAGGTCTCACTAGTGTACTGGAAATGCTGGCAGCGCGTGCCTTGTGCACGTTGTTCAAGCTGTCAGGATAGCGCTTTGAACAGCACTGATCACAGAGCATGTAATTGTCATTTATTGAAAGAAATAAACAGAGGAGGGGGTTTCATTTTGATGCTCAGATTCACTTCTTTGAAATCTGACACTCATGCGACCTAGGAGAATAATCAATTGGGGTCAAAGTTCAAGACACGTAGTAAGGATTATATCATCACCTAGAGAATCCAAAATTGTTAGATATTTGATTTTTCGCAAACACTTTGAGGTCTTATTAGGAATTATGAAAAGATTTCCTCCACTGTTCTACTGCTCATAATTCTACAAAAGGAAAGTTAAAAAAATACTAAAACCAAAGCCAAAACAACAACCAACTTTGATATGAGACACTGGAACCACATTTCATAATGAAACAAATGTGCTATGATGTTACATGGTTCCAACATGTAAGACACTGACTGGCTCCTGAGCATCCATCATGTGCAGATTTGTACCTGAAGGACGTTTGAATGGTTTGGACTTGAAACTACAAGCAACAGATAGAGAAGTTATGATTGTATTTAAGGGGAACTTGAGATTGAATCCAAATAGAAATTTCTCAGGGAACTATGGCTTCCATTTGAGCTACTGTGAGAGAATCTGACAAGGTCCTTAAAAAGTGTTCCTAAGAACTGACTCCTGATCTCTTCCCCTGATGTCGTTTCTCTGTTAATACATTACTAGACTGACACCACGTCTCTTCATATTTCTCCAATTTTCTTAAACTCTAATATCAGTTGCACTGGCATTTTTCCTAATTGGTATCTGAACAGACAAGCACTGCTCATGTCCTTGTTAAGTATTTTTTGAACTGTGGCCGGCTTTATTCCTGCCCCCACATCCAGACTTAATGCATTATCTAAACCACTCTAGACATTCATCTTGTTTACATGGCTCTTCTCCCAGTGAGGCCCCCTCTAAATGTTCATTTTTCTCTTAGTAACATTCTTTGCACAATATTCTCCATTCTACATGCAGAGGGTTAAGCCATGGGCACAAGGTGGGCTTTTTCCTTACCCTGTTTTCGGTCATAGCATCCACTTATTTCTCTAGATGGTAAACTCCAAGGACTCTCCAAGCAGCCCTGCAGATCTCCTTCTCTGAGACTCCTCTGAGATGCGCCAGGAGAATCATGCATGCCTTCTTCATATTCTTCACTGCAGTGTGTGCCTTTACGTCTCACCACGATCATTGTTAAGATATATGCCCCCTGGAGAAGTCCCTCCCTTTATAGATTCCCCAGGGCTCCCTGCAAGAATGGTCTTGATGATTAGATGAGCTAAAGTAGGTACATATTAGGATGGGAGTTTTAGAAACCTTTTGAGCAAAAGTGCTCAATAGAATTTTTCAGCTATTGATGGGGAGGGATTTGCACATGAAAGGGGAAAAAAATCAAGACACAAAATGGCCAGTTCAAGAGTGATTGTCCTAATCCAGGAGGAAGATGTGAGACCGGAGAAAAAGCACTGTTTACAGACATAGACAGCCAGAAGCTACGCCCAGGACGGCATTCTCATCTCTCTACTCTGAGCTGACTCAAATGGTTGCTTTTTTTTTTCTGTTCAAGTTGGGTTAATGGCTCCCATTTCTCTTGTTTCTGCTTTAATCAAAGGCTTTATGTAAGTGAGCTCATTAAAGAATGCCACAGTCTCACCAGGTGAACCTTGCCATTTTGCGCAATAATTACAACACAAAAGGAAAGGTTAATCTGCTTGTATATAATTGGATAAACAGGACATTTTCAACATCTGTACTGAGGACTCCTCAGTGATTCTTATATGTCCCCCAACAAGGACAATTCCATGATTTCAGGAAAAGTCATCTTAGAATTCAGACTCTAAAACATTAAGGTGTAGAATAAGTAGTTAACATTTCCAACCTCAAGACAGGCTACAGGACTGTGATATATTCCTGGTGTTATGAGGGTGCACGTACCACAGACTTTGCATGCTGTTGCAGAGACAACAAGGGAAGACTAATATGTGTCACTGTTTGGTGATTAAGCATAATTGCATGGTGTTTTCCCCTCTAGGGTGCTAAATTAAACAGCAATGGTTAATCTATGGCTCATCTTAGTCTGCTTTTAGGTATTAATAACAATCATTATAGGTGATTCTCTTTCATGTGAAATTAAAAGCTTTCATGGGATCAGCATTTGACTTCGAAACGATTTGCATTACTCCTGGTATGGAGAGAAAATCCATTCTGGATGTGTGCCAGGTCACATTGGATTTTCAGTTCATTTTTTTTTTGGAGTTTTAGAGGAATATTATTTTTAATTTTGAAGTTCTTTCATTCAACGCCCACACACCAATCCCTGTCTTGAGCTTTTTGAAATGAATCCTGCGGGCAGAGAACTCAACCAGAGCCACTTCATCCTCAAACAAGCACCCCAAATGTAGCATCTCCCACAGAGGATTGCGGGGATGCAAAGGACAGAAGCCCGGGGCCCAGGAGGGAGGCAGAGGGTCTAACTTGCTTTGATCATGTGAATATTAGCTGGTTCTGCTGAATCCAGCTTTCAAATACCAGCTTCTTTTCCTATGTATTTTTCTCAAGTATGCCTGACACACTCTGATGCAAGAAAATCTCTCATTACACATGTGTCTGGGGTAGCCTCTCCAATCAATTTCATCTGTTTTCATCATTTCCTCCTTAATATTTTCCTGATACCTCAACAGATGCCAATTATCTGGTGATTCAGCTGAGAGATTTTACACATATTAGTGGCAGACATTCAGGGCTCAAATAAAAAGAAAAGCCAAAAACAGTAGTAGATTTTAATAAGAAGCGGGGAAAAATGGTTGTCAAAGGGTTGTCCGGAGCCATGATGCATTTGTGACTTATTTCCATTAATGCCTAGGTCAGGGATAGCTTTGACAGTAAATGACTTGTGCCGAGGCTTTGGAAGCTGAAGCCATTGTGCCCTGCTCTGCTTCATTTACTAGTCTTTCTCTTATTCCAACAGTAAATGTTAAAATATATTATGAAGCAGTCTCTCAACTCCTCAAGCTTAGAAGATCAGCTTCCCACACTACACATTATTTTGAAGTGTCTTCTTACCCAAATACTTTTGTTACCTAGCTCATTTTATCGGACACTGCTCCCCAAACCCTCCAGATTTTTAAATTTGAACTTTAAGAGCTTCAACTTTTCTTAAAACCCTAGGAGAGCTGCCTAAGTTCAATTAGTGCTTGCTTCCCACTGCTCCCTCGCTGGAGCCATGCCCCTCATTCCTTATGTGTTGTATAGCATGCATAATGCATATAAAGTCTGTTCTTTATCTTTCTTGTTAGAAAGCAACTTAGCCATCTTCTCTGGCTGGATACTGGAGGCATCACTTGATGACTTGTCCCTGCCACCACTGTTGTTTCAGAATCGTTCTCTTCTCACCAAAAATCTTCTAACATCTATTCACATCTTGTGATGTTACCAGCCACTCTCTGATGTAATGAGATGCATCTCTAGCACAGGATGTTAGATGACATTCAGATTCTTATTTCACCTACTTATTTGCTATTCATCTGGTGGTTTGAGCTCAAAGGATAAAAATTCATCCATTTGGTGCCTCCAGTTTTTAAATAATATCGTATAGAGTCCTTGTAATAAAGAATAAAGGCAAAACATTTTGTTTATAACCAACTCATACACTTACTTACATTTCTTACATAGATGACTGTTTAATCACATATACATACACACCCACATACACATTCTCCAGAGAAACAACATTTCTAAAGGTGTGTCATATGGTAAATTAATTGTGTCAGTAATGCCACAAGAAATTTCACATGGTCATCATCATTAATATTGTAATTATTTCCTTCTACAATCACAATATTCTAGGTAAAAATATCAAGTTGGTCTGTTCATTAGCTGAGAATCTTAAAAAAGTGACTTATCAGTTCCAAATATTTTGTGTCACAGAAACCTCCTGATCTGGACAAAT
The DNA here is from genome assembly GCF_037038515.1 of Microtus pennsylvanicus. NCBI lineage: Eukaryota > Metazoa > Chordata > Mammalia > Rodentia > Cricetidae > Microtus > Microtus pennsylvanicus. Next base: position 35,334,430 of record NC_134587.1, on the reverse strand, counting down.
TTGGAAACTACCTCTATCACTACAAAGTGGTAACACTCAATAGATGCTTTTATCTCATTCAATTCATTGGTCCAACCTGTAGCACTTAGGCTACTACTGTAGCAATTCTTGTATTAATCCCTCCAAGTCTTTGTCCAAGCCTACAGGCAGAATGAATCTAGAATTGCCATATGCTATAGTGATGAGGCGAGCAGGCCTGCTTTTTGTACTGCCTGGCTCCTGCACAGCTAGCTTTACACCTGAAATAACAACATAAAAACTGTATTCATTTAGACACTGCCTGGCCCATTAGTTCTAGCCTCTTATTGGCTAACTCTCACATCTTGATTAACCCATTTCTAATAATCTCTGTACCACCATGAAGTGGTGGCTTACCGGGAAGATTTTAACCACCATCCGTCTTGGGTAGGAGAAGCATGGTGTCTGCCTCATTGTCTTCTTCCCAGCATTCTGTTCTGTCTACTCCGCCCACCTAATTTTCTGCCCTATTAAAAGGCCAAGGTAGTCTCTTTATTAACCAATGAAGGTACCACATAGACAGATGACCCTCCTACATCAATATGCTACAAGTTGTGTTAAAGGTGGAACTCATAAACTTAAAATGTTCTCTTTATTCACAGATAGGTTACTAAGGCTTAAAGATCTTGAGTATCTGTTTCCAAGGGCTCATCAAAGAGGCTGTGACACCCAGACTGAAATGCACATTCATTTGATTACAGACTCTGTTTATCAGTGTCCGTCCATGGTTATCACACTTCCATTGAGTTATTTGTGATATTTTATGTCCATAAAATACATGTCGACAACTGTGTGTTGAATCAATATTCTCTGCAGGTTCATGTGTTTTGCAAATGGTTCCACCACTATTTTTGGAAGCTTTAGAAACTGTGTCCTCAGTAGGAGAAGTTTGCTGGGTGATGATCTGGAACATTACATACATTTTTGCTCTGGCCAGGGTTATCCGTCACTGGGCCCTACCATCTGAAAATTGACACTTTCCATGTCTATTAAGATGGACTGAGATGACCTGCTGCTACTTCTGATTTATAGACTGGAATTCCTTTAAACCATGAGTTAAAATATACTTCACCTTCTAAGTCATTTCTCTAAGGTATTTCATAAAAATGAAGGTGAAAGTACTTAATAAAGCCATAAAAGCCTTTCAATAATGACATTCAATGCCTTATATATTCTGTCTTAAATTCAGTTAGTTTAGCAGGAGGGGTTTTCTTTAGTAGTACAATTTGAAACTTTAAAATTAGAAAAGTTGAAAAAAAACTGTTTGATTTAAACAAAACAACTAAGTATATACTTGGAAATAATGAGCAACTATTTTATGAACTCATTCTGAAACAGGCTAGTTTGTGGAAAGAAAGTCTAAAACCACTGGAGAAAATCTCAAGGCCCCATCATGCTCCACCTCTTTATTGTGGTGCAGTCATAACTATCACATGCTGCCTTTCATATTCTGTGAATACCCATTTTGCCCCAGCAATGTGGGGAAAATTAGGAATTTCTCAAAGTTAAACAGTTTCAAGACTTCCTATTTTTCAGGCGTTACTGTGTGGCTAGATATTGTTCTCTGTGCTGTAAGCTGCTTGTATCCTTTAAGAACGAACACAGGAAAGATTCAACACCCATCTCATCTTTATGCTTTCAGTACTTGCACTGTGTTAGGCAAGTAATAAACTCTCAGCAAACACAATCTGAGTTCAATCAAACTGTCTACGGTCATGCAGTAATGACAGACCAGAAAGAAATTCTACATCTTACTTGTTTTCAATTCTCTAGCAGCGTTGTGCAAAATTAACTCTCTATACTTCGTGTTCCATTTCTTACTGAAAAGAATTATAGCTACCTCTAGATCCGTTATGCAAGAGAAAAAAACATTTCAGCATAGAAATCCAAGAAATCTTAATATTGCAAGTATAATTTTTCCAGTTATTTGATGTTATTTTAAAACAGATTTATTATAAGAATTCTTATTATGTTAAAATGAAAAATAATAAGGAACATATTTTTAAACTGTGTATACACACTATAATCCTCGGAATTCCTTAAAATCTCATAATATTGCAATCTGTTGATAACTTCTGTTCCTTATATTAGACCCCAAATATTTTTTTATCACCACACCTTTAAAGATGAAGCTACACTCTGCACAATGTAGCTCAAATTTCTTTTTCATTTCCTCTCCCTGATCAGTAGGGGATAAAACTACCAAATTACTGACAAGCAAACAGTTGTGGGAAATGATTAAACATGTATAAACAACCAATTTTAGGGTGAGGCTGTGCAAGTCCTAAGAAAAATCAGTGCAACCTAATTGATGATGGAACTGTTTCATTTCCTTCTAGAATCTTCATTGGTTTGGATTATTCCTCACGGTTTCTTCTACACAACATCACTAGACTTCAGCAAAGCAAACCCCTTGACTGTAAGAAAATATCTAATAATATGACATAAGAGCTTTCCTATTGCAGTATTCTTAATTCAGCCATCAAACTCCTTCCAGGAAAAGGTGCAACCCAACTGTCTACGCTGTATTGTGGATTTATACATAATATTCTTTATTATTTGGGGGAATTTTGAGTTCTTGGAGACTATCCTCAATATGAGAATTATACCTTCTCAAGAGACATGGGTCATGAAATAAAAGATGAGGAAGTTTCTAGAGACATGGATACTTTCCACATGTGTGTTACCATGGGAACCAGCGATATCGGCATCTCTGCTAAAATCTTTGAATCTTTTGATCATGAAACACTCATCTATTACCTGCCATGTGCCAAGTGTTTGTGACGTCCTGTGGACACAGAAGTGAATGCAAGGGACTGTTTGGGAGACAAATGGAATGTGTGATGATTGTGCATCACCGTGAGTGCTGACAAAGATAAGTGCAGACTGCCAGAGAAGCACAAGAGACGAATGCTTAATCAATTAACAGGCATTCATTAAGACCCCACCAAGTGACAGGTCTTTGTTCCAGGTGTTTAAATTACATGCTAAAAATATTAAATTAGAAAGTGCAAATTCTCTAATGCTTGCCAGAGAATTTTACGTCGCATTTGTATCTACATGATGTTGCTTCAGTCAGCAGTTCTGAAATGTTGAAAAGGAATGCTTTTTAGGTGCCATGCTAATGTTAATTTAAGCAACTTTCAGAGCCTCAATGTGAAGAAAATGGGGCTGGGTGGGTAAAGGAGAAGTGGGTTCAATTGATGCTCCTGTGGATATTTTGTTGTAAGGAGGCTACTTGTTCATCCTGGCTGTCCAGAACTGAAATAATCACACAGAAACTGTATTAATTAAATCACTGCTTGGCCCATTAGCTCTAACTTGTTATTGGCTAACTCTTATATCTTTATTTAACCCATCTCCATTAACCTGTGTATTGCCATGAGGCTGTAGCTTACCAGGAAAAATTCCCAGCGTCTGTCTCTGGCTGCTCCATGTCATCTCCCTGACTATGCCCTTCTTTCTCCCAGCATTTAGTTCAGTTCTCTCTGCCTACCTAAGTTCTGCCCTGTCAACAGGGCAAGCAGTTTCTTTATTCATTAATGGTAATCACAACACACAGAGGGGACTCCTATATCAATATTTTGTAGACTAAATAAGCATCCCTTTCAAAGTTAAATATCTTATAAGGTATACTAGTGTTGGGTTTGTGATCCTTGTCTTCCTGATCATATTAAGCTCCCTTCTGGAAGGGAGAAAGTCTCTTCACACAGGTATCTTCTAGTAATAGCCAAATACTGAGAGTGAGGTTCTCCCTTGACAAATAACTGCAATGGATAGGGGAGAGGAGATGCATGTGCACACATCAATACTTTAATTAAATTAAAAAGTAACAAATGGCAAAGGCTGTTCCTTCTAGACCATCCAGTTATGTATCATATTCTACTTATTTTAACATGTTTCTATCAGATCCATAATGGTCATCTGCTGAACTGTATCACTCTGAATTTTTAAGATGCTAGTAAACAATCAAATGCAGGTTCTTCAAAGAGTTGAATACACCTAATGAGGTCTTAAGTGTAGGCTCAAACCCAAGATGGTAATGTCCTTATCAGAAAACACTGGGTATGTTGAGTGACAACAGGGTTACATGTACTGAGAAAGGGTCTGGCACGAAAAATTCTCTGATGAGACCAGATCTACAAGCAGCTTGATCTTGACTTTCTTGTTGTAAATATGAGAAAATAAATGTCCAGCGTGCAACTCACCAACCCCATGCTATTTTATGATGGCAGCTTCAGATGATGATTATTAAATGCTGTCAGCTTACAGCCATGGGAAACAATGGGAAAGTGGCACTTTAAGACAATGTGCTCTTGAACATGGTCCAAGCTAGGATTTTGGTGAATATGATTCACAAAACTTGTGGAGATACTCAAGAAACTATAAATGCAACTTACAGGTTTTTATTTATAATAATTAAAAGGAGTTTGTATTAGAACCTTGAGGCAGGAATTCCTTTGCTAAGTTTAAGGTTCTCACTTGCTGAAATATTTTGGGGCAAAATGTATTAAGAATTATTAGTAAGCTATTAAGATATATATCAATTATGAGAAATTTTTCAGAGAGTAAATTGATGAGATAAAATCCAAAGAAGAATGGTAAGGCAACAGACTGTTGGTGTACACTGTAGGTGGGGGTCAGGAGTTAAAGGGAAGGATGGGTTGGCGAAAGATTAGTGTGTAAATTATGACAACTTTATTAGTTTTAATAAACAAGTATCTGGTCTGAGCACATTGCTAGGCGGTGGAATACCTCTCTCTACTTTTAAATACAAGTAGGAAAGGGAATATTGATGATCTGTATTGAGAAAGCCTGTTAAATACGGAAATCCAGTGGACTGGATGGGGTATCTTTGATGACAATTAGGGAAACCATCAATCTGCTTACAGCTGATGGCCGGTTCAGGCACACTCTCCACCATTGTTAAGAGTCTTAGTTGGAGTCATCCTTGTAGGTTCCTGGGTTTTGTTTCCAGACACCTGGTTTATCCATATACCCTCAAACCCCCCCACCATTAAGATCTCTCTTTTGTTACCATTCCATTCTACCTCCAACCTGCCTCCCACACCCTGCCCACCCAACCTGCTCTGTCTAGCTTACATTTCTCTACTTCCCCAACCCCACAGTTTACCAGGAGAACTTTTTTACTTCCCCTTCCCAAGGAAATCTATGCATCCATCCCTAGTTGGGCTCTCCTTGTTATCTAACCCCTCTGGGGTTATGGATTGTAGGTTGGTTGTTCTATGCTTTAATTCTAATAACCTAATGTATGAGTGAGTACATATTATGACTGTCTTTCTGGGTCTGGGTTACCTCACTCAGAATGACATTTTTTTCTAGTTACATATCTTTGCCTATAAATTTTATTAGGTCATCATTTTTATTTTTTACAACAGAGTAGTACTGCATTGTGTAAATGTACCAAATTTTCCTTATCCATTCTACAGTTGAGGTACATCTAGGTTGTTCCCATGTTCTGGCTATTATTAATGATGCTGCTATGAAAAGAGTTGAGCATGTGTCCTTGTGATATGATTGAGCATCCATTGGGTATATGCTGAAAATTGGTATAACTGGGTCTTGAGGGAGATTGAGTCCCAATTTTAAGATACAGCCTTACCAATTTTTAAAGTGGCTGTGCAGGTTTCACTGCCACTAGAAGTGGAGAACTGTTTCCCTTACTCCACATCCTCTCCAACATAAGCTGTCACCAGTGTTTTGATGTTAGCTATTTGAAAACTCTAAGGTGTGTGGGTGCACCCCTCGCGGTCTTGAGTTCCTTGCTCGTGCTTCGTCTCCTTCTGCTCCTGATTTGGACCTTGAGATTTCTGTCCGGTGCTCCAATGTGGGTCTCTGTCTCTGTCTCCTTTCATCGCCTGATGAAGGTTAATATTCAGTAGGATGCCTATGTATTTGTCTTTGGATTCTGTCGGGAACTCACCAAGGCCAGCTGGCCTGGGTCTGAAAAAGCCTGGGATAAATTTGGACTAGCTGAACATAGCAGACAATGAGGAAGAATGGGAACTCAAGAACAATCGCAATGGGTTTTTGATCCTACTGCACGTACTGGCTTTGGGGAAGCCTGGGCAGTTTGGATGCTCACCTAACTAGACCCTTGGGCTTCCCACAGGTCAGGGAACCCTGATTGCTCTAGGAGCAGATGAGGGAGGGGGACTTGATGGGGGAGGGGAGGGAAATGGGAGGCGGTGGCAGGGAGGAGGCAGAAAGCCTTAATAAATAAATAAATTTAAAAAAAATAAAAAGAAAAAAGAAAACTCTAAGGTGGAATCTCAGAGACATTTTGATTTGCATTTACCTTATGACTGAAGATGTTAAGCAATTCTTTAAGTGGGTTTCAGCCATTTCAGATTCTTCTATTGAGAACTCTATGCCTAGATCTGTATTAAAAATAATTCATTTTTAACTGAATTATTTGGTATATTGTTGTTTAGTTTCTTGAGTTATTTAAATATTTTGGAGATCCACAGACAAGCACTATGCTGAGCTCTAAGAATCTTGAGAAAGAAAGGAAGGAAAGATTATACCAACCAGGAGGTCATGAAGGGGAAAACCATAGAGGCAGCTGACCTGAGATTTCAGGAGCTCACAGATGCTGGACCAACAGCCAGTCAGCCTGACTGGAACCAACATAGGCCCTCTTTAGGTATGTGACAATCATGTAGCTTGGTCTCTTAGCAAGGCTTCTAACAGTGAGAGCAGGATCTCTCCCTGGTGCTTATTTGGCTTTTAGTAACCTGTTCTCCATGCTGGATTACCTGGCCCTGCCTGGACACAAGGGGAAGAAATCAGTGCTGGCTCAAATTGATGTACCATGCTTTGGGCAAGCCCATGGGAGGCCTGTCCCTTTCTGAACGGAGGTGGAGGAAGAGTGAATGCAGAGGTGGTAGATGAGGGAAAGATGAGGGGAAGGAAAAAGAGAGGGGAAGGGAAACTGGTTAGTATGTAAAATAAAGAAAATAAAAATTAAAATAGGAAAAGAAATCCAGTGGATGTCTGAACATTCAATAGGATCTAAAACATTTCCAGTTTTCTTTGCTTTTTGTTTCTATTCAAGTATATTCCACCTATTGTGTTTCTTTTTTTAAACAAGGGTTAAAGTAAGTTCATTGCAAATCAGCACATCTGGATGCTGTAAGAAGCTCTGTGTCACTGAATACAAGTTAATGAGCTGCGGAATAAAAGCTTAACTGGAAGCTAAAGGCATTGCTCAGATACACACACAGAAATACACATATTGAACAGACTTGTGTTTAGATTTAGAGGCACAGACACACATTCCTGAGGAGTTCATCTGAAAATGACCTTCTTTTACAGTCACGTGCTGGCCACCTGGGCATTCCTTCACTTGAGGACTTAGCCAAAATAAATCTGACCTGATCTAATGATTTTTCTCTTCGAGTCTCTATTGATGAACCATCAACAAAGTTAGAAAAGAAACAGTTTGTCCATTATATTGATTTCCTATCATTCAATTCCTTCTTATATCAGCCCAGAAGCAACCCGAGAAATCTATTATGTGTTTCCTTGCTGAGCTGCTCTAAGTGTATGCAGCTGCTGGACAAGCTGCAGGTAGTCTTGACCTTCATCTAGGACAGCATGTTTCAACCTGTTGGCCACTACGATGTCTTGGGGATTGAAGGGCCCTTTTACCGGGACTGCATATCAGATAGCCTGCATAGCAGATGTTTATGCTGCAATTCATAACAGTAGCAAAATTATAGTTATGAAGTAGCAATGAAAATCATTTTATGGTTGGGGAGTCACCATAACATAAGGAACTATGTTAAAGGGTAGCATCATTAGGAAGCTTGAGGACCACTGCTCTAGAACATCATGGATTTTGGGACAACCACACTTTCTCTTGACTCCCCTAATTTAACTATCTTTTGTCTTTTCTGGTAATATGATTGATTAGGGCCACAACTCTCCCCACCCTCCACTCAGTAAATTATTGCATTTCCTCACAGCACTTCAGTGTGCAAATACACTAGGCTGATATAAATTTATTTTCAATTAGCCAAATGAAATGACTTCTATTACAAGTATTCTTTAAAATATTTCAAATTATTTTTTTTAAGTTCTTTCTTAATCTCAAACAAGATAGAGAAATGTGGCATCCAGAAGAGAGCCTTGGCTTGGCGGGACAGACCTTAAATCTCACAGTTGTTGATACACAGGGAAGCCTTCATGAGGGATCCCTCAGGGAAAAGGTGAATTCAGCTAAACTAAGGTGGTGTAACATGATCACCATCTCCTTCGGTTGAAAACATTCAGGGAAATAGATATATGAGTCCTGCAGGCTATGGTAGCTTGTGCTCCCCTCCAAGATATATCCTAGATGTCTGTTCAAGCTGAAAGGTATTTTAAAAAGGGAAGAAACTGTCTCTAGTGTCACCCTTAGACTATAAGAAATGGGTCATTTACCTAATCATTGTGAGAGCATTAAACAAATAGTTTATTACATATACACATATGTCAATTAGAGGTTGGATCTAAGTTTAATTAATTCTGAAACTTCCTTAACTCTCTCTACAACCCAGTTCGAAAAAAAGTAAATTTGATATTTATGCATGTTTTAAAGGTACTTTTAATTATATGAAAAAACTATTATGCTCCATTCTATTCAGGTAAATACTTCCTTAAACACCTTTTAAGTGAATTTTGAAGAGGAAGTATGGTATCACAGAGTAAATGCAGCTATTAAAATCCAGTATTAAGATAGACATGCTTCAAATTCAATGAAAGTCCACTATAATGTATATTGCTTTTGTGAGATGTTATTGGTAAAAATGAATTCTTTTATTATCCTAGAAAATTACCAAGTTGTTAGAAATAGCCATTGAAATAACAATCACATTTAAATTAAAGACATTGAACTATCACAAGAAAAAAGCAGAATAATAAATAGTATATGTTTATTTTGAGCACTTTATACAATATATTATTCATTTTATTCATGATCGTTGGGGAACTACTTTAACAATCTGATGTGTTCATCTCACTCCATGTTTGAATATCAATGAAACTGCCAATTAATTGATCTTTTTTAGCCACAGGCTCACTATTGCCTGGTCTTAGCATCATAGACTCTAGATAATTGTTTCCCCCCAGATGCCCTAAGCTTCCTTAGTAATTGCAATTTCCTTTCTGATTGCTATCTTTATCAGTAAACAGTCATCTGAACTATGTTGTAAATGAGAAATAGGAACAGCCGATGATTAAGTCCAGGAAATGTTTCATCTTTGTTATCATGGTAATGTTAATTCATTCTATTTGGAAGCACTCAATGAAAATATACGAGAAATTGGTCATAGTAAGCTTATCTTGAATGGACGAGTACATGATGAATTGATGATGGACAGGTGGGTGGATGTATGGATAGATAGATGGAGAAAAAAGCTAGGCCTACTATTAGGGTAGCCCAAGGCTTCGGATTCATAGTAGGGACAAAGTCAGGCTTCTGTGGCCTTGCCATTCTTTTTTTTTTTTTTTTTTTTTTTTTGGTTTTTCGAGACAGGGTTTCGAACTAGCTCTGTCGACCAGGCTGGAGCCTTGCCATTCTTAAAAAAAAATAAAAAATAAAAAAAAAATGACCAGAAGTACTCAGACTCATGGTATTGATTTCAATTTACATGGAGAAGACTGCAGTCTTCCTTTGTTTCTGTTTGTACTGCTTCCAGAAGCAGCTAGACTACAGAAGGCAACACAAGAGATACTTTCAAAGTGGTTGAAGTATAATGGTATGGTTTTGATTTTGCTTAGTTTTGAAGAGAAACACACCTGATATCAGTTATGACCAGCAACAGCAAGATCAATATTACCAGACAAGCAGGGCCCCAGTTTGTACCTGGATACTTTATCTGTATAATAGAAACGAAAGTAGATGAGCAGTTTCAGAGGTTAGTCACTTCCCCATGTTGCTAATCTATAAATTTCCATAAAAATAGCTATTGCTCACAAGGTTGTGTCCATTAAACAATGTACAGAGAATGTGGCAAAGTTACTCTCATTGCGGGAGAACATGGAGCTATACAAAAAGTGTTAGGTTTGATAGTTAAACCTAGAATGTAGGTAGAACTAGGTCCCTGCTCTAAGCAAATGGGAGCCTCAGGTACTGCATGGATACGCATCCCCCCAAATAGGAAACAGGACCATAAAAATGAAGTTTCCCACTGAGACAGTGGGGCTGATCTATTGGGAGCTCACCAAGGCCAGCTGGACTGGGACTGAAAAAGCATGGGATAAAACCTCATGGTGGACAATGAGGGCTGATGAGAAGCCAAGGACAATGGCATGGGGTTTTGATCCTACTTCATGTTCTGGCTTTGTGGGAGCCTAACTAGTTTGGATGTTCACCTTCCTAGACCTAGATGGAGGGGGGAGGACCTTGGACTTTCCACAGGGCAGGGAACCCTGACTGCTCCTTCAAGTGGAGAGGGAGGGGGAGAGGAGTGGGGGGAGGGGGAGAGGGGTGGGAGGAGGTGGAGGGAAATGGGAGGTTGGGAGGAGGCGGAAACTTGTTTTTCAATAAAAAAAAAATCCATATAACCTTGCAGATTCAAACTAGCACTTTTTTTAAAAACTTTCCAAATCACAGATTTCTTTCTTTTTTCCAGAGAAGCTTATTTCTGTTCAGAAACTATAAAGGGGATTCAAATCTGCACTCCCTAAAATGTTCAAAAACCTCAGCAGCAAAATTGTAGTGCACAGGTCCTATAATTTGGAGAACAGGTATTTTTATGCCTAAGCAAGCATCAAACTTTATTTCACTTTTGAGAAGCATGGATATTTGGGTTTTAATGAAAATACATTTTGCAAAAGTGACAAAATACACATTTTCCCCTGTGAAACAAACTGACTCTTGTTCTAATACTAGGACTCCTATATCCCTATGACATTCCCTGAGAAATACATCTCTTAAAAGAATAAGGGAATTTCCAGAGAGGTCAGAAAGGGAGCAATGAAGCTTTAAGTTGTAATTTAAGGTGATCAACTAGCTAGAACTTGCTTCAAATCAAATCTTATATCCTACATATGTTTTAGTCACTTACAAAAGAGAAAAAAAAACAAACTATGGTAGGCAAATATCTCCCTGCAATCTCTCTATAGCATGCTGTGCCCAGTTCTGTTCGGCGACAAAAAGCAACAGGGCTTTGATTCCAGACAAATATGCCGGGCTCTGAAATTGATTGTAAGCCACTTTATGAATGTCTGAAATCCTTCCTGTGACTTGATAAGCTCTTTAAGCAAAATAAATTAGCAATTGGAACCCTTTTTGTTACCCTGCTTGTCTACCACCAAGATTTTCTAAATAACCTCTCTGTGTTTTCCCCCACAGCATGATTCACAGGTAGGGCTGTTCATTTTTAATTTTAGTTTAGATGCTTAGATGTTCATGCAGTTCTCAGCAATATCTTCTCATTTGTATTTACTTGACCTGATTTGATTCCATTTTTATTTTTTTTCTGATGTTCAGAGGTATAATATAAATGTCAATAAAAATTAATATCTGGCCAACAACACTAATCTCTAAGGACCTTCTCTGTCTTAATAGCACAGAGAGCAATTTTCTCTCAGCAACTAATTTGTAACTATTTATTTGCTACTTATTAATATTCTTGTGAGCCAAGGCGGCCCTTTTGGAATCCATTTGCTGACAATTCCAAATACTATGAACACCGCAAGCTTCCTTGAATCATCACTATAGTGTCAGGTAACAACTTCTCACAGGTGCTTTCCCTCTAAACTGTTTCAAGTTAATCCATAGTGTTACATACATTACACCTCAGTGACAGGACTCCTGGATTTTCCAAATATCAGACACTACAGTAAGTGGCAGCTTGAGGTTTTTCTGCTCTAGCTTGCCAATACAACTCAATGCAATTTAAATGGAAACAACAGTTACAGTTGACCTAATCCAGGACCACTCTTCTGAGACTTTCATTAAAGGAATCTGCTGATGCTAAAATGTCACCTTGGTTTAGGACCTTGGACAGCAGCTCAATTAAAAAAATGCAGCAACAGGATTGTCCTTTGACATTTTTTGCACAGTGATGATTATAATAACATATTAAAGTCTCATAGTAATGTTGAAACAATGATTTTTTTTAAGTTAAATATTCAAAACAGTAAAGGTTTGCAGGAGAGGGAGAGATGTGTAAGTGGAAAGAAACACAGTTATTGCTTTTTTGCAACACAGGGTGGATGAGTCATTCTCGTCTCTCTGGACCACTGTACAGTTGTAACTGAGGATGAAAACAATGACAGCAGAGAAGGGAATAGTAAGTAGATGCTGACATCATAGTCTGTGCAGAGCTATGTAGAAGACTTATGGTGACACTGGATTCTAAGTTAGCAAGTAATTACCCGGGTCATCGTTTCTCACATCTCTGCTGTTCTATGTTGTTAACATATGACGTGGGAGGAATGAATCAGAACTCACTTTCAGGAGCCTCATTTGAGGGGACAAAGTGTCCAAGGACATCACACTTACAAACTGCCAGTTCTATTTCCCTTGTCTCTCGTTCTTAGATTTCAGATTGATTGACACTTTGTCGTGCATTATCTGGGTGTTTGAGTACTCTTAATAACACTAAGTAGTGTGTTTGTCAGATACGCAAGGTATCACCTCTCTAGTGCTATGCTAAACACACATTTTACACAATACTTCTCTCATGTTAGGCTTATCTCTTTAAAGTTCATTATATTGCTTCACATTAAAATCTGTGAACTTCTTTTTCTACCCTCAGGTATAATACTCAATGACAGTTACTAGACCATCTTTGTTTTACTCCATGGTGGAGACTGATGATAGTCCTTATGGTACGGAGTTCTGGACACAGGCTAGTTCATCACCTTTGCCTTCTATCTGCTGTATTCACAGTTCAACAGAGTCAGAAATGAGAAAAACAGTGAACCTTATTAGTCAATCAAAAACAGTAGTCTGGCTGTGTTGTGGCAAGGGCAAGAAGTCTGCACTACTGCAAGAAGGGTGAAATGTTTCTCATCTTTGTAATTAGTTGGAGGAAAAAGGAATTCAACAATTTACCAATCTTTTCCAGAAAAATAAAGGGAAAAGTAGAATTTCCACATACAAACTCAAAGTGGAAACTTTAATCCTGTCAATGCGAAAAAGTAAATATTTATATCATATTAAAAACTGTAAAAGTAAGTACTGAATATTTTGCTGAGTTCTAATAATGCAAATTTAATTAAAGTTGAAAAATAAGTTAATGATAACTAAAAGCTTCCTTTTTTCCCCCACATATTTCCTGAGTTTTCAAAACAGCCATGTCAATCTGAAAGAGACTGAATATTGCTTCTGACAGACATTATTATTAACTCCAATATTAGCTTCAGTGACACAAGGTGCCACTGGGAGACTTGCATGGTTTTACAGTGGAATGAGAAGCAGAATTTTCAGGAGATGGATAACAAGCATCACTATAATCTTATTTCTTACTCTGTTCCATGGCCTATTATCCTCTAACTTTATTTTTCATGTGCTATTTTCTTCAAAGTTCATATAATTTTACCAGTACTTCTCATGTTAAGAGAAAGACAGAAATGCAGTAACACATAGCTCAGAAAATGTGCAGAACAACCCATACCCAACAATGTGATTTTTTTCTGTTACTGCAAAACCCTCCCTGGACTTCACTAGGTTTCACACTGTTCATTTTTTTGTATTGATGTAAGAACCTGATGTTTACAGGACTCTACATTAATGCATCCCTAATAATACAAGAGAAACAAAACTATCTTAGAAAAACAGAAAATAAGTCAGTCTAAACATAAATAAATCAGTATTTATTGAGTTCTTTGTAAAAATTTTACTTTTAGACCATTTTATGACATCTTAATATGAAAAAATGAACATGTTTGACAATGTGTAGAGAAAAGAATTGCATGCACACTATCCATGCTATATAGGTCAGTTTCAGAAAAGTGTGCTTAAAAATGAATTTCTTAAAAATGAATTCACTTATATATACATATCTTTAAAGAGAACTATCACCAAAGATTAATGTTTAGAAACTTTTCCATTTTAATTAGTTTTTTAAAAATTTTTCTAGGATATTTCTCCATATAATTGGATGGATAGAGGCATCAACAGGGTGCTCCTGTGTTTATGTGTGTTCTTGAGAATATTCTCCATTTAATGTTGAGAAATTTACACTGATTCAACTGTATAGATGTAAGTCTAGGTTATCTGTATACCAACAAACGTGGCCACCCACTTAGCTCATGCTTCCTTCATGATAAAGAATATTTCTACCACTTTACCAAGTTCCCACTAACACTTTCACAGCCAGATTCCACTAATCATCAAAGCCATCCCCCCAAAGACTATTACTGTTCTTATCTCTTTCACCAAGAGTTAATTTTAAGGGTTAAAGAGGTTACTCTCCCACAGCAACACACTTGACATTCAAGCATGAGGATGTGAGCTTGATCATCAGAACCTCCATAAAAAAGCTGGTCATGCTTTCATGTATTCATGGTTTCTGTATTGGGAAGAGGGAGACAGGAAGAGGCTTGGGCTTCCTGGCTGGGTAGCATAACTAGGCAACTCCAGATCAGTGAGAGACACATACTAAAAAGCAAGACTGATAGTTCCTGAGGAACAGCAGGTAAAGTCGACCTCAGGAAAATTCTTTATATAGTGTCCTTGAAGAAAGATAATGAATATTAGAGAAAACTATGTGGAGTGATGTTTATAGAACTTCTCTTTTAGACAATTGTAAGGAATAGTTTTTTTTTTTTCATCCAGCTGTGATGATTCATGCCTGTAATCAAAGAACTTGAGAGGGTGAGGTGAGAAGATTGCTGGGAATATGAGCCCACCTGAGACTGCAGAGCTCATTATATAAACCCTGTCTCAAAATTACATAAAACAAAAACTCGAAGAAAGAGACAAAGACAGAAAAGTAGCCTCCTATACACAGTTGATCGGAATGGGTTGTAGAATCAATGATTTTTGAATCTGCTATATTTTGTCCTTTCCCTGGTACATGTCATAGGAGGACTGTGTTTTCATATCATCACTCCCTCTCCCAGAGTGTGACTTGGTCCTGCTCACCCATCTCTCGAGCTTCATTCACCAGTGCTCATTCTGTCCTTCGATTCTCAGAATGTTGCATTGAAATGTATGCCACATGGTTAGTTTGCAGAGATAAAAATATATAGCAGAAGGAGTGAGAACATGAGCAAAGATGTCGGGACCACGAGGAGTGCACCCACCCACTGAGACAGTGGAGATGATCTACTGCGAGCTCACCAAGGCCAGCTGGACTGTTACCAGAAAAAGCATGGGATAAAACTGGACTCTCGGAACATGGCGAACAATGAGGGCTGATGAGACGCCAAGGACAATGGCACGCGGTTTTGATCCTATGCAATGTGCTGGCTTGGTGGGAGCCTAGCCAGTCTGGATGTTCACCTTCCTAGATATGGATGGAGGGGGGAGGACCTAGGACGTACCACAGGGCAGGGAACCCTGACAGCTCTCTGGACTGGAAAGGGAGGGGGAGAGGAGTGGGGGGAAGGGGAGAGGGGTGGGAGGAGGGGGAGAAGAGTGGGAGGAGGGGGAGAAGAGTGGGAGGAGGGGGAGGGAAATGGGAGGCTGGTGGGAGGAGGTGGAAATTTGTTTTTTTTTCTTTTCTTTATCCTCCTTTTATCAATAAAAAAATTAAAAAAAAAGAATGATAAGAACAAAAATAATAAGATAAAAAAAAAATATATAGTAAAGGAGTCAAAGTTTTTGCTATGAACTACACATGAATTTATATGACTGTAAAACACAGATAACCTGCTGCAAGTGTAAAACAATAAATAAACTCAACTGCAAAACTACTTTAAATATTACTGAAAGACCTGATGGGGGAGTGTCATATATCAATCTGTTGATTTCATTGGTTAAGTAATAAAGAAACTGCTTTGGCCCTCATAGGTTAAAACATAGGTGGGAGGAGTAAACAGAACAAAAGGCTGGGAGAAAGAAGCTGAGTCAGGGAGTCGCCATGATTTTCCCACTCCAGAGAGACGCAGGTTAAGATCATTCCTGGTAAGCCAGCTCGTGGGCTACAGCAGATTATTAGAAATGGGCTAGTCCAGGTGCGAGAGCTAGCCTAGAAGAGGCTAGATAGAAATGGGCCAAGCGGTGTTTAAAAGAATACAGTTTCTGTGTAATTATTTTGGGTAAAGCTAGCCGTGCGGGCAGCGGGGTGCTGGGGACACAGCCCCACTGCTCTTAACACAACAAAGACCATAAGAATGGGCTGCTCACACATTCCAAACATTAAAGATTCATTGATTGTTGAACTGCTCTGACTGTAGGTTGCTTCCATTCTTGGACGCTTCCCCCTGAAAAAAAGTGTATTTACGTATGTACACTCTTATACTTACTTTACACACACACACACACATACACACACACAATATATAGTGCATATATTGTATATATGTGTATATGAATATATATATTTTCTTAGCCATAAGAAATAGAAATAAACCTTTAGGATCAATAAGTTCTATCTTGTCATCACTCTAAGGTATAAAGGTGAAACTATATCTTCAATTTTATGTTATAGGCAGATCAATGAAGTACATCAATTTGCATTGTTTGTATATATTGTGACAGTATCATTTTTATTAGCTTAGTTTATTTTTAAAAATGAATTCACTCATATATATATATATATATATATATATATGAAGCAGCTGTTAATTTTTTTAACTTCATGAGCAAGTGGAATGCTAAAAAAGCCTGTAAATGAGTTACCACAAAATGCATTCATTGCTCATGTCTTTTTGCATCTTGTTTCATTATTTACATAAAATGAAAGTCACTTTTCTTGGGCTTATGTTGCAAATTTTATTCAATTTCCTTGCAAACATGCCAAATAATTATTTAGTGTTGTTACTATTGCTTATGTTCTTCTTAAACAAGTAGTTGAATTCTCATAGGTATAGATGGATTGCTGCTAATTGCCTTAATCTGCTTCTGTGGCTGTGTTAGTGCTATTTGGTCTCTTTACTGTCAGGAAGATTGCAAAATATTCCTGGAACAAAGCCAAATTAGTCAGCCTTTAAAGATATTAGTTTTTTTTTTTTTACTTCTTTCAATATGATGCATTCTTTAATTGAGTGATCGTTATTTTAAAGGTCTTGTCTTCAATTTAAGATATGAACAAATTTAAACTAAGAATTATATAAAAATATAGATAAAACATAGACTTTAAAAAAGATATATTTATTGAACACACACCATTTTCTTAGATTATTAAAGTTTGTTCCCTGAAAAGAATAACTAAGCAAAACTATTATATTTGCTTAAAATAAATTATGAAGAAATACTATTCTGAGAAACTAAACTGATTGGCAGTTTTCAAATTTTTAGGTACAAGCAAAATGTGAAGATCACTGGCCTGCTATAAAGTACCCTGTACTCACAAAATGTGTATAGTCAAATACCAAATAAAACATACCCTAAACTTGGACAACAAAACAAACAAACTGGATTCTGTCCATTCTAGATTCTGTCCATTGGACCAATAGCAGGCTGTAGTAAAATACAGACCCTCAGGATTAATGGCTAAATTTTCATTAATTAAAACCATGCATATATGTACTTGCATGTAATTGTGAGTGTGCCTATGTGTCCGGTATTCATGTGTGCATATGTGCGTGTTTATATGTCTAACATGTGTATTTATGTTCATGTGTGTATGTCTGTGGCTCTATATCCTGTATGTTCACATATGTGTTCATTTGTGAATGTATGCATATTTAGACATGGATACCTACATGTATTTCTCTATTGCTTTTGTTCTTTACGTAAAACTCAGGTTCCTAAAGGAAGACAAGACACGACACAATATTCTGTTTTTATCATATTTGTTTGTGTTTCTTTGTTTTTAAAAATGGCAATTCTATGATTCCATTAAAAAATTCTAATGTCATGTAATGGTAAGATGCAATTAAATATCTTTGGAGTCTAATTTAGTTCATACTGATTCAACAAATTTCATTAACCTGATTATTTTTTGTGTATTCATGTACCATTTTTAGCTATCTTCCAATTTTCTATGATAACTTAACACAATGTAAAACATATTTAATTTTTATACTGTCACATTGTTTAACCAATGTCTCATTACATCCCACCTGTCACATTTCTTGAGCTAATCATTCTTTTAACATTTTATATGTGTGTTTCCATACTCATAGAGTTCTGATGCATGTTTATATTGTATTTGCCTCTGTGTTTCTCTCTCTCCACCCTCCCCATCTCTCCACACCATTCACTTTCCTATCACTCACTCTCCCCCTGGCTCTATTGTCCAGCCTGCTCTTAACTCTAGTGATCCCTTGAGACGTAGTTCTGAGTATCTGGAATGCTGGGCTATATTACCATGCCTTCATTAAATGGTTTTCACAGAGACATAATAGCCTCCATCTGAATCACCACGTTATCAAGTTCCTTGTGTTTAGGTTATGTTCTTGTTTGCATATTTAGCCATTCTATCACTATTATAATAAATAAATAAATAGAGAATATATATTAAAGGATGTTAGTGCTTATGTTGTAGAAGTGTCCCAAAGTTTGTAAGAGATTTTTTATGTAAATGTATATGTGTTGACAGGGTACAGTACAAGATGTTTGATGGACTCTGGTTCTCACCATCAGATGATAGGAGTACACTTTAATTAATGACTTACTTCATGTCCACCTGGTGGCTTAAAATAATCAAAAACAGAGTTTTTAAAGGTTTACTAACCCATTTTATTTGAACTTACAATTGGCAAAATTATTTTTCTCTTTTCGGTGTGGGAAAATTCTATATTCTGTCAATTATGTTTTAAATAATCGCTGATTGGCCAGTAGCCAGGCAGGAAGTGCAGGTGGGACAACCAGACAGGAAGTAGAGGCAGGGCAATGAGAACAGGAGTGTTCTGGAAAGACGGAAGCTCTTTTACCCAGTCCTGTCCAGACACTGAAGAAACAGGATGTGACCTACTCCGCTGAAAAAGGTACTGAGCCATATGGCTAACATATACTAGAATAATGGGCTAATATAAGTTATAAGAGCAAATAAGAAGCCTGAGCTAATGGGTCAACCAATTTATAACTAATATAGACTTCTGTGTGATTCATGGGGACCTAACGGCTGTGGGAACTAGGCAGGACAGAAACCCCAAAAGCAGGCCCTAATGTTATACCTTTTTCTATTGTGCTTTTTGTATTTTAAATACTGTCAGTCTGTACAATTTGTTAAAAATTCTTTTGTTGGGGCTGGAGAGATGGCTCAGAGGTTAAGAGCATTGCCTGCTCTTCCACAGGTCCTGTGTTCAATTCCCAACAACCACATGGTGGCTCACAACCATCCATAATGAGGTCTGGTGTCCTCTTCTGGCCTTCAGGCATACACAGAGGCAGAATATTATATATATAATAAATGAATAAATATTTTTAAAAAATTCTTTTGTTAATTTTATTCATGAGTAGCCTGTATTTGTATCATTCTCTCCTTTCCATCTCCCCTCAGTTACTCTCATGTCCTCTTATCACCTCTCCTCACTCATGATTTATATTATAATTATTGTTGATTTACATGCATATATATGATATATATATATATATATATATTACTTGCATGTCACAGATAAAACTTACTTAGTTTATTTCAAAACCGTGTGTTCCAAACATTTAAATGAACTTTTGGAATCTTTGATTTGGCTGAATTCCTAGTGCTATGCTACAAAGTTTTTGATTAAAAATTGGCAAGATATAATATAACATATATATATACATATATAGAGTCCAATTAGTGCTATGTGTTTAATGATAATAATCACCAATACAAAAGAAAAATGCTCTCAGATAACACAGATAATACTTGCTTAATTTAGGATGTTTATTTTATTTTATCTATATAATTTATATCTATCTCGACCCAATTCAATAAATAACATTCTTCGATATTAAGTGTAAACATATTTTATCTCAAATGAAGTGTTTATGGTTGAACATTACAGACCAAAGGAAAAGAACCAACCAAGTACAACTTGGGATGCCTTTATCTATTTCTACTTTTGTATAATCTGTGTCCAACTTATTGTTGCTAATTTATGTTTTTCAGGAATACTGTTACTTAAATGGATTTTATAAAAATGTGTGCCAATAGAAATTGATATGCTATTTTATATTTTGTGGGCAGACACATTTTTTTTGTGACTGTCCTTCAGGTCTTAATATCTCTACTTAGATTCTCCCCTTCATGCTGTTCCCCAAAGTGTCCTAACACATAAACGGAAAAGTCATGAATGACATCAACACTTTTTAGTTTAAATTACAGCGAAAGATTACTTTATTCTAATTTGCTTTCAGTTATGGTAAGAGCTCATGTTTCTCAGAAGAACAAAAAAAAGTCAAATGATTATTGAAAGATGCAATATTAATAATATCTTTACCACACTGAAAAATAAATACATAATAAGACTTCCCCATGGTGGTTTAACAAAGTCTTATGAAGTGACCTAAATATGCTTCATGAGTAGATTTGTTTTATGATATAAAATATCTTTAAAATGTTTTCTCTTAAGCAATCAACTTTTAGATATAAACAAGCAATAATAAAGTAATATTTGTAAATATTCATGGTTCCTCAAAGTTTGTGAGAAATGATAACATATTCTTATTTGAAAACGTGGGTTCTATTTAACTGAACGTTTAAAAGCTTTGATTTGCCTGAATTCCTAATGACATATCACAAAGGTTTTGTATAAAATTGGGCAAGCAATAATTAATGACTAGAATTTATAGATAAATGAATGTGAAAAATAGAAAACTAAAAGATCAAAGGCATTCCTTTATTCAAGTGATAGCTACAGCCCTTATCTGTGACTATTCTGAGGTAAACAACACCACTAGTAATCATTACAATCAAAAGAGCATATAAACTAAACGTGTGGGAACCCTGCGTGAGAAAATTTGAAGGAAATTCACATTTTGTCTTCTAAAACTTGACAACCTAAGGCTAATAGTCTTTTTCTTTGTGGAAAAGATTGATTATACACCTATGTTTATTGAATTCAACATCTCATCAAATGTACTAGTTTAGGGTAAATAAAGAGGGTAGGAGTTATGACATTTTTAACCATTGAGAGAGGTGGGTGAGTTAAGGAATAAACTGAAGATAGGAGAGGAAGGCTAAGTGGCTGACAGTTGTGAAGAACCTTTCTGGCTAGGGTACAGTCATACTGTTCATACTATAAAATGTCACTGGTATAGCTGACCTTTTGTTCCCTCTACTTTTCCGTTAAGAAAGATTCTCCATCATCATCCAAAAACTCCAAAGCAAACACAGAAGAGCAAGGACAATGGCCATGATTGCTGATGATTCTGTGACATGTCAAACTTCTCTTCATGAGGACTTAGAAGCTAAAATTAGAAAAGGGAACAAAAGAATCTAAACTCTCATCCAGTCTCAAGGTTACATCATCTAAGGAAAGTCAGGGCAGGGTGACTTTCCACTTCACAATGGCATGAGGTAGCCCTGCTGAGAAACAATGTTTACAAAAGTAATATGAAACCACTAACGAGTTTGATGTGGTCGCTCTCTAGAACGCCGTGAACTTTGAGTTCTAAATGG
Organism: Microtus pennsylvanicus; assembly: GCF_037038515.1. Taxonomy (NCBI): domain Eukaryota; kingdom Metazoa; phylum Chordata; class Mammalia; order Rodentia; family Cricetidae; genus Microtus; species Microtus pennsylvanicus. The sequence continues at coordinate 35,312,732 of NC_134587.1, read as the reverse complement.
GTCTGGCAGGAGCGGAAATTAATGTAGCATGCATTACTTTCCATTTTTTACTAAATAATAATTTTACGGGGAAATTTTCCCACATGGGCAAGAAATTATGCTAATATCACAAATGTTTTCCTAACAGGGATTACCTTTAAATTGTTCAAGTAATCGACACTGAAAATGGAAATATTATTACCTAAAGTCTCTTAGTCATTATTGCTTTTTTTTAAAAATCTTTTTTGTTTTCAGCAAATCCACCCGATTGTCATATGATGGGAAAAAAGAGAGTAAAAAAGTATAAACACAAGGAAATGATAATTCACTGTATTCAGATTGATGATTTCATCAAAGCAATATTATTAATTTGTAAAATTAAATCGTCTTAAAAGTCATAAATTTCTGTTTTGACATACAGAATTAGTTGCACTTCCTTTCAATTAAAATTACATTAAATATCTAAAACTGCTAATTTAAAAACTATTTTTGAGGCAATATAGTAGGATAATGCAAGCTATGGAAATGACTCCCTGTAGCCCTTATGTCACAGGGTTTGACCTAATCAGTAACAGAACTTCAAAGTGGTTAAATTGAGTTTAAGAAAATTATAACTGTGAGGGAAATTTACACTGTGTCCCAAGCTAAATATGTGTCAGTTGGAAACATAACAAGGCTAAGTAATGCTTTTCTTTCCAGTGGTACAGGCAGATAGTGGTAGACACAGGCAGCAAAGCCAAGTCTAATCCTCGGCCATACCATGGTACAACGTTCTTCCCATGGGGCTGAATACAAGGTTTTTGTTTAATCATAAATCGGTCTTTGGAAAATAAACTTAAAATCTCTTCAAGTTTTATGAGAAAAAGAAACCTTGTGAAAAGCCGTGTCTGCTTTTTTTAGAAATATTCTCTGCTAGAATCACTGGGAAGGGTTGGCCGGATTCAGAAGTTGTTACAGAGCAGCATAGTAGACATTGCTGAGTGTTATTGATCAGAGAATCTGTTCCTCAAAATTATTATTTTGAGTAATAGTTGAGTAATATTGAGTAAGCGCACTGAAATAGTCTTTTTGAGGGTGATAGTCTAGTGACAAATTTGGATGTTCTTTCCTGTTTAAATGCCTGGCTCTTGCACATGCAATATATGCACCATCATAATGATGAAGAGATGACAAAGCCCTTAACATTAACCTACCTAGTTTGGAATATTAAATAGTTTACTTTCAAGTTTTTTTTTTATATTTCTTTCTCTGATATAGAACAAAAGGAATTATATATTTCAAATTGAGAAATAGGATAAGGATAATATGTATAGGAATTGTTTAGAACATTACTGGGCCTCATTAAGGGCAATGCATTCATGAATTAAGATTTATATCCATGAATTATAATTTATTTATTTAAAAAATGTGTGATTTTTAAAGAAAATTATTTAACCATTACCATGAATCAATAAAAATTATTGGTTTGAAAATATTTTCTGCATTGATGATATATTTATATTAGGCAAAATATTATAAAATCCATGAATAATAAGATGTCATCATAATTTTAAAATAGAAAGTCCATAAATATATCAATATACCTGCAATTTCATGATCAAAATATCATTGTCTCTCTTTAAGGCATTTTTAACACCTCAATTTACTAAATCATTATCTAAAATATATTAATTTCATAGCAATAAACCATAATACATACTTTTAAAAGTCACATAAAATTCTAAAGGCAACTTTCCTTAAGCATGTATTCTAGGGAGAATGATGTTTGGACAGTTTGAAAACATTTTTATTCTTAAAGATACAGTCAACTAGGGTAATGTGTGAACTCAAACTTTCTAATTCATTTTAAGCATTGTTTGAAGAGAAATATACCTCCAGATTCCTTTCTAGAAACATCATTTCTTATCTACTGATGAATGTGTCAAGAAAATCCAGTTGGAATAAAAAGCAAGGTCCTTGTTTATGAAAACTAAATTCAATTAGTAAAATTCACTACATATTTTTTCCAAGGAAATTAAAAAAATAGTAGATGAAAGTAACACATTGGACAAAGACAGTCATATCACTTGAAAATCTTCTTAGTTAAAGGAGGTTTATAGTGAACCTGAGCCAAAATTGTGCTCTGAGTTTTCACAACTGGTAGGTGATGTGTTTGTTATTGGACAATAAGTGGTATATTTGTAAAATCAATGTTTATGCTAATTAGAAACCCCTACAACTGAGAAACTTGGCAATACTGCTCCTGCAAAGTCAGTGATGGCAGATGAAATGGGTTCCGATTTGCTTATGAGGAAGAAAGATGGGAAATCGTATGGGAACTTTATGATTTGTTTTCTAGGATGGTAATAGAACTCTAATCATCAGCTCTACAGAGACAAGCCAATCTCTGGCATACTTGGGTGGCCAATTTTATTGTATTCTGTTGATGGGAACATGGAAGAGTAGAGCCCTATTAAATAATTGGTCCGTAGTCATACATTACATTAAGATGCAGAACTAAAATCTAGTCGTATCTAAAATGCATCAAGTCTCCATAGCGCTTGGCACTCTACTGAGTATGCTGGTGGGGTCTGCAGTGTCACTTTATGGAGCTTGCAGTACAATGAAAAAACTCCCCTATTTAGGAAAAGAGGATGTAAGAACATTGGCATTGGAAATGAATTGTTTAGCCACTTACTCATTTTCCAGACATATGACTTTGATTAACCCCCATATTAAAATCTGATTTTAGTTTCCATGTCAGTAAAAAAAAAAGGGAGCGGAAGAATCCCACTGTTATTTTCAAGTCCGCTCTCTACTTCTCAAAACCAATCATTCGTTTACCTCTAACTAATTTTTAAATATGTTGTTCGGTGGGAAAACTATTTAGAAAAAGAAGGTCAGGCTGTTGAAGAGGGGCATGGTTCACAGCTACAAACCTAGTGCTTCAGAGGACGAGATAAGCTTGAGATCAACCTAGCAAAACACGGAGATCGTGCCCGAAAGAAGAGACAAATAAAATAGGTGAAAGGACCTTGACTCGACAGTCTGAGGTGTGGGGAAGAGAGTGCCCATCGATCTGTGCAGAAGAAACACATTATTACAACAGGGAGGCAACAAAAGGAAGAGTGGGTAAGTGGTTTTGCAGTTGTCGTTGTTTTGTTTTGTTTTCTTTATTTCATTTTTTTTAACTTCTTTCCCTGTTCTGAAGCTCTACTTTGTCTTTGCCCCAGAAGATTGTAAATGCTTTTAGCACCCTAACAGGAAGAAAAGAAAGCTATTCCAGGGACTAGCAGCGAGCATCCGGAGGTGTAGCTGCTGCAGCTCAAGGTGAGATCTTTAGCTGCGGGCGGGGCATAGGAGAGAGAAACTTACAAGGAAGTGTGGAGACAGAAAAGAGTTGTGAAATAAAGGTCAGCTGGTTATCCAGCTGAGCGCAGTGTTTAGCATTCTGTTCAAGTGTAAAAATTTCACTGGCACTTGAAAAGGGATTGAGCGGGAGGCCCGGTTAACGTGACCCAGGCTTTCTTCTTTTGTGGTGAGGACGTCAATCCCACAGGGGCTGTGTCTCTCTTGAGATCAGTATTAGCCTCCAACCTGGAAGTCGGCCATGAATCCAAGACTTCAAGAAACTTCAAGAAACGCCTAAGAGCAGCTTGTGCATTCTGCTCTGTCTTATTTCTCGGTATTTCTGTATTTAAGCAGGTAGAAGGCTGCCAGGAAGGACCTGTTTTCCTAAACCAAACTTGTATGAAGTCACCATGGGAATGAATTGGAAATTCTAGAATCTGGCGATTGCTGAACATGTTAATGCTAAGTTCATTGCCAACAGCAGCGAGCCAAAGGAAAGGGCAGAACAATTTTCGGGCCACCTACAAGCACCACCATTCAAAACCAATCTCGTTAGCATTTTAAACATATAGCCAAGGTACCATTGATAGGCTGTTAACTGTAGCTTGACTTTGCTTTAGAAACAACCCTGATCCTATAGGCTGTGGCAAAGCAACACTGTTGGTTTATTGATCCTATCTGCTGTCTCATGATAACCATCTTAATAAATATTTTCCTTGTGTATATTTCTTTAAAAAAAAATGTCTTCCCCTATCCTTATCTCCCATGCCCTGTGTGTACACTCCAACACACACACACACACACACACACACGCACACACACACACACATACACACTTACACAATTCTCTCTGAATCTGCTGGATGGGAGGTGCCAGGAGAGCCATGTGAGCCAACAGGTAGCCAGACACTAGATTAGTCTCCGCAGTCAGCAAGTTCCCATCTGTCTGGGGGTATCTCCCTGTGTTTGTTCTGCGTATTAGAGCAGCTGAGCCACAGACTCATTCTTTGTGAGCTTCCGGCAGATGCTTAACAAGGTGAGCCAAAGGGAGTCTGGCCATTAGGCGCTGTGTTAAGACTGACTCAGCTGGAATCTGTTTTCCCTATGTTTTTCAAGTGCTAACCTACAGCTTCACTTGATAGCTTTCCACAGGACATCATTGGGCATCAACTAGGCATACGGAGAGCACTCAAAACCTCAAGCAAGATGCTTATGACATGCTGTTTGTTTGGACGGTTCAGCTCATTTGGAGTTGAACAATGCTTTGGAAACTATCAGCATCTTGGATTAGTAGCTTCTGTTTTTTTTTTTTTCTGAAGAGCCTTGGGGATAAGCTCTTCCTAAGGAGAGGCAATTTGAATTTGGTGAACTACAGGATGAAAAGGGACAAAGTCATGGGCTTCCAGTGACCATTGTGGCAGCGCCATCTCAGGAGGTGTCACACTGGTTAGCACATCAGTAAAGATGTCTCCAGGACCTATGGTCCAAATGTCAGAATCTGGCATTTTGAAAGAGGCTTCTCTGAGCCAACCAGTAAAGCAGTTGCCTGTGTTGCTGGGCTAGTGTATGCTAGATTTATACATTTTATATTTGTAAATTCTCAGCAAGCATATTTTATTTCTTTCATTTTCTATTCCTATTTGGTTTATGTGTGGGTCTTTCCTGTATGGGGAGTGAAATGAGGGAAGAAAAGTACCCATTTATACAGAAAAGCAAACATAGGAATCATTTGCATCCCATTCAAAAGGGATTGATAGTTAGTAAGGCCCTGAGGGATACCAAGTCATGGTGTTTCCCAAGAGTACCTGTGTGAAAGTGTGCTTTTTTCATTTTTTTTTCTTATCAGGGTGTATTCATTTAGTTGAACTGTGCATTCCATGGAGGCCCTGTTAGGAGCATATAAAGACACAAAGAGAACCATCAGCGGGCACTTGTTAAGCAGAGAAGATCAAATTCTAACTGGGTACCATTTCTGTGAAGCATGTGGTTTGGTCAGTTTGCACTTCCCTGCTAGAATCGGAAGTAGGAGGAAGCTAGCTTCAGATGCAGCAGCCATGCTGAACACAAAACCAGTAGAGAGGTGCAGGTCGGATGGGAGCATGTTCTAACTGGCTGAGTGTGGACCCTGTCTGGGCACAGGATGCCAGATGCTTCCTTGCTGGCATCGTCACTACCAATTCTGACAGAGCACGGAGAAGTTGCCAAGAGGAGAGCTGGGCCTTCTGCAGTCTGATTCACTGCGAAACACCAGGGAGGAAAAAGAAATGCTTTCATTGCTAAACTGTTTGAAAATAGCCATTTGCTCCTTCCCTATGCACTAATACACGCTTCCCTGAGCTTCTCTCAAAGCTAGCTGTTTTTGCATATCTGTTCTCCCTTCATCCGCTCTGGGGTTTTATAGATATACTATATGCTGAAATTGTAAAGCCAGGCTTAAATGATATCATTACTTATAGGTTTAATGAATCTGAAGAAAGTAGTGTTTCAGGAGTTAGGTGATAAAATGCTAACCTATTTATCCTTGGATAAATCGGTTTTTAGTTTCAGAATTATTCTCAGAAACCATCACCACAATATATGTCTGTGCCCAGTAACATGAGGTTGAGGCAAGCTCTCTGTGCTCTAATCCTATATAGGTATGGAGGTGGAGGCAACACAGGTACAAAGCCAGATCTACATGCAGTGACAGTATCTCAAAATAATAATAATAATAATATTCTTCTCCTGAATGAAGCTTGCTAACATTTCATTGACTCTTTCCCTGTACCATAAATTCAAATTTCCTGAGTCTCCCTCACATGACTCCAAATTTCAGGGATGGTTCTGTGTCCACTGAAACATTTCTAGAAGCTTCCAGGAAGCCCAGGGATACACTCCTAGGCTAGAATAACCACTGTTTCTTCTTACTCAGGTCTTGCCTGAGTCTCCAAGATCGCCTTTAGCCCTTGTTCCTCTTTCTGTCTCAAACTCACTTCTTACACACATGTGACAACTGGTGTGCCAGATGAAAATGACCTCCCTTTAGTACCTTATTCTATTCCTTATATTTTTCCTTTTTAGAATAGAAAGCTCATTTTCACTTGATCTTAGTCTGAAGGGGGAATAGCAATTAAAGCTATTTTTCAGCTAAAGCATAGTTGGAAAATATTTCATTTCTGTTTCATTCAAAGCTAAGTTGATGAGCTCTTTGATCTGAGATATACTATTTTTGTTTCCAAACTAAAAGAATCCCACAGTCTTGTTCAAGGTTCTTCTCTGGCACTCCTGACTCTATGACATTAGATAATGTTACTTAGATTTCTTATCTATGAAGTAGAAAAACTAGGCTTCTTCAGATGTTGCGAGGGAGAAGCTAGTACTAGAAAGTTCTTAGATGTTGTGTGATTGTTCATACTAATTTCCCTTTCACTATTCTGTATTAGATTCATTTATAGCATTTGATAATGTCTTCTACTCCCTCCTTTCCTTCCTTCCTCCCTCCCTCCCTCCTTCCCTCTCTCCCTCCCTTCCTTCCTCCCTTCTTTTCCTCCTCCCTTCTTTATTCCTTTGTGTGTAGAGCTGTGCTTTCAAGCATTTGACAAAACTTTCTCTGTTAGCTCACCTTTGAGATTTCTCAACATGCATCTCCATGTACTTAAGAAGGTCTGGGATCTCTATTCATCCACTCATACCTAAATTGTGATGCTCTCTCAGGTCTTGGGAATTTGAATTTAATTTATGCCTTACTCAAGAATTTATGAAATCAGTGTCCTGTCTGTTAATTCTGCATTCTTTTTCTTAGTAAAATGACATTTACAACATTGGGGAACAACTTAAAACATTATTGATGAGAACAGGAAATAAAAAGCATCCAGGAAGTTTATGATGAAGACTTAGAAAAACTATCCAGAAACAGGAAAAGTCCATAGTTTTGTCTTGACCAGAGGCTATGGTAGTTGTAAGTTAGGTGTCATTCTTTGTTTCTTTTTTTCTAAATAAATACCATGGCCTGGAAAGTGTATGTGGGGACATGACAGAAATTAGAGAATATTTCTGAACATCCAGAGAGTAGGTCAATTGTTGTAATAAGGGGCGGCGGCAGGGTTGCGTCCCCAAACACCCCAGCCGCCTGCTCTGCCCAGCTAGCTTATGCCCCGAAATAATTACACGGAAACTGTATTCTTTTAAACACTGCTTGGCCCTTAGCTCTAGCCCTTACTGGCTAATTCTGATATTCCAATAAACCCATCTCTAACAATCTGTGAGCACCGGTCTTACCGGGAAGATTCTAGCCTAAGTCCATCCTGGGTTGGAGCTTCATAGCGTGCGTCTTCCCTGGAGCAGGTAGCATGGCGTCTCTCCTGCGTCTGCTCCGGAGAGCGGAGCTGTGGAGTCTGACCTCACTTCCTCTTCCTCCCAGCGTTTTGTTCTGTTTGCTCCTCCCACCTATCTCCTAACCAATGAGCCAAGTAGTTTCTTTATTGCTTAACCAATGAAATCAACAGATTGATATGACACTCCCACATCACTTCCCCTTTTTCTGTTTAAACAAAAAAGAAAGGCTTTAACCTTAACATAGCAAAATTACATATAACAAAACAGTTATCAAGTAAAAGTTACATCAGAAACATTTATACATATAACAAAATTGACCGTAAATCTCTATCAATAAAGCAAAATCTATACTAATGCAAATTATTCATGTCTATATCATATCCCCCTTTAAATGTAAAAGAACATTTATAAACTATATTTGGGAACATGGGCGCAGTTTTTTCTCTCCAAACTGCTTCCTGCTGAATGGGGGCGTCGTTAATTAGGTCTTTCATGGTATAACCTGTGTGCTAGTTTCATCTCAGTTGGCAGTTGAGCAAAGCAATTTTCTGAAGATGTTCACAGCAACCCTTCAGGGGGACGTGGTCCATCATACCAAATCGGAATAGAAGAAATGAACAGGGTCTCATCCTCTGTGAAAACAAAAGAAGAATCTCTTTTCCAAAGTATCATATCCTTAGATCCAAATTCTGAAATCATACCCTCATGATATCCGTTCTGGTTCCACTGGGCAGCCCATATAATGAAATGTCTCTCTGTACTTAGCTCCTTCACAGTCAAAAATTTTAAAGAAAACACAATGTACATAATCCAGACTCTCTGTAAATTTTCCATCTTTACGCGGCTTATTTTTATTTATATCTATAACTATCTGTACTCTGTCTCTTTAAAGACTTTACTTTTACTTTTTTCTTTTTAAACCATTAACTTTATTCTCTGTATTCTTTTTCTTCTCTCTTCCAAGCCAACGTACTCCAACAGTGTGATTCATTTAGTGGTCTGAATCTGTCCTATTGTGAATCTGCAATATTTTACTATCCAGGAGCACTTGATTTACGCCTTTAAATCACTAGACGCTTAAGAATCTAAGCTGTGACATTCCTAAGTTAACTTTTTGCTTTTTGAGCGTATATCTGTGGACCAGGCTGTCTTTGAACTCTCAGAGATCCGCCTGTCTCTGCCTCCCAGGCATTGGGATTAAAGGTGTTTGCTACTACACCTTGAACTCACAGAGATCTGTTTGTCTCTGCCTTCTAGGCACTGGGATTAAAGGCGTGTGCTACCACACCTTGAAGTCACAGAGGTCTATCTCCCTCTGCCTCCCAAGTGTTGGGATTAAAGGTGTGTACACACAACAACTCTCTTCCTTTTTTTTTTTTTTCGCTTTAAGAACTTCAACTTTCAGCTTGCATATATTTTTAACACACTTTAAACCATTCAGAAATTTTCTCTGTCTTTGAATCTCTCTTTACTGTATATCTCTCTTTTTCTGACCACATGAGTCTTTAATTTAGCAAGCAATATTAGTAGGACTAAAGGCGTGGCTTTGCCAGCTAGATCCAGTCCATTCCTTAGCTTTCCAGCCTCATGGCGGATATACAGGCTGCAGCCATGTTTATAGCCACACCTGGCATTTCAAGGTCCCTGCCAGCCAGCGAGCTACAACAGACAATACTCAAGTCCTCTCTCGGTAGCCGGCCCTCCTGCCTCAAACAGTCAGAGTTTGCCCTGGCAGGATGGCCCAGAAAGCCGGCATTTTTAAACGGCGCAGCTTTTTTCCTGCTACAGCTGAAAACCGAAAAGCATGTGTTCAGCTTTTCGTCAACACCGTTTAAGTGTTTTGTGGCAGGACCTCTTACTGAGCTGCAGGGTTTTGCAGCTAAAGCTGAGTCAGGAAGCCTCTCTTAGATGAAAGAGCTTGCTTGCCTCTAGCAAGCAGAGCAGACCCAAGAAATTGCCATAAGAAACATGCTTTACTCTATTCTTTTCCAAGCTTTCTCAGGCTTTCTGTGGACTCAGTTAGCCACACGTCTGGGCGTCATTTGTAGTAATAAGGATGCGGCGGCGGGGCTATGTCCCCAAAACCCCAGCCGCCTGGCTCGGCTAGCTTAGTCGGTAGAGCATGAGACTCTTAATCTCAGGGTCGTGGGTTCGAGCCCCACGTTGGGCGCCAGTCAATTAGACTGCCCACCCTTTATGTCACTGAAGTGTCTGCTTCCAGCACCTGCTATGTCACCCTGCTCTGCCATCTTTTCCCAAGTTTCCACTTAGAAATCTGTATCAAACATCAAACTTTCTGTATACATCCTTCCAATAACCATGAATTTCATTCTTCTGGTTCTTTAGCCAAGAATCAAGGACTGGCTCAGGGGAAGTTTCCTTTGACTATGAGGATGTGGTACTTTAACTCCTGAGTTAAGCTCACTTGAGGTGAAGGATAAAGCTTACATCAAACTTAAAGACACCCCATTTCCCCCAAATTTAATCACATGTAAATATTGCAACCTTCTCCTGGCTCATTTAGCACACTTGGAATTTCTTTGTATGAAACTAAAATTAAGATGAGTAAATATTCTTCTTTCCTCCTATTGGCCAATAGACTGCTGCTATCACCTTTTGAATTTATTCAGGATTTGTTTTTGTTTCTTCTTTCTTTTTCCTCTCTCTCTCTCTCTCTCTCTCTCTCTCTCTCTCTCTTTCTTTCTCCCTCCCTTCCTTTTCTCCTTCCTTCCTTCCTTCCTTCCTTCCTTCCTTCCTTCCTTCCTTCCTTCCATTTCTTCTTTCTATTTTGGACAAATATATTTAAGATTATATTGACTTTGAGCATCCTCTATGTAACCATTTTTTTGCTTACTGAGTCAATTAACAGAGAAATCAGAAGAAATGCATACAAATGATAATAGTGCAGAGATTTGCCAGAAAACCACAGTGAAAGAACTGGAAGAAGTTTTAGAGAGAAGGAGTGGAGTAGCCACATGATATTTTACACTAATGCTTCTACTATGATCAGGCAGATAGTATTATATTCCTTGTAATAGGGATATATGAAGTCAGCCTAATGAGCCAAAGAAGATAATAATTTTGGTGATTTGATTATGAATTGATTGATTATTAAAGTAACTAAAAGAAAACTGTGCCAATTTATAAAATGGATTAAGGAACAATGGAAAAAGAAAGAAAATGTCAAAGCGACAAATCTTGGCATCTCTAAGTCAGATACCATTCATAAAGAATATTTTTAGTTCCAAAACAAAGCCATGTCCTTGGAGGATGGAGGCTAGATACTGAAACCAGGGCTTTATGAATTCATATACCTTTGGAAATCAGTTATATAAAAGAGTCATATTTGGCTGTTCCCACTGGAAGAAATTAAGCATTACTTTGCTTCATCTCTTATTTTGATTCTAGAACAATGGCCTCATTGTGATTTCTCTCTGTTCTCTGGAGAGAATTTAGTTTAGTCAAGAGGCACAGTGTGCCTGTTCCCCAGGATACACTTATTCTCATGAATTAATGCCATTATCATTACGTTCCTGCAAAGATCTGCCCACAGCTGGGAGTGCATGCATCCCGAGGTTTTATCACCTATACAGCATATTCACTAAATCCACAAAGACACTGCACTTCTGCCCTTTGACAGCTCATCTACATAGCATGGATGCCACACTGCCCTTCTGCTCTTTTCATCTCTCCTACACCGCAGAGATAGTATCCCATGGTTCTTGAATTTAATTCTTTGAATTTGCAGCACAGTGACCCTGAAGCTACAGACTCTGGGTAAGATTCCTGTGACTGGGGTCCTCTAGCTCCCTAACCAGAGTTGAAGCTCATTTTGAGGCAGAAAAGAAGGCCTCTATGGAACTCAAACATGTCTCTCTTTTCCTGAATCATTATGGCTCTGGTAATCTTTAACCTTCTCTTCTGCAATAAATAGTTGGGCATATAAATCACGATTCTTAAAGAGGCCATTTCTGCCATTTGCATCCCATCATCTTCAGTGTTTTCAGATGACCTACTTCAAATGCAAATCCTGTCATTCTTATCCACCGGCTTAGCTTCCTCTAATGTCTCCCTATTGTCCACAGAGTAAAATTGAAATTGCTTTGCCGGGGTCAAGGTTCATCACAATACATCTATTGCTCCCATTTTCCCCAGTTATCTCTCTTGACAGAACTTTCATGCTCCTACACCACCACACGCATCTTACTTGTGGATCATTGTCCCTCACACATAGTTCACATTATACAGCTGGGACTTCTTTTGAGTCTGTAGGAAGCCATATTAGTTGATTGGCCTTCCTTTTCTCTTTTTGCCTGAAGATAGTTCAGGCAAACCTGCACTGTCATTTGTATTGCGGGTGGCACTCTAGGCCATTATTAAAGCCTTTATAAAAAAGATACTCAGAAGCTCTTCTTGTCAGTGATGTAGGCACCTACATACAGCATCATTTTAGAACTGATCATAGTTTGCTAGGTATTAATTCACGTACTTGCCCTCATTTTTCTATACTCTTAAAGAGTTAAATGACAATACCATGCTTGCCATATTAAGGAAGTATCTCTCTAGCATAAAATTTTGCTAATAATGCTATTTGCCATTTGTTGAATGGGTATCTGAAGTTAACAAGCAGGTATTAAATGTTTTGAAAAATCTTTGGAGGAGCTCAAGAGCAACACTGAATTCATTTCATTTAACTGATGAATTAATCCCCAGATTACTTGAGAGGCAAATAGAGATAAAGAAATACATTCACTGCAATATCTCCTGAGTAAATTGGGGGAATGGGGACCCTTGGGAGAGGGTTGAAGAAAAGGGAAGAGGTGGGGGGGGCAGAGGAAAATGTAGAGCTCAATAAAAATAAAAAAAGAAAATTCTAATAATATAACCAATTAAACAATCTAGCAAACTGAAATAAATACTAACAATATGAGCAATAAAGTACATTAAGTCAATTATAAACATATACATTGTACAGATTTGTGGTTCTGTATTTAGGAGTTATTATTTATTTAATGCCAGAATCTTTCTTTACAAAAAACAAATATGTTTTAAGCAGTTAACTAACCCCTTAAGGCAATGAATAGGGAAGAAAACAAGATACAAAGAAATGTAAAGAAAACAGTTTAAATGAAATTTATATTGTCACCATCTTTAGCCTGCAATCATTTTAAATGAGGTCATATTTTAATTTCTTCTTCATTTTTAAACATTTATGTTTCAAGGAAAGTCTCAGCTCTTCTGTTTTTATTTATTTTTATTTTTTTCCTTCATTCTTTAAGGGCCCTTCATACTTTCTCCTTGGCATTGGAAATGCTCTGGAGAGCTGTTTGGAAGATAACAAGGGCTGCAAACTGCAGGTGAATGGGCCTTCAAATTGCACAAACAGCAAACTGAAGCTTTTTGTAATAACAAATCTGGAGGCTAGGGAGTCCTCATGAATGAAGTATTAAGCACCTGCTCTCCAGTTTCTAATCTGGATTGTTTAGACAGGAAATCTAAGTTATGGAACAAAATTCACCTCTCCTGAGAAACCATGCTTGCTTGTTTCAGGTAAAAGAAATTAATTTAAATTATAACAATTGAAATATTACCCTTTCCCCAAACACCCATTTAATTGTAAAGTCTTTTCCCGTAGCCAATCGAATTTTGGTAATCCATATTTATAGATGGAAAGAGTTTGAGCTTGGAGAACCATTAAAAAATTGTTTTCTTGCCTTACAAAAGCCTAATGAGAGTTACCCATCTGAAAGGCAGGACCCAGAAGAGTTAGGTCTCGGGATGAGCTATGTAGAAGGTGTATTCTCCTATCTAGAAGAAGAAAATACAGTTGGGATGACAGTTGGGGGAGAGAGCTAAAATATTAAGATGGAAACTAGAGATACCATGAAGAAAGACCTTCTGTGGAGATTTGTCTTATCTCTGAAAAAATTATAATAAACTCTCGGTAAGATATTAAAAAGCTGGAATACGCTTCACACATTATGTGGAAGACGTGGAGCTCTCAGTAAAAGAAGACAAATTAATAGTTAGGCAGAATCCGGACCAAACGTGCTGTAGAGTGTAACAGTACCCATAGAAGGCAAGAGTAAAATATAGTCCTTATGTAATTAATATGTTTAGAACTTCATAATGCTCTGGTGGCTTAAGCTGTGCTGCCCAATTCTTTTTTTTTCTCATGCATAACTCACTAGGGTAGAGCAGGTTTATGTTTATTTTGATAGGATGTTCCTTCATACTCTGAAAGGGGAATGAAGGCTCCATTTGCACCTAGCTCAGGGACTTCTCACTTCTAACACCATCACACAATAAATTGCTTTTGTTTGGAGGCATGCATCCTGTGATTCTTGCTATGGCAACTGAGAGATACTGCTGCTCCCTCCTATGATGAACTACAAGCTGCTGCTGGGGAAGGCAGGAGGGACAAGTTCAGGACCATACTGGAACATTGAAAAATTTTGGTTATGAGTAATGAGGACTTGCTATCCTCACCACAAATTTTGGTCAACTTTCAACATTTTACCAAACAGTTCCTTCAGTCTCCTGTTGAAATTCAGGTAGAATTTGAGCAGTTTCTTCATTCCAGTGGATCCTTTATACAGAGCTGCATAAATCTCCCAAAAGTCAAAACTATGCTCTACATGAGATTGTCCACATGCACATCATTCTAGTCACAACAAAGTTTAAATATATTGTTATACTATGTATCCAGGGCAAGATGAACATAATATTAGTTATGTTAATGAACAGTTGGCCAGCAACCATAAAATCAAGAGAAAAAATGTTATTTTATGTAAACCTAATCCAATTGTCTCACATTACTATAAAACTTTCAGTTCTGTGCCTCCTTTTCTGTTTTCATGGAAATACTACCAGTTGATGGTAAAAAAAAATGCTTTTATAAACAAATGAAATCAGAAAAAATATTTATAAAATACAGACACCCCTTTACACATACACTCACACTGCAGACCCACTAAGAGTGGTTGGGCAGGCTCAATGTCATCATTTATGTCACAGACAGGAAAAGATACAGCTCTCTCTGAGGTCTACAGAAAGTATGAACTACACAGAGCCCTGTACGTTGCATACGTGGGCAAAAAGAAAAAAGAGCTCTAATAAACACCGTATCTCTTAGTGACATCAGTGTTCCATTAATCTACTAATTGTCATGTAAAAACGTCTTTCCCAGTCAGAACACATTGGCCCAGGAGTTCTCCCCTGCTGCCCCAGTTTTTAATGAAAACTAGACAAACAGTCTGCCAGACTAAACAACTGAAAATGCCTAAAGAAAAATATTGATATTCTTCATCTCTTGCTGTGTTATTCTAGTCAAACAACATGTGATTAATAAACACTTACAAGGGAATAAAAGAGGAATAAAATATGTAGAAATAGGGAAGGTATGATTTAGACTTTTTTTAAAAAGTGTAGAACAAATCCCTACACGTGTGTATCCGCATGGACACAGGCGTTCTCCTCTGCATAACACAGGAATGCAGGGAGCTCAGAGCTGCCAGGTGAAACCAATACCAAAGTAGCATTTAAAAACCCTCAGGGAAAGATTAAAATAACTTTAAAGATTTTACTGATATCTGGTTAAAAATGAGCCTTTTAAAATTTATCTTTTTATCTGCTAATCCTGTTTCTTTCTTTATGTGTATGTCTCGCCAGTAACCTCCAGGGTATCCCCAGTGCTGGGCTTATCCTACTTGGTTGAATATTTTATTAAACAAAACATCAAATGGTACTGGAAAAACAAACAGCATTTAAACTCAGGATAAATAAAAGGACACCAAAATGGTGGCGTAAGAACAGAGGTGAGTGCTCATGATCTTGTTTGAGGCTCTGTGCCAAGAAAGACAAAACTGGGCAGAAAGTCGGAATAGGTTTTCATTTTGGTTTTTCTAGCTTAATCTGCACACAGTGGAACTAACTGGGAATTCACTTCCCTGTAACTAGAACTTCATTTCTGTATCTGAAATAAAAAAATGGTTGAATATTGTCTTCCCTTTTAAATTTTTTAAGAAATGGAAAATAAGAAAAGTTCCTGGTGCCAGGAGAAAGTGGCACACACCTTTAATGCCAGCACTCGGGAGGCAGAGGCAGGTGTACATCTGTGAGTTCAAGACCAGCCTGGTCTACAGAGTGAGTTCCAATACAGCCAGGGTTTATACACAGAGAAACCCTGTCTTCTGTTTTAAAAAACGAAATAAAACAAAACAAAAAAGGACATGTTCTGGCATAATTAGATAACGTACATTATTAATATGAGACCTACTGTTTTACAGTTACTATTATTTTATCATATTTTAAATGTTGTTTAGTATGTACATTTGTTTTGACTTCATGTATGTTGGGGCACCACTTGCATGTGAAGAGGGTGTCAGACTCCCTGGAACTGGAAAGTAGGTTTACAAGTGGTTGTGAACCCTAGTTGTGGATGCTGGGAATTATTCTCTGGAAGAGCAACTTGTGCTCCTAACCTCTGAGCTAACTCTTCAGTTCCCAAATTGCTTGTATTTTAAATCATGTTTGTCTGTGTATGCCTATCCATGAGTAAGTTTGTGCACATGAGTGTTGTTATCCATGCAGATGCTTGATCCCCCTGGAGATGGATCTGGAGCTGCAGTTACAAACAGTTGTGAGCGTAAGATCAGTACGTGCTCTTAAGTGAGGCCTTTGTATCATTGTTAGAAAAAAATTGCTAAGGGATGAAGAATGCAGAAGAGCTATTTGAAAAGGTATACACTATCAAGCCTGGGTCCAGTAACTTACGTTATTCATCTCTTTCCAACTGAGCATAGTCAGCTCCCTTTCCCTTCACAAAGCACAGGCCACTGCTTGTGGATGCAGTTTGACAATGTTTCCATGAATTACCTGAACTTATATTTCAACTTTTATGACAAATCTCTTTGGGAAAAAGGTAAGGTGTAATTATTTCTAAAAAAAAAAAAAGAGAGAGAGAGAAGAAAGACTAAAAATGTATCTGAATATTTGGAGGTGAGCTTAATTAAACTGCTGGAACCATTAATTTTTCAGTGATTAGCACCTATCTGACTGGCCAAATGCCACCTCCTTTTAGATGCTATGTTGGCACATAGATCATAGATTTCTCATAGGTTCTTATGGTTTCAGTAAAATATTTAATAAAGTTTCCTATGAATTCTCCATTATAGGTTACAAAATTTGTCTAGAAGCCAGTGTTTGGAATAAGGAAGGGGAAAATGCTGGCGCTCCTTAGCATGTCCTTCATGGTGTTTAGACTTCAGACTAATCTGTATAATAACCTTATAATAAAATGGCTGAGGATGGAGAAAATATGCTGATCACATTTTCAGCCAATATAACGCTTGGTCCCCAACAAATTTCTCAACAGTTTCCAAAATGCAGAAAAGAAATACAAACCAAGAATAAGGATAAATGTAATGAAATGTATGATTCTGTAAAAACACAATTCAAAAGTGAGAAAAATAACCTTGAGAAATGGCCTCTATTACATACATGATGCAAATGCTGCTTTACATTGCTACTTCCTGCAAATGACAAAGACCTTGACTCCATCATGGTATGCTTGTTAGCAAGCATTCTGTAAAAACTGAAAAGCTAAAAACATGCAAAAGTGGAAATAAAGTCTATGTTATGAAAGGAAAATCCCTGCACTGTGTCCCAGGTACAGTTGGGCTCAACTACCACAGTCACAGGTTTTGTTAGACTCTAAAAAATACCAGAGTAGGATTGACCAGAATATGAGAAATACTAAGTTATCTTAGGTCAAGGACTAAAAAGATGCTCCAAACGCAAAAACTGTTTTATGCACAAAGCTTTTCAGTTTCTTTTTATATCAAAATAAAATGTTACACCTGGTCTATAAGCTCACGTTTACAAACTGAGCAAAATATTCTGCATAATATTTTAGAGTACTTGAAACATGTTTTTGAGTATTTGGAAGGGACATGTTGCATTACTTTTCTAAAACTACATTTAGGTAGAAATTTTTGCCTTCATTTTGTCTTATGTATTCTCTAAGTTCATGGATGAAAATAATGTTATTTTTTTAATGTGAGGACTAACTCTTGGATACCAATAATATACGTAGGGATTTTCATTCCTTCTGCTAAAGAAACATAGCAATAGAATTACACTTCGTGATATATTGCTATACCTAAAGGTCAGTGCATAGCTCAGCCCTCATCTGTGAAGCTTCTTCTTGCAATAATTAGTAATTAATGATAAGACTCACACCTGGACAATGTGCAGAGATTTCGGAGTACTCAGCCATAAATGAGATGTCTTTGTCAACACCAGCCCCTCGGGGATTGAGAAATTAAGCAGAAGAAGAAGCAGAAAGATTGCAAAAGACCAAGGTGGTGGTGGTTGACTTCAGGGACCCTGTGTCTTCTGGGCACAGGACAGACACATACAGAAACTCCCAGAGACTCTGAGCATTTGCAAGAACACACACAGGTTCATATTAGATGAAACACTCAGCACTGAGCAGCAAAAATGGACAAAAGGTCTTACCCCTGAACAAAAAGTTATTTGCAATTGATACCTGCTGAGAAAGGAGAAATCAGTTTTGTTTAATGGAGTGTCACTGGATGAACCAACCATACAGCGAGGCAGGCCTCATGCTCAGTAGTAGAAGGACCAACACAAAACAGACTCCATGTTCAGAGAGTCCGGTTTTATCCCAGGCTTTTTCAGACCCAAGCCAGCTGGCCTTGGTGATTTCCCAATAGAACATCCCCATTGTCTCAGTGTGTGGGTGCACCCCTTGCGGTCCTGAGTTCCTTGCTCGTGCTCTCTCTCCTTGTGCTCCTGGTTTGGACATAGTGGACAATGGGGACTACTGAGAACTCGGGAACAATGGCAATGGGTTTCTGATCCTACTGCACGTGCTGGCTTTGTGGGAGACTAGGCAGTTTGGTTGCTCAACTTGCTAGACCTGGATGGAGGTTGGGGTTCCTTGGACTTCCCACAGGGCAGGGAACCCTGATTGCTCTTGGGGCTGAGGAGGGAGGGGGACTTGATTGGGGGAGGGGAAGGGAGGTGGGAGGCGGTGGCGGGGAAGAGACAGAAATCTTTAATAAATAAATAAATTAATAAAAAAAAAAACAGACTCCATGGACTTTTGTGTTCCTTTTTTGTTTAATATATATATATATATAAACTGGTTTTTGTTGGCTTTGACTTTCATTCTTGCTGTTTTCTGTCTTGCTTTGTTTTTTGAGAGAGGACGAGAGAAGGAAGAGAAAAAGTTAGGATGAGAATGAAATGGGGTAGGAAGGGGGGGGGATGGAAAGGAGCTGAAGGAGGTGAAGGAATATGATCAAAATAGATTGTATATATTTTTAATAAAACAGAAAGAACTTGTGTTTGACTGCCTTCATATGTATGTCTGTGCAACACATTCATGTTTGATACCTGCAGAGGCTAAATGAGAACATCAGATCCTCTGGAACAGAAATTTACATAGTACTCATGTGAGTACTGGGAATCGAATCTGGGTCCCCAAGAAAGAAAGGACTCTTAACTGATGATCTGTCTCTCCAGCTCCTGAATCAATGACTTTTAATTTCATCTAAAAATTACAGTAATAGCTTTTAATACTTCTGGTAATTAGAAATAATACATACAATTAGCCTCAGTCTACCCCGGATTCAATTTTATTGTTTGGTCTTTATTTTGTGGGAAAATGATTTTTTAGTAATTCTCTAAATAAATTTGCTAACTCTGATTTTTCTAATATTTTTGTGAATTATTAGTCGTAGGTAAAATTTATTTTGGTAAGTAGAATTTTGCTTACTAAGTCACATCCCGTTGGTTTTTATGTAATGCAAAATTTAAATATACTCACTCTTATTGTAGGCACTGTAAGTACTTTGGATATCTTTCTGAGCTTTTTTAGTTTTGACATTTCTAGACAGGGTTTCTCTGTATAGTTTTGGAGCCTGTCCTGGAACTCATTCTGTAGACCAGGCTGACCTTGAACGCAAAGACCTCCACCTGCCTTTGCCTTCAGAGTGCCAGGATTAAAGGTGCGTGCCACCACCGCCCAACCTGAATTGCGGTCTTTGTATTTGGGCTTTCTGTACAGTATGCTCAGAGCATGATCTCATGTGCTGGTTTCACCCACCTTGCAAAACTTCTTCCTTTTTTAACCATGAGAAGGGATGATATAGCAGTCTTCCATGATAGAAGCCATCTAACCTTCTTCAAAGAGGGCAAACCTTGGTTTGCAGTCTTCAAATACAAACAATCATGCAGAGAGTTCCAAGGATTCTCTTATTTCCACTAATGAAATTCCTGGGACTCACAATTTCTCAATCATTAGGAAATCATTCTTATTATTTTTCATGTCCATTACTTAGCAAAATTTGCCAAAAATAAGGCATGCTCCAAAACTGAAATTAGACCTAAGAGTTAAGCTATAGATTATGAATGCGTGAATATGTAATGACATAAATATACAGGAATAGGATATACAGAGAGGTAGAAAAATGAACTAGTTCAATAATAGTGACTGAGAAACTTGTCACTGTCTAAAGCAGAATGCAATTAGGTGATACCCTTGACTACCACAAATGTAGTGCCTGGACATGCTGTACCACTCCCATGACCTTGAATTAGTCAACTGAGGGAGAATGCACCTTGGTGGGGAAAAACAAAATCTAGTTTATCGAATCATTAGTCACTAAGAACTCATCAGAGCAATGGCAAGGTAGCTTCTTACTGAATCTGAAAGACAACTCTCTGAGGGCTAGCTACCTCCTGTAGATGTGCCCTGACATAAATACATTGTGATTTTCTGATTTTCAGAAGATGCATAATCTATTTTTGCATAGAGTCCCAGTATGTGTCATAATTTGAGGATTTATTCATGGGGAAATTTTTACCCATAATTCTTAAGTTCATACTTACTGGAAAATACCTGGAGCCTGGTGACAATAATTATCCTTCTACTTCTAAAAAGATGCATTTGATTAAGTAAGTTTCAGGGAATGTTAGCAGGTCCCTTGCTGTCCATTTCTTTACTGTCTCAAGGACAGATGCTGGATATTAATTCCCAACCAAGTGAGAGACTCTCAGGAAACAAAAGGTGTGCGTGGAGGGGAGTCTTTCATCTCTTCTTGCCTCTCAAAGGCGTGATGCAGATTTTCACAAGTCCAACTAGAAGCATCATAATTTTATTGCTGTATTCAGGATTCTAAAGAAGAAAAGTTGCAGTGTCCTAAA
Source organism: Microtus pennsylvanicus (assembly GCF_037038515.1). Classification (NCBI taxonomy): domain Eukaryota; kingdom Metazoa; phylum Chordata; class Mammalia; order Rodentia; family Cricetidae; genus Microtus; species Microtus pennsylvanicus. Next base: position 35,291,873 of record NC_134587.1, on the reverse strand, counting down.
TATCATAAGCTTTCTGTTTTACTGTTTTCTTAACATGACTTGCAATAGTAATGTATGTGCAAGATAAATGTGGTTCTATACTTCCATTTGTAACAGTGAAACTTGTAAATTGTATTGTAAAATGACAGCCAATTTTACAAAAATCTATAAATTTTGTTGTTTCCTCAAGAATATATATAATATTTTTATGAAAATTTATTTAAAAAGACATAAAAAGTAGATTGTAATAAAAGGTGAAGGAACATAAATTTTGAAAGTTTCAAATGAATGCCACCATAAATCCTGGTACAGCCTTGCTTTGGTCACTGTTAAATTGTTTTGTAATCACCAACCTCCAGGTTATTTGGTGACTCTTACATTTTGTTACATTGTATTGTAATCACCATCCTTTAGGTTATTCACCACTTACTAAAATTTTATATTCTTATATCAAAATGACATTTTCTTTTCTCTCTTTCTTCCTATATGATGAAATGCTTTTAGCTTGGTGAAAGGAAACTTATCTTAAAATAACAGTTCATTTTCCTTTAGAAATTATGCCAATATATGGCATTATAATTATCTATTCTAGTTTTTACTTGACTGTGTACCATTCAAAAATTTTTTTACAAAAAGGAAATTTAGAAAATTATAATTGTATAACTGTGCTTAAAGGTTAAACACTAAATTTTAAAAGTAAAAGTTTTAGACATACTTATTCAATATTTATCAAAAATTTTAAAACAAAATAATATTAATAATCAAGCAAAATGTGTTATGAAAGAAGATCTTTACAATTGCAATAAATTGTAAAGTACAGAGTATCGTTGGAGTTTGAAGGTGATGGACAGACCTATGGCATTGTGGCAGTTTGAAAGAAATTGGCCTACATAAGCATATAGGGAGTGACATTATTAGGAGGTGTTGCTTTATTAGAGAAGGTGTGGTCTTGTCAGAGGAAGTATATCACTGTTGAGGTGGATATGGGTTCTCTTATGTTCAAGCTATACCCAGGGACACAGTTCACTTCCTATTGTCTTCAAATCCAATCTAAAATTCAGCTCCTTTTCTAAAACTAATGTTTGCCTGCACACCACTCTCCTATCATAATTTTAATGGACTAAACCTCTGGATTATAAACCACCCTAATTAAATATTTTCCTTTATAAGAGTTGTTATAGTTATGGTGTCTCTTTATAGCAATAGAAACCCTAACAAAGACAAACACTAACTGTGATATACTTGAACACTCACTATGACATCACCTTCCCCCACTTCAAAATGTGTTAAGGTCAAGTTCTCCTTACAGCTCTCTAAAGTAGATAAATGCATTGCTAGAACATTGACTCAAACAGAAATAAAACAAAGTAGAGGAGGATTTGAGTGTGTGCTGGCCAGAATAGAAGTGCAATACTTCCACATCCTGAAAATTCAGAAAGGTGTTTCCTACGCTAATCCCAACACTACTAGCTTGTATTTAGTAAAGAGCTCTGTGTGTGTTTTGAAGCTTTTATAAATGAACTTTTTATTTAGAACATGGTCATCTTGTCCACCACATTTTCAAATTTCACAATACACGGTAACCTTGGTAACTGATTAAAATAAACTTCAAGCTTTTCGAAAGTAACCAAATTAGAGATTATGAGTTTTTCCAAATATACATTAACCTCAGTAAAAATCAAATTGAACTGGAATTTTATATGTAATCGAGGAATATAATTTGTTTTTTATTAGTCCTAATCTTGACCTAAGTATTTACAAATCAATACTAATTTTATATTTAATGGGATCCGTAAATGTCTTTATACAGAAAGTTCGATTTTTGTTCTGTAGTTACAAATGCATTTTTAAGTGCAGGGAGAATGTTAAAAGGGGAGAAGCCAATGGAAAGGTATTATTTATATAAATGTCAAGGATTTTTCTCGAAAGTACAGACGTCTTTTCTGTAAGAAAATGGAGACACTTTCTTGGCTGTGGAAAGTCAGTTTCTTGAGGATGTGCATCTCTCCTACAGGCTGTCATGAAAGAGGCAAAAGCATGATGCTTTTGTCCACACTTTCTCTCCCTGCTTATTCTGCCTCCAGAGCCATACCTTGGCCTCATAAACTACATTCTGTCTAGAGCTGTGATTTTTTCCATGTGTCTACTTATTAGAATGACTTGGGTAGTTTTTCAAAACTTAATGTCCAGGACAGAGTCCAAGTAAATCAGAATTTTTGCATGTGTTCGCAAAGGAGAGGATGATCAGGTGTTGGAGGTCAATATCTAAAACAAAAGTAAGTGCAACAAAGCAAAAAGTCACTAGTTCCCATGTGCAGTTGAAGGCCACAGCACTAGACACGCCATATTAGTGTTCGCTCACTTCTCTTTCTTATACTGTCTTTGTCCGAGCAACCATCACCTGCTTCATTTTATCCTTCACAGAGGGCAAGATCTTGTTTCCCTCTGAACACCCTTCTGGTGCACATCCTCAGGCCCCATGTGGATCAGGCCTAGCTAGACCTGGCTCCTTAGGTCCATAAAAGCAGTTGATTCCCTTATCACTATGATAGATGCTTTCCCTGGCTATAGCAACTTCCTTTAATGCCATCTGTGCCATGCTTACCCTCTCTACTAGCCACATGTATTCCATGGAGATATTTTTAAGCGAACACGACACTGATTCACTTTTCCTTTGGCAAATCTCCAGTGATTTACAGTAAGATTTTATTCAGTCTAGCGGGCCTCACACATAGCTACTTTTGTCATTTGCTGACAAAACCATTACTAGTTATTGTTTTTTTAAATTGTATTTACCACTTTAAAATGTTTCCTGCTCCTTTGTCATTCTATTATTAACACCAAAGAAATCTCAGGTGACTGTCTTGTTTGTTAATTAGCTTCACAACCTAGTTTTAAGAATGGGCGCTCACTTCATTTGGCGATGGATGGAGATAGAGACAGAGACCCACATTGGAGCAATGGACTGAGCACCAAGGCCAGATGGACTGGGACTGAAAATGCATGGGATAAAACCGGACTCTCTGAATATGGTGGATAATGAGGGCTGCTGAGAAGCCAAGGACAGTGGCACTGAGTTTTGACCCTACTGCATGTACTGGCTTTGTGGGAGCCTAGTCTGTTTGGATGCTCATCTTCCTAGACATGGATGGAAGGGGAAGGACCTTGGACTGCCCACAGGGCAGGGAACTGGACTGCTCTTTGGACTGGAGAGAGAAGGGGAGGGGAGCGACGCCTGGAAAGTGGGGGGAGGGGGAGGGAAAAGGGAGGCGGGGAGGAGGCGGAAATTTTTAATGAAATAATTTAATAAAAAAAATTTAATAAAAAAAGAAGCTGGATAAAAAAAGAATGGGCGTTCACAGAATTTATTGCTAAGTTATCACCATAAAGGAAAACATCTTGACTTCAGAATCCTCCCCAGAAGGGTACCAGTTAAGGCACAGTGTCTCTAATGCATCTTGTGTAACAGTGACCAACACCCACTTGTTGGTCACAGGAGGAAATGTAGAGGGAGGTTCATGACTGTTCTCATCTGTGAATACAAATTAAGAAAAGGAGTTATATGCTACATCCCAAGAGTGTTCCCAAGACCTTCATCCTTCATGGATCCCACTCTGCTTTTGTTCTTGATCTCTAGCATTGCTGAGAGAATGAAGGAACAAAATCTCCACACAGATTACTGTGTATTATTGGGGGCAAATGAAGGTTAAGAAACCACTATTATCCTGTATTGTGAGTAGGCCATTCCTTCAAACATTGTAAACAATCTCACAGAGCTGAAAATGCATGAGTGTATTTACTTAGCAGGGTATAACCAAACAATTAACATTTATGGTTATGTATTTCTATCTCATTAAATATATATTTTTATTACAGCTCTTTATTTATATGCTTGGGGAAATGTCTGAGCCATATCTCTCACATGGAGGTCAGAGGGGATTATTTATAATTTGTAACTTAACTTGCAGGAGTGTATTATTTCCCTCTACCAAATGGATCCCAGAGATAGAAATCCGTCAGATTTGGCATCAAAGTGCCTTATCCACTGAAGCACCTTTCTGGCCCAGTTGTATATCTTTAAAATATATCTTCTTGCTAATGGAAAACAGTACACATTTAGGAACAATGTTTCCCACTCCTTCCAGGTTCTCAGTGGCAGTACATACAAAGGGATATGCCTAAGTCTGCAGTTGGCTTCGGGAAGAACCTCCCCACGCTCGCTTTCGGTAATACTCTCACTGACAGAATTCGCCACCATTTCTCCTGAGATATAAATCCAAGTCAATAAAATCTCTTTTTTCTTGGCACTAAATGCAACAACTTTTACTCCAAATGGGACTTCAATAATACTTAACTCCAGCATTTGTTTGCTTGTTTAACATATGCTAAGAAATTCAACAATCCTTAGTTATATTCCTAAAGATATGAATATGCGATTCTAACTTTTCTCTTACCTCATATAAAAGAATGTGAAATATCGAGACCAGTTGTGTTCTAGAGATGGCTTGTCTTTTAGCTATTCAGTAATAGTGGATGGAATTTAAGTAAATTCACTATGAGATCATATAACCTAACAAAACACATGCTAAATATCCAACGAGGAGTTGGATTCCACTTTTGAAATTTAATTGGATTTGCTTTAAAATACCCAATTTCTGTGAAGAAGCATGAAGTTTTAAGAAAATTTTGGATGATATTTTCACTTAGGTAACAATACAGAATTAGTATATGTTCTCATAGGAGGTGCATATGAAGAGTGTGGAATAACTGTCCCAAGTTCCTAGTTTTTGTTTGAATCAGTCCTTTTCTGGTTATTATATTGTTCCTTTCTGAAAGAGGACTTTCAGAGGAAAGCTCTCATTGTGAATAAGATACATGAAGTCTTTTTATAAATTATATACGTTGAAAATATGATGTTAAGCGCCATATATTTCCTTATAAAGGAAATATTAAGGAGAAAATATCATAGGCTCTAAAACATCTAGGTAATACCTCTAAAGTCCATCATTTTAATGTGTAAGTCAGTAACATAAGATTCTTCCAATTTAAATATTCCAATATTTAGTAGGATCAGTTTTCTTTTGAGATAGGATTTCTCTGTGTAACAGCCCTAGTTTTCTAGAACTAGTTCTTGTAGACCAGGCTGGCCTTGAACTCACAGAGATCTGCCTGTCTCTGCTTCCTGAAATGTTATGATTAAAGGCATGTGACACCACCGCCCAGCTAAAATCTTGAATAAATATAAGTGAAATGATCCACAACTTTTGACTATAGTCTTTGGCTTAAAATAATAATTAATGACATAAAATATTCCAAGAAAATGCTACTTACCATTACAAATGTCTTATTGGAAAAATAAATTAAAGATACATAAATTCAGTGATTTTATGAGTATGAATAATTTTGTATATAAAACACATACTTAACATACAAAATGAGGATTGTGTGCTATTTAAAACTTTATTAATAGTAACTAAAATTGTGTCTTTCTTTTATGGAATCTGGTGGTGAAATTGCCTAAAAATCAACATTCATTTTTTAACTCAACCAAGGATAAAAATCTTTACCAGTATATTCTAAATATTCATAATTAATATATCAATAGATAAAGATACATATTCAATACAAAAACATATGTCCAATTAGCTAAAATTAAGAAAACATTTATTGATAATCATCAGTCATCACCCCAAACCCTTCTCATCAAAAAACCATTATCTCTTTCAAAAACCCTTTTTAATAAATGACTGTCACCCTTTAACCTCCTTCTGAGATATTTTACTGGAGTCTACAAGACTATGAAATGTTAACTGTTTGAATCAGTATGTCGATATTTGAAAGGAGTTTAGTTGGATTATTAAACTATGGCTATTCAAGTATGTATGTTCCCTTTCCCTAATAACTCAAGCAGTCAGTTTCCTTCAATTTGAGAGCCCTTGATTTAACAAGCTCAAATTAAATGATTTGACCAGTATCATGCAATTGAAAAATATGCTGAACTCAACAGGAACTAAGTCAAATTTTCCCAAAACAATTACCCTTGGATTTACAATTACAAAACATAGCTTTCAAGCTTTAAAATTTTAAACAAATTAAGATCAGCACTATTATTGAAATATTCTATTAAATCCAAAACAAAGATTAAATCTATCATATTATATATCAATGCAAATGTATACATATAAGTTTACAGAAATACACACGCACACACACATATGCTCATATTCATTTCTCGAACAGCATCAACTGGAGAGGGGAGCTATTACAGTGTCATTTAGGAATATGTATTGCACATTATTTTATATTATACATTTTATGTTCTCATAATTATAAATATAAACCTTCAAGATATATCACATCAACCTTCATACTGATAGTTGAAAGGAAACAGTCTGAAGTACCAGTATAACCTTTAAAAAATGTGTTTATATAAGTTTAAAAGTACACACCAGAGTTTATATTATCAGCTCATAAAAAGGTAATTTAAAAGTTCTATGTGATGTTGTGGTCTGTCAATTGACCTTGAATGTGAATATTCTATGGTGCCTTCCGCAGTAGCATCACCTTCACCTAGGATCCCATAGATTCATAGATTACATAGATTCAGGCATCACGACCAGCCTACGTTTTACAAATCTTTAAGAGAACCAAATGATAAACATAAGAGTTTGAGAAATGCTAGCTGGCAATGACAATAAATAAAATTTATTATTAATAATAATATTATAATCTCAGTGGTAGAAAAATGATCTACAATTCTAATATTTTGCTCTAGAATTTTTACTTCTCATGACTTATTAGCCAATCTTTTAATTTCAGTATTATTTGAGATGATAAAGTATGGATACAAACATTCTGAGATTATTTTAGTCTTAGATAAAGATGCAAAGTAGATGAAAGAGTAGAGGTGCATTTTAAAAAGTATTCAAAGCCAACAAGCATAGATTTGGAAATTATTTATTAGCTTAGGTGTGTCAGTAACCTACATATTTCCATGGGAATTTTTATTTACATTCATCAATATAGAGTCTATTTCTCTAAAGAATTACTTCAGTGTTAAGAAAGGAAGGAGAAAAGATCCTTTCTTTGTACTGAAAACATAGAAGAAAAAACAAAAAAATCCTCTCATTAAACAAGCAATATAACCACAATCATACAATATTAAATTTTGTTTAAATATTTACTATATGTGTATATGCAAAATATTTTTCAATGTTAATATTATTTTTAAAAGATCTATAAATTCAGTTTTATTTCTAGTATAGACACTTTAATCTCAAGCCCATACTTGTTCATAGTAGACACAAGTAAATCATGAAAACATAGACTGCTTTCAATTTTTGCTAAATTAGAAGAATATCTAAAACTTTAACTTTATATATGTATATATATATGCTGACAGAATTATATATTTAAACCCATCTTAAAGGAAAAGTGATAAGTGTAATTAAATATACAATAAATGATGAGATTAACTTAGGAATTTATATATAAAAGAAATATTCTTCAGTTTGACTTAACAATACAGATGAAGGAAAATCTTTTGAGCAGTCTGCATGTTGTTGGAATTCCACTCATAAATCTCTGCATTTTCTGTGAAAATTTACTTCTGTTCTACAGCACTTGTACTTTTCAGAATTGTTTCAAATCAATGATAAATCAATGCAAAGATACATCTTCTATGATGCTCACTTGCCAAATGATAACAATCATAACGGAATTAAACCTAAAGTTCAACCACAGTTTGAAGGTCAAATAAGTAACGCAGTCACTCTGATTGACTCTTACTGAAGCAAGAGAAACAGGAGGAAATAGCACACAATCATAGAGTACAACATGCGTAAGATCAACTCTTTACATATTGGCCTATCATTTCGAAAATTAATATCTTCATAGATTCTGTTACACAAAATTCATGTTAATTTATCAGGCAATTTCAAGTCATCTTTTTTATGAACTAGAAAAGATACTAGTATTTCATAGTCAATCTGTTACACAGAGTATTATTGGAATTGAACATTAAGGCTAGATTTGGGAGAACAGCTTTTGTAATTCACTTACACAGAAGGCACTTGTGATAAAAAGTTTAGAAGGTGAAGAAAACCTATCAGAATGCATGTTCTACTAGACTGCGTGTTTAGCAAAGGAAAAGAGGGCCTCTTTGTGCACGGCTTCTTACTCTTACTCCTGTTGTTTCAAATAAGAGCACTTCTTCACGTTGGAATACAAGCACTATAACACACAACCTTAGGAAGTTCACAGTGTTTTCTAATGGGTGGTGGCTGTAGTGGTTTGAATGAGAATGCCCCTCGTAAACATGTGTGTTTTAGTACATGCTGGTAGAACAACAGTTTGGCAAGGATTGGGAAGTGAGATTTTGTCAACTCACATCATTCCCAGTTAGCCCCGCCTCCAACTCCATCTCATGTTTGTGGAATCAGATATAAGCTCCCAGCTACAGCCCGGTGTCATGCCTGTGTGCCTACAGCCTCTGCCATAATCTGTGTCATCACTGTTATGAACCTCTGACACCTTAGACCTCCATAAGTTATTTCTTATATAAGTTATATAAGTTGCCTTGGTCATGGTGTCTTAACAGAGCAATAATAAGATAAAAAGAGTAACTAAGGCAATACTAAAGATATTGCAGTGAAATTTACTTGTTCAATAGTATTGTTGTGGGCTTTTAAAAAAATTATCACAGAAGATAACAATGATTACCCCACTTTCAGAAAATAATGACCATAATATGTTTGCCAAGGATTCTAGATGTGATTAAAGTTTCCTGCACTTGTAGTTCTGGTCTTCTTTTGTTTTCTGGTATCTCCTTCTCTCTTCTTACCTTGTTTTGCATGGGTGGGCTCCTCAGATTCACTGATACCTGAATCTCTGTCCTGTACACATGTGATTTCCACAATGCATTGCTTAGGTGTACACAGCAGGTTGAACTCATTGTTAGGGGGGAACACTTTGTTAAGTACATGATATTTATACTTCAATAAAGAAAGAATGCATGCTATTATCAGTTGATTTTATATTTGGCAACAAAGGAAAAAGATCTTAATTAAATCCAAATGAAGTGATGTGTTTGAGAAAAAGCCATAACATATTGCCCAGAGGTTTTAATTGTTGTTGGTTCCTATGGCTTCATTACCTCAGCAAGTTTTCCCTAGTACCTACTTGAAACTATGTATTACACAGACTATAATCATAGCTAAAAACTAAAGAATGGATACCCCAAAGACCCCAGAAAATAGAAAACAAATATCTTTATCTCAGTTCAATAACTGTAACATAATAATGTTGTTTTTTGCTTTTGTCTAATTTATGGAGTTGCTGCACACCTGGGCGTGGTATAGCTACAGTTTGATATGCTGCAGGTATAAGAAAAAATGCTTTTCATAAGTTTGTACATGTAGTTTATAATCTACCCAAAAGAATAGCAATATGCAAAAAAGATCATTAAAACATCACTTGTAAATCTAATAACTTTCCAAAATTCTACTTGTTTATTTTTGGTAAATAATATTGTGGTGGGATATAATGGAATGTCTAAATTTAGGCGAAATGGTGGACTACACAATAAAGTGAATCAACTTGAAGAGTTGGAGGGATGGCTTGCAAGTTAAAAACACACTTGCTGCTCTTACAGAAGACCCGGATTCAGTTGCTAGAAACCACACAGAAGCTCCAAACCATTTCTAAACCCAGTTCCAAGAGATCCAACACCTTTGCTGGCTTCCCTGGATGTTCAGCAGATACACACATGTAGGCAAAACACTTATATCCACTGAATGAAAATGAATGAATGTTTAAAATGGATACAGTTGCTGATCCAGGAGGAACAGAATAATAGGAGCACTTACATCTGGAGGATGTTGAAGAACATCTTAGTTGTTGATCCATTCCCACAATAGTATACTTTTCCTGTCACTAGCATGCTCTGCTTTTGCGAGAAACATACATAAGTTAGTGTTTGGGCCCAGTAGCCTTCCTTTTTTTCCTAAGCTTTCTTACAATGAAGCTGTAGGCTACAGTGTTTCATCCCAAATGTGCCACAAGGGCACACACCTACTAGAAGTTACATTAACAACTTGTAAAGTTATGAGGGCTTATGTTAACTTTAAGGAGTGCTGTCTAATATAGGGAGGAAGTCATGCTACAAGAGACATGCCATGGAAGCAGTGAGGAGCCAAGGCTTTCATTTTGCTTCTTGACACCTTTTGGTAATGGAGTCTTCAATGAGAGATGCTTCTACCACCATGCACACTTTCTGTCACTACAGTCTCAAAGCAACAGGGCCATCCAATAGAGGATGAGAATCTCTGAAACCTGGAGCCCAAGGAAGCATTTTGTCTTTCTAAGTCCCCCCCCCCCCCCCACACACACCATGTGTTTTGCCACACATCATTACCTGGTTGGAGACAGGGTCTTTTAGAATATAGCAAAGTTTAATGATTCTAAGAGTATACACCTAGTCTTAGAAGACTGCATTCTCAGAATATCTAGGGAGAATTTTCCAGAGACTGTTCTCTTCTTTCCCTGGAGGGCTCACAAAAGAGGCCACCTTCCATGATCCAGGAGAGAGGCTTCAGTAGAACCAAATACTTATAACGCTTTGCTCTCAGCACCAAACTTCTGTGCCAAACCCAAAATCTTGTTTCCCAAATAACAGGCAGGTGTTCCAAGTGGTTAGGGCGGTTCATAAATGTAACATAGCCTGTTTGTTCTAAGTGTTTATAACCATGCATCAAGGTGGAAATATTTTAAATAAAAATAAAAATCTGATAAAGTGGTGTGCATGTTCATCACTATGACTTAGCAAGGCTGAGAGAACAACAAAAGAACCCAAATTAGTTATTAGACCAAATCAATTATCTACTTCTCTTTTGCATACTGTTTACATTTTATCAATACCATTAGGAAATTGCTGCCCAGGGGGATATCTAATAACATTAAATTAGACTCCAGCCATTCCAGTGCTATTAGATGATAAAATGAGTTTCTTGGGAGACTTTTGAGTAATTGGAGACATGAATCCTCTAGGAGGGAATGAGGCCAGTGAACCTGAGGCTGGGTTTATAGGTAAGCTTTATTTCAGAGGCATAAAATCCATTCAGAAACGCCGATATTGAAAACTTGTATCTAGAAATTAGTAGAAGGTCTAAAAAGAGCAAGGGAATGCAGTTTACAATATTTCTAAAATTAAATCATCTGAGTTTAAAAATAAAGTATAACTAACTGCAGCATTATGATCTTTTGAATATTTCATACTTTTCCCACTTAAGTAGGATTAGGTTACATGAAAATGTTGAAGATTCATTTTGATTGATGCCTGTGTGCATGGCCTGCGTGTAGAGCTCATGGAGGCCAGAGGGCATCAGCTCCCCTGAAGCTGGAGTGGCAGGTGTTTGTGAGCTGCTTGGTGTTAGGGCATGGCATTGCTTGGAGGAATGGCAGGTGCTTCTAGCTGTTGAACCATCTTTCTCAACAAAATGTTCATGACTTAAAAGTAACTTCTTTAATGCGTTCTTCAGCTTACAGCATGGTTTCAAACTCTCTTTGTTTAACTCATGGATAATTTCTAGAGTATTAGCTGAGGCCATATTGTTCTTGACTTTCAAGGCAGCAGGGACTCGGTCACTGCAGGTTACAATTATAGTGATAGACACCAGGTCAAATTCCACATGACCTGGAAGAAATATCAGTTTAAAATTTCTCAGCACAACTTTAATCAGAAATGAGATAATGGACACATTCTACCTCCTGTCAGGAGGAAAGGTGCCATTTTGTTAAAAAAAGAATTCTACTTATATAGCACTTTATCCATCCCCAGAGTCCCTGTTCAGGTCCAAAGACAGCAAAAGTGGTTTCTTCTGGAGCATTTTCTCCATTTCCTACTAAGCCCATGATGCCTTTATTCCTTGCTCCTATTAGTCCTCAAATAGTCATTACCAGCAACAATAGTATTATCCTCTTCAGGACGATAGTTCAAATCTCAGAACTCTATGACCCATGATTCTAGACAGAGAAACTATGTAGGAGGAGCGACTCCTATCAGCACTGCATTGGGGAAGGACTACTGGATTGAAATTTCCAGGCAACCATATTTATTTGGCAAAGGAAGATGTGAAACAGAATCACCCTACATCTTTTCTACCTCTCCGTGTCCACATCACCCCATTAGTGATTTATTGATGAATTTTCCATGCTTATAAGCACAGAATGAAAGATTTTATACTTAGAGTCAATACTCAAAAGAAATAATGAAATATGGATAGGAAGACATGTTGAGCTACAAAAAATATTGTAGAAATATAGTTTTGAGGCAATTTATTCTTGGTGAGACTTCTTTGAAAGAAGAGGAAGAAGAAGAAGAAGAAGAAGAAGAAGAAGAAGAAGAAGAAGAAGAAGAAGAAGAAGAAGAAGAAGAAGAAGAAGAAGAAGAAGAAGAAGAAAAGCCAAGGGAAATCAGAGAACACCGGAACAACAGACTGCATGTACATCAATTAGAGACTATAAAGGGCGGTGTGCTATGTGGCATGGGTCACGTGAAATGTTGAGCAATTCTCTGGTTACAAAAGAAGCTGCTGTGTCACGGACACCATGAAGAAATGAGTGCCGTCACATTGGCAAGGCGAGAACAGAATTGCATTATACTTAATGTTCTTCTCACAAAAAAATCACCTCAAGTAGTTAGCTCCGTAGAATCGGGTCACAAAGCAGGGGCTAGATTTCTGGAGGATTTCATTTCAAACTCATCTTCCAGGGAAGAATAGCGTCAGCTTCTCACTTCTCTCTGAGAGCCCTCAAGAACAGAGCTGCTTTTCTCTATTAGAAACTGGAGGGGGGGGAATCATAACTGGTGCAGAAGAGGACATTGAGAAGTGCATATACAAAGAGCCTCGGGCTGCTAATGCAAGCTCCAGTCACCACACTGGGCGCCCCCACATCCCCATTTCCTCTAGTAAACTCCTCTCCTAACTGTTCATCACGGATCAATGTGCAGAACCAAAGGAAGGCTTGTTGCCTCTGCATACTCTATGCTGAATTCCCCTTCATACCCACAGTGGGTGGAAAAAGCAACCATTTAAAGACAAAATAGAACCAATAGCTTTATTCTGATTAGACTTAATCTAAGGAGATTAATGGAACTTTAATAGAGGTAAGCCAGGGAAATAATAAAACCTTACGAGAAAAACTTTGATAAGACAGAGAATAACATGTGCACACAAACACAAAAGCAGCTTATCCTGGCAGCATGGCTCAGGGTTAGAGCTGCCCACTAGGACCTTGGGGATCCATCCTTCAACCTTTAAAACTTGGCCAGACAGCGAAGAAGGCAAGAACAGGGAGTTTAATGAGTTACGGTGTCAAGCAGAGCTGTGTGAGTCACCATTTTTATTTTAAGACAGAGCTTGCATAAGCAGTTTCATTAAAAAAAAAAAAACTACATTTCGTCTGAGATGACTTCTCATCCTAGAGAGAGAAAGTGTGTAATTGCTTAAGTTATTAGATAGATATAGGCACAACTCTCTACACCCCTTAAACTTCAATTGACACACATTGTTATCTTCTCTTAAGACTAGTGTGTATTTTCAGATTTGATAGATGGACTCCATTATATTTCCCTGGGTGTTACTTTGCTCTGTGTCCTGACCTTAATTTTATAGCTATAATATATCACTCAAGCTTTTTCCCAGGTTGAACTAAAATAAAATATAATAAAATAGTTGAACTACAAAATCTTGAGAGTGAGCAATATGATTGGATAATAGCCTAAAATTAACAAAGGGCCTGGGAAATGTAGCATCAACCCATGACCTTGGGAGCCAAGGATTTGAGAATACATAGTTCTGCATAATTTTCCTGCTTCAAGTTAATAAACAGGAGAAAAACACGGAACAAGAATTCTGCTATCTGAGTACAAAATCTTTGCTTTCTTTTTCTCTTACAAATTAATCTTCATTGAATACAATATGGCTAATTTGCCTCTATGGGGCCATATCGGCATGTTCTCAAAAATTATGTGCATTGCTTGTTTTTCTGTTCACAAATCAAAAGAAGACAACCCACAAGTCAGGAGACAGAGGGAAACAAGAATATGAATACCATATATTTCTGAAATGCTTATCTCAGTTCCTTAATGAAGCAGACTGGACATAACCCAAAGAATATCAATGAATTCTTCTCAGCAAGTGAGTAACCTCAAAATACCATTCAAACACTAAATTGGTGATGTGTTTCTAACTGTCCTTCATTTTAAGAATTATTGCAGCCTTCACCCAGTATCTGATTGAAACAGATGTGGAGATCCCCAGCCAAGCACTGGGCCAAGGTCTGGGAATCCTGTTGAAGAAAGAGGGGAACAATTGTACAGGCCAGGGAGGGTCAAGGTCTTCACAAGGGAACCCACAGAAACAACCAATCTGCACTCATAGAAGCTCACTGACACTGGATATCAGGAGCTTGCATGGGGCCAACCTAGGCTCTTTACATATGTGTGACAGTTATATAGATCAGGCTACTTATGGGATTCCTTGCAGTGGGAACATGGTCTGCCCCTGACACTTCGGCTAGCTTTTAGGAACCTATTTCTCATACTGGACTGCCTTACCATGCCTTAATAGGAGGGAAGGATCTTAGTCCTGCCCCAATTTGATATTCCATGTTTTGTTGAAACCAATGGGAGACCTGCCCCCTTTCTGAACGGAAACAGAGGGAAGTGGATGTGGGGGGCGGGGCAGAGGGATGCTGGGAGTGGGAATGGGAGGAGAGGAGGGAGGAAGGGGAAACTGTAGACCAGATGTAAAATAAGTGAATACATTTAATTAATAAAAAAACGAATCATTAAGTGTTTTACATGTTTTTTAGACTTCAGTGGCTTGACAACAAGAACCAATTATTATTTTATTTCAGAAAAATATATATTTATCTGCATGCCAGAGGCATTCCAAAGAGCACTTTCCATCCTGGTATTGAATTGTGCTTGATTTCTAAGTCTGTATTTTTGTTTCATCAACTAACACAATTGACATGGAATCTCATTTTGTTTCCCATGCCTTTTCTAAATGGTGGTTTTCCTTAAAAATGTAAAGGCAGTTCATCTTCTTAATACATTCATTTACATCTTGACATATTTTAATTTGTTGGTAACCCAGTGGTTGAGAAATGAGGAGATGCTCCTTCATGCTTTCCATTAAAGACAGCCTATCCCTTTGCTTGCATTTGATACTACTGATGGACAGTTGGGACAAGTTTAAACTCCTGGATTTGCAACCTAAGAAAGCAAATAAATTGAAATCTTTATGTATCTATTTGGTTTTTGTTGACTATTATGAAGTTTTCAGAGTTCTAATTTTTTTGGCTGAATAGATAATTATGTTTGCTAATTACTAGGGTGCCAGTACCTCCAATGCTACGGTTTAATTTTGTACAATTATGTTTACAGATATATACACAAACAGACAGAGAAACACACATATTTGTGGTAGTCATGTTGACTATTATGTGTATATATTCTATTTCATTGAATTTTCTCCAAGAAAAATTCTAAGAAGCAAAAATTATGACTCTCCCAATCTTATAGATAAAGAAACAACGAAATTGCCTACTGAAGACAGATTGGAAGCACCTGTAGTTCAGATGCTGCAGTTGTTAATAAGAGAGGATGCTGACAACCAGAGCGTTTTTCCTTCATTGCTCTAATTTTACCCATTTTGATTTTTGGCAGTTAATTAATCTGTTGAACCAAAAGGTGCTCCTTACGTGGACCCTTACCCGAGCACTTGCTCGTGGATGGTATGAGTAGGTGAGCCCACAGGTCTCTTTCTGCTCCATCACACAAACCTTTCTGGAACTATGCTGTAGCTAATGGATAACCCTGGCACCCATGCCCCTGGCATCCCTTTACATGGTCTTCGCCAGCCTCTTTTGACAATTAAGAAGTATGATTTTTCAATAGATGGTTGCTTCTGAGAGTCTGCAGTTCTTAGCAGGTAAGATTAATGCCACAGGCAGTGTTGACTGAGAGAGGATGAGAGTTTTAAGGCCAACGTGGAATATGACATATTAACACTGAAATGTAGGTGAGAGGTGGGTTACAATAATAATGGGTTTGGATAGTTATGTCAATTAGAGCTTCTACTGAAGTTAGGAGGACAGCAGGGAAAGCATGAAAGTAACTGTCAACGTTTACGGTAAAAAGTGGGACATTAAAATAGTCACATTTTTATAGCTGTGTAATGGGCACTCTCAAATGGCTTTCTATTGAAAACGCATTTTGAAATACTCGTCACTCTGTTAAACTCTTGATTCCACCTTAAAGTAGAGCAAATTGGATCCTTGAAGACAATCTGTTCTCGTTCTTTAATGCATCAGCCTGGCTACTCCTGTCCAGATAGTCAGGTGCTCTGACACCGAGAGACTTCGTGGAGAAAAGCTCTGTGCTTATCCAGCTATGTCCTGGGGAAGACCATTTGCAAAAATATTTGTCATGGGATTTAGAAATATGAAGAGACAGGTGGATAAGTCAGTCTTTAAATAACTCCGTGCTCTTTTGATGATTCCTACTTATTTCAGACTCCCTTTCTCACAACAATTTCCAGGGTCTGTTATTTTCCAGAGAGTTGTCTTTTTTTTTTTTCCCCTTTCTGTATCCTCAAGGCTGTGTACATACAGATCTGTGATCTTTTGGAAGCTTGTGTCTCTGAATTTTATTCTGTAACATTTTGTTCAGTCCCACAGAAACAATTCAGCCTCTCATTCCAATCTCGTGTACTCACCTCTGAAGTAAAAGTATGCCAGAAATACATCCCTTCCTTGTTAACGATCAAAGGGACACCAGTTCTCTTCAAAGAGGAGGCACATGGCAAGCTCCTCAGGAATCTTGAACTAACTCTACTTCCTAATGGTTGAAGCCTAAGCTACTCCACCAATATCCAGACTGCTGGCTACAGACCCCGCATCACAACTGACTGCCACAGCTATAAATACGGAGAGGTTCTTTTTTATGCCAGCAATGCATTTGTCTTTGTCTGAGCATGTTTTCCTTCAAAGTGGGTTTAAAAGCTTTTAGTCTTATGCCATTATTTCAAAACCTGTAACCCTCCTCCCACCTCTTAAGACTGAATTGCAAAGCCCAGGAGAAAGAGCATTGAGGTACCACCTTCCTGGCTCCATTTAAACCTTGGAAGTCTCATCAGTGCGGGAGACTGAACTCAGAACTCCTATTGACAGGTACTCAAGTGTGGAAATGAGTTGACTGTTAATAAGGTAGACACTTTATTTATCTTAATGTATTTCAATCTTCACATATTATAATTGCAAAAATAGCCCTCAGCTTCAACAGCAGGTTGCTAACAGCTACGGGAGGACTAGCAGGCAGGTCGCTGCTGCTTACTTATAAACAGTGAAGTCAATAAGAATGGCTGAAACTCTCCGGCTCACTCCTAGTAACATGTCCTAAAGTACACTGTTTTAAAATAGTAGCAAAATGCTGGCCTTTGAAAAGAACATGCATGACTACATTCGTTCCAATTATATTACTTTTCCATTAATAGCTAGATCTCCGAATATTACTGATTGATGGGAATGTAATGTATTAGAAAAAAGAAATAAATAGTTCTGGCTACCATTGATCCATAAAATTTGCAATGTTCTGATTAATATTCATTATACAACAAGATAATAATGTACATATAAGACAGATACTTACATTCCCAAATGTCAAGGTCTTCACAAAAAACAATAATGTCGCCAAAATTTACATGAAAATGATTACACTGGTATTAATCTACCCGAGAAGATTATTTTCTTAATGTAGCCACAGTCTATTCCCGTGGGGATTATAATCAGGCATAAAATTTTTCACATGGAGAAAAAAACAAATTTAAATAATGGGTTGACCAGGAAGATGGCTCTTAGAATGAACACACTCCTGCCAATCCTGATGACCTCATTTCAACCTCCAGTACCCACTGAGTGGTGAAAGAGAACTGATTTCAGTTGGTTGCTGATCTCCACAGCTGTGCCTAGAAGCATGCTGCTCAGCCACAAAGGTATCTCCACCAAGGTTAAAATGGGCCATAGCTGCAGATAAAACCACTTGCCTACGAGAGGTTAGTGTTCTTAGGAGTTTCTATTTGTTTTCTTTCTGGAAATTGACTGACTTCCTCCTTGCTGCGGAATGTCTGCCTGTGTCCCTCCCCAAATTCATATGTTAAAACTATAAGAAGTGTTTCTATGGGAATCCATGGTAGGTGATTTGATGATGACTGTGAGCCCCATGGGGGTGAAATTTGTGTTCTTTTTATCTTGACAGCTAAAGAGTTGACTGTTTTCGCATGCATGTGAAAGTCCAATGAGAGACAAAGGATTGTCTGAAATGAGGACTTCCTCCTCTAGGATCTACCTTAACCCTCATGTTGAACTTTAGAGCCTATGAAAATATGAGAAGCCATTCTATAGTTTATGTTGCTCTGCCTGTCATACCATGATGAGGCATCACTAATAGACTAATGAAACTATTCATTTTAATGTGTTCATGTTTCTCGACGAGGAATAATGAACAAACATTAGAAGTATACAGAAATATATACCTTTCTATGTTTGGATATGAATAAAAAATTGGTGATAGTTTTCGAAAAACTACTTCTCATAGCTCATAAAACTACTTCTCGTAGCATGAAGATGAACTAAAATTATCTAATTCTCAGGCCTTACTTAAAACTTAGTAAATCAGTAATTCTGTGGTTTGTTTTCATCCTGCACAAGCATTTTTGTTTGCTTGTTTCTAGGACAAGGAATTTTGTTTGTTTGCATGTTTATTTTGTTTCTCCCTAGACAGCCCTGGCTGCCCTGGCATTTACTCTGTAGTCCAGGCTAGCCATGAACTCATAGATTCTCATGCCTCTGCTTCCTGATCCTGGGAATAAAGGTGTGAGCCAGATCATGTATTTATTGACGATCCTAAGTGTATCAGGCTACTGACTCGACGGAGAACTGGTGTACAGTTATGGAAAAGGCATGTGTGAGACACTGGTTTCAACCATTTTTTTAAAAAAAAAATGTTTATTTAGTATGTATACAATGTTCTGTCTGTGTGTATGTCTACAGGCCAGAAGAGGGCACCAGACCCCATTACAGATGGTTGTGAGCCACCATGTGGTTGCCGGGAATTGAACTCAGGAACTTTGGAAGAGCAGGCAATGCTCTTAACCTCTGAGCCATCTCTCCAGCCCCTGGTTTCAACCTTTTAAGTAGAGCAAACACACAAGTAAGGAATACAAAAACAAGATAAGATTGGGAATGGTTGACCCTCTTCTCCCCAGCTCAGAATCCAGTGTTTTAGCTGTATCTGCATGGCAACACAACACAAGACATTCTGTACCTCATCAATAAAATGCTAGAATGGTCTGTGTTTCAAAATCTGAGTGTTCCAACTCCGAGGAACAAGGTTGCCATGGAAGTCTGGGCTCTGAGGTCTCATAAGGGGTTTTCAGGCCTTCGAGGCAGCTGCATATGTAAAAATCTCACTTGTTTGTTGTCGTTCACACTCAGTCATTGTGTTCTGGATCTCCATCACTGAGAAGCATGGCCAGGCTTTTTTTTTTTCCTTAGAAACTTGTCTTTGGCCTATTTTAGCCTTGAACTAGTTCTGTAGTCCAGATCTGTCTTAAACTTGTGATCCTCCTGGCTAAGATTTCCAAGCTGCTGGGATTATAGAATTGTAAATCCAGGGTTAGCCACCAAGTGTTTTTGCATGAGAATCATGAAGCAAGTTCCTCACTTACTTCTGTCTGAAATGATTTGCTCCTCCGACCTTAGAGAACCCACAGTTCATCTTTGCTGAGTGGAATATAGAAACCCAAAAAGAAACAGGAAAGAATGAGATTCACAAATATATATATTAGGACAAACAAACAGACAGACAGACAAAACTATTTTACTTCCATTTGTGAGTTCAGGTTGTTTAGTCTTTTATTCCTTTAATTTCCTCTCATACTGTGACCCTTTAAGACAGGCAACACTAGCACAATTCAGACTGTACTTCATTTTATTGTTATGACCCACACAATATGACATAGTTTAAAGTAGCTGATCTTCTATTTGTAGGCCTTTTTTTTAATCTTTCAATTTAACTTGCCTTTGAAATTCGAAATTCAGCAACCCTATCCCTGAACTCACCTTGGCTGGATTTGCCTACTCTATTAAGATGAATGTATTGCAAAGACAAAAACATCAGAATAGAAACAGGCTCAAACATGGTTTGCTAGAATAAAAGGACATTTTGCAGGTTTAAGGAATCCAATCTGAGGATTTCTTTTCATCATTAAAAAGTAGGAAAGCGGGAGCTGGAGAAACAGCCCAGCTGTTAAAAGCACTGGCTACTTTTCAGAGTTCAGTTCCCAGCAACTACATGGTGGCTCACAACAATCTATAAAGAGATCTGGTGCCCTCTTCCGGTATGCAAGCATACATGTAGGCAGAACACTGTATACATAATAAATAAATAAACCTTAAAAAAAAGAGAAAGAAAAAGTAGGGAAGGATGAAAAACAGTGAGTTTTATAATGTAAGAGACTATGGCATCAATGGCTAGAAGCTTAAGATATAGCAACATCTTTATGCTTCTTGGCATTGTACTTTAGGGTTGACCTCTGCACACACTGCAAAATTTGAACCCATTCAAAATCTGGTGAGGGGAACTTTAATGGGAAGCCTTTTAAAGCTTTACTTTGTGCTATCATATACATGTAGAAACTAAAATGATGGTCTCATAAAAGTGGAGAATAGGCTGGTAGTTGCTAGGAGCTATGGAGAAAACTGGAAAGGGGAGAGAGGGGGATGTTCTATCAATGGTACTCAGTTAAGAATGATAGATGCAGGAGTTCTAGTAGACCACATATTCTAGTATGATATTCATGCATATCCTGTTGAGGTCAGAAGAGAGAATTGCAGCATGGAGCTGGAGTCATAGGCAGTTATCAGCTTTTCAGTTAGATATTGCAATCCATTCTTGGGTCCGCTGGAAGAGCAGCAAGCACTTTCAATTACTGGGCCATCTCTCCAGCAAGAAACTACTTTTGAGGAGTCAAATATGTTTAACCTGATAGAAACATTATGCAATGTATCAAATATTACATTATACAAGATGAACATAGTTTGGGGTTTCTATGATCAGTTATAAATATGGCAATAAGTAAAAATATGACAAAAAGTAAAAAATTGCAAATGTCTTCTTTGAACTGAAATGCTGAGGAAAAGTAAACAAAACCTAATATGCTTCCATAGAGGAAAAAGACTTTCCCAAGACATGAAATATGCAGTTGCAATGGGAGGTCACGGGTGTGCGATCATGTAGAACAGAGAATACTGAAAAGTACAATGATGTGGCAGAAAAAAAAGAGGAGGTTTACTGCTTTAGATCAAAACAGAAAACTGCAAAGCCAAATATCTGTTTTAGGTTCGCAACTTTAAGTATTTTGCTAGTCTCAAAACATAGGTTAAAAAACAGTAGTTTAAACTAAAGAAAAAACAACAATAAAAAATGAGCATGAGTTCCGGTGTATCGATTTTAATATACCTCTTGCTTCAGAACTTAACAGCATTTTTCAGATATTAAAATGATCTTTTAAAAGTCAAATATAATTTATTTCCTTAGGAAGACAAAAGATGACCTCAAAAAAGCACGGACAGTAATTTAGAGAATTTTTTACCAGGAAGCCTATGGCGTAACAATCTTTTCAGAATGTTGGGATCATTGTACCTTTGAGTTACCCCTTCTTAAACCATGCAGAAGTTAACTCAACTAGTTGTCACTGAATCACCCAATAAAGGTTCAAAAGAGACTGACCCTTACTGCTCTGTTGACTTGCCTTTCTCTGCTTCCACAAAAATTCACATGTTCCATTTTTTTCCCATTGTCTCAACAGAAAATAGCCTGTTACCTAGCAATGTGCCTCTTTCAATCAGATTTGGTTTTTTTTCACCTCTTCCCACATTTTAGAAATAACCTGATTTTTACAGATGAAAAGTTTTCTTAGTTTGGTTCATACTATTTTATAACATCTTAAAGACAATTCTTTATTTATAAGCTATCAAGAAGCATGCAAAATATAGGAATCTTTTTCATTAGAAAAATAAGATTTTGGAATAAGAAAAAAATAGGGATGAATATAGAAAGACTGCACTTCATATGACATTCTATCAGGAATTGGACTGTAGGCAATTTGTGTTCAATTCCAATATTTCATCAAAATATTCCATTCTTTTTGGGATCCTATTCTCTTTAGATGTATACCTTGCTCAGCCTAGTAGGGAGGTTCTTGGACTTTCTACAAAGCAGAGTGCCTTACCCTCTTTTAGAATTAGAAGGTGTGGGATGGGAGGTTACTTGGAGGGTACAGGAGGAGGGGAGAGAGTGAAATTTGGATTGTTTTTTTTTTTTAAATAATCGAAGGGAAAAAAGAAATAAAATCTGACACTAAAACATAAAAAAATAAGATTTTGATCAATGCCTGATAATTGCCAGAATCCTAGCTCAATGATCTCCTCTTTCAAAATTGTCTCTTTTGACAGAGTGGCTGGAACATTAGATGAAATACTGCATGAGAGGCATCTGATCAAATGTACTCTGGGTATGAAATAAATGTTCAGATTAGAGTGGGACCCAATCAGTGACAACAACAACACAAAGAAAGGAAGAAAGGAAGAAAGAAAGAAAGAAAGAAAGAAAGAAAGAAAGAAAGAAAGAAAGAAAGAAAGAAAGAAGAAAAGCTACCATTGATGTGTATTATGTGCCAGAAACCAGCTGATATTGCTCTGGGTTTTATGCATTTCATCATCATCATTCTTAGCATTTACAGTATTGTGCAGGGTGTAACTATATCCTCTCCGCATGCTTTACTGTACCTAGTATTTACAGTATTGTGCAGGGTGTAACTATATCCTCTCTGCAAGTTTCACTGTACCTAGTTCTTATCATTTACAGTATTATCCTGGTATAGAAGGTCCTCCTGTTTTTCTGTTGCTCTCGTTGGTTAATCAATAAAGAAACTGCTTGGCCTGATAGGGCAGAACCTAAGGCAGAACTGAATTCTGGGAGGAAGAAAGCAGAGTCAGAGAGAGAGAGCCACCATGTAGACACCAAGTCAGACATGTTAAATCTTTCCCAGTAAGCCACAACCTTGTGGTGAACACAGATTTAATAGAAATGTGTTAAATCAAGATGTCAGAGTTAGCCTATAGGAGGCTAGAGATAATGACCAGACAGTGTTTAAATGAATAGACTCTCTGTGTGGTTATTTTGGGAGCTAAGCTAGCCGGGCAGCCAGGACAAACAAGTTGCCCTCTCTCCTTGCCACATTATCCAGGGTGTAACTATATCCTCTCCGCATGCTTTACTGTACCTAGTATTTATAGTATTGTGCAGGGTGTAGCTTTATTCTCTACATATGTTTTCCTGTACCTAGTTCTTATCATTTTCAGTATTATTCAGGGTGTAACTATATTTCTCTGCATGTTTTACTGTACCTGGTTCTTGCTATGAAGAGAAGAGTTCAGAATTTTCAGAAAGGTCTACCTACAAGGATAAATGGAGTTGACAAGGGCTGGAACTGTTGAAGGACCACAGACTAAAAGGACTGGAAACTGACAATGACAAAATAAAGAGAGAAACAACTCTTTGCAGTGGCAGTCTAAAAGAAGGCATGATTGACGTCTATTTAACAACAATTGGACAGATTTAGCGAACATGGATTTGTTCATTAAATCCCCAACTATCAGGATGAGGGCACCTTCTGACATGTCGGAAAGGCAATTTAAAAACGAATAAAGAAAATTCAACTTCACATAGTAGATAGAGAAGCTATTAAATATGTTATGCTGAGATAGGGAGCAAATAGGAAATAGAACAAAATTAGTTTGGTCCAATTTTCAGAAGAAAAACCTACAAATGACTTTTGAATGTAGGTAAGGGTGAATTTGAGCCTCCCTTTGGCTCCATGGACTGCTGCAGAAAAAAAATGTGTGACTACCTCTTCCTAGAATGAGATTTTTCAGAATTTTATGACTGATTTTTATACCCTTAAAGTAAGTACTCAAAATTCTAGTCAAGAATGTTTTTATGTGTTAACAGCATATGCATAAAAAACTAAACGCCTATAAAATTTATTATTCTGTTTGTATGATATAATGTAACATATTCATCTATGAAAGCGCAATACAAAGGGCCTGGACTAAGTTAGAAAGAGAAAACCTAATATTGAGAGAGTTGAGAACTCTTATTTCCCCATTTTTTAAGAAGTTCTCTTTAATACCCATAGCATTAATATATTCTGAAAGAAACATCCAGCAAAAATTCCATTTTCATGAAAGAGAATACATGACTCGATTGTATGGCTGGATCCATCTCAAAGCACTCTGTATTCATGTGATAAACAAAATCTTTGAATTATCAGTAGTTATGAAGCATGAAACTTGGTTTAGACATTTTCACAAAATGTCTTGGCGATACTAGGATATTTGGAGGTTCCAAGGCACCAGCTAAGCGGTAGATTCCTTTATCAAGTCTTTGCCTATGTAACAGAGTCTTTCCATCCAGCACACATGTTATCAGCTTATCTCCACTGCCTGCAACTCAGAGATAGGGGGGAGAGCTCTTGACCTGGGAGTGATGCCTCACTCCTATCTTGCATGTATTCAGACCTGTATTTAGCCACAGGCATTTCCTATCTCAAGACAACAAAGATCTGATGCATTTTGTCCACCATGGGACATGTCATACATTTCCAAACAAACGTGCGCTGTGACCACAAAGAGCAGAAAGTAGTGGGACAGAAAGCGCAGACACATATTATTCTGCCTCCCACACACTTGGAACATCTCCATTCAAACAGCCTCTCTGACTGGCAAAGATAGAAGCTCTTGTTTTTATGTAGCACAGAAAACAATGCACCCACTGGAAGATGGGAGCTATTTTTAAAACAAGAGCCACATTATTTAATACAAGTCCCAGAAGGTATAGACTACAAAGATTACTCATAAAAGGGAAACAGTTGTGTCAAGTGCCTTATGCTCTTTATCATACTTTGTCTCCATGTTCCAGAGTCTTTGGGCTTGTAATTACCACTTGACCATTTGTATTATGCTGCTTATTCGGAGATGCAAGCCAGAAGTATTGTGTCTATTATTCCTTTTTTTTTTACTGAGCAGTAAAATGAATTCAAAATGATTCTTTTAAATTAATAAGCAGAGGCAACTCATTACAGGTTTCTGCAGTTTCTTATTGAAACCTCTCTGGAGCTTATTGTTGTTAGTAATTTTCCCTTATCAGAGATTATGTTTTCAAACATCCAAGCCATTACCATAACACTAACAGGATATTAATTTAGGCTATAGGATCTGACAGATTGGATTTCTTAGGAGGATTTAGAATCTCTAATTCTGAATCTGCAGGTCTCTACGAACCTATCAGCAAGGATGAGGGCATGAGCAACAGAATTTGGTTGGGGTGAAGCAAATGCAAAACAGAGTGAGAGCCAGGGAATGTGGTGGAATCACAGAGATCTAACACTGAAACCAATTTTTTCTGGTTTCTTGCCTTGACTTAGAGTCTGACTAAAGATTTCTCCAGGAACCATTGTTTCCTAAGCTCTGAACTAAGCTGCCACCCACTTAAAGCTCCTTTTTCTAAATCAGATGATGAGTCTAATTGCTTTAGGGTTGGCTAAGCATTAAGCTATACATAAAATCATGTGAAAGGCATAAGATTCCGTAGTACTGAAAAAGAGATATTCAAGTGTTTGCCCTTTATGTAGCTGCTCAGCCAATCCTACTGTGTATTCAAGCAAAGGAACATCCCCCTGAAGGGTCTAGGAGCGCTATTGTCCTTGCCCAAAACTCAGTCCCTCAGCAAGAATAAAGAAAGAGCATTGCTGCTTCTGAAATCTTGACTTCTTTATTCTCCTCACAGGTTTGGTTGACAGAGCCATGTTAAAAATCAGAAAACAAAATAGAAAGGAGCAGATATTTTTTTTCCTGGGGGGGGGGTAGGGTGTTGGAATGCAGAAGGAAGTTTGAATAAATTCTTTGATTTGAAATTCCCTTCTTGTGAGGTATAAATAGCACCAGATGGCTCTATTCAGAATTCATGAAGATGCTTTACAATAGTGCAGACCAATAAAGGCTATCTATGCAAACTTTCAAAGTCTACCTTCTCCAAATAAGCTACAGAGTCATTTTTTTTCTTCATTAAACAATCGAGCTGCTGCTTTGGATGGATGTAAGTACCAATGACTATAGTGGTGTCAACTATGGTCTTCGTTTTCTCAACTTGTCCTCTTAAAATGATCTCCTATATTGTAAAACAATATCCCTTTGCTTTGATTTCCCTGTGTGAGCATCATTTCTCTGGCCCTCAGGTATATAACCTCTTCTGGTGGAAATGGCTGAGTAAAATTTTGTAGTAGAAACACCTAAAGGGTGACTATGATTACTTAATGGCCACCTCACTCAAGGTGGCTTGTGTGTTTTTCCTAAGTAATTAGTACCTCACACATTGGATTTCAGTCATATAACCACAGATTATGTGATCCGTTAGATACGGCACCTTTAGTGTCAAAGACCAAGACTAATTTCTGAAGTAGGTCTTTTTTTTTAAAGTGTCTCTAAGTTTTCCAGAAGGCAAAACTTCAGGATGAGTCAATTCTAGTTCCAAGAAGCAGGAATGAATTTCTTTCCAGATATATAATCAGTTAAAAATAGTTTGCTACAATTTCAGATTAAGCATATTCATGACAAAGGGACATTATCCTTTGTAATTTTAGCCTCATTTCCATCATGAAACCCCCATTTTCCTTGTTAAGGTTAATCTCTTTCTTCTGCAAGTGCATGGATTTGCATGTGCAATGCTCCCCTGCTCTCTTTCAGTACCATGTTGTCCTAAAAAGATATTCAGTTCTGTAATTGCGGCAATGATCACTGAAAGGAAAAATTCCAGTGTTTCAGATACCGATCATATGGGTTTTGTGAAAAATTTACCATTATGCAATAGTTTGGGAGCAAAATTATGAAAACCAAATGTAACATATGTTTGTGAACACTGAACATATGGCCAATGAGGAATGCACGATTTAGATAAAGGAACTGCAATGTCAGCTTTTCACAAAAGTATTTCCCATTTCAATTCCTGTCAACACGTTGTGTTGTACATTTACCCTCGCAACAGTCTGTATTACACGAGCCTTCCTGAAGCAAAGTAGGAGGTGCTTCCCCCATGACAGAAGATACAAACAAGGAGAGGGACACAAGGTAATGCTCATTTGCCAGAGAGTGCTTTCTCAGGCAGCCACAGACTCAGAGAATTAAACCTGTGCAGCAAAGTAAACAGGACAAATTTTACATCTCTCTTCATTTAAATATTCAATCAGTATTTACTGTGTACTCCTTTGGTGACAGGTTTTGTGTGAGGCAAAGTGTAGAAGAGCAAATGGAGAGATGATAGATGACCCTTGCCCCACAGCCATGCTGAGGGAGAGGCTTCTCCCCACCAATACAGTAGAACTATTATCCCCTAAAGTGTGTGTGGGCAGGGGATGGTAGAGGTTTTCTTGTAGGTAGGCAATTGTACACCTTGAAATATTGCTTGAGTAACGGTCAGAGAGAGGAAAGTGCATTAAAGAGCAAGCTGGGTAGAATCCACACAGAGGAATGCAGGCTACAGTCCCATAACTTTAGAGTACTCAAATGTCTTTGTGTCAAAGCATATGAACTCATGCTTGCTCTTAGCTGCAAGTGTTTGCAACTGCCTCAGTTGAGCCACAGCTCACAAGCTGAATCGCCACAACAGAACCAGGGCCTCTGCTACCTCCTTGGAGACTTCTTGTCTCTGAGCTTCTGACCTGTGCTGTTTTATGATTGCCTATCTGTAGAACCATTGAGTGTGGCTGTTCTATGATTTTCCTACCCGTAGAATCCTGTTATTCAAAATTGCTGCAGTTTTGAGGAAATATAAGCCAACTATATACTGAGGAAATATGACAATTCGATTAAATATTAGAGTATATATTTCATATAACATTAAAATTATTTCCTTAAGAAGTTTGTTTCAGTAAAGAACTATTTAATTACTAAAGCATATCAGTTACCAATACAAGACCAATCATCAGTAAGTAGATTTTCTCCAATATTATTTTCCTAGTGATGTACTTGCTACATTTTTAAATGTAACTAATGGTTTTAAAAACTGTCAATCTCTTAAAAACTAAATATTTGTACTCTCTGATACAGTGGTACTTTATCTTCCTAATGCTGCAACTCTTTAATACAATTCGTTGTGTTGTTATGAACCCAAACATAAAATTATTTTTATTTGAATTTTTATTTATTGATTAAAAATTTCCACCTCCTCCCATTTCCCTCTCACTCCCCATACTCCTCCTCCCCCTCACTCTCCAGTCCTAAGAGAAGTCAGGGTGCCCTGCCCTGTGGGAAGTCCAAGGTCTTCCTGCCTCCATCCATGTCTAGGAAGGTGAGCATCCAAATGGACTAGGCTCCCACAAAGCCAGTCCGTGCAGTAGAAGCAAAACCCAGTGCCATTGTTCTTGGCTTCTCAGTCAGCCCTCATTGTCAGACACATTCAGAGAGTCTGGTTTGATTACATGCTCATTCAGTCCCAGTCCTGCTGGCCTTGGTGAGCTCCCATTAGATCATTCCCACCTTCTTTGTGTCTGGACACACCCCTCGCAGTCCTGACTTCCTTGCTTATGTTCTCCCTTCTTCTGCTCTTCATTTGGACCTTGGGAGCTCAGTCCAGTGCTCCAATGTGGGTCTCTATTTCTATCTCCATTCATCGCCAGATGAAGGTTCTATGGTGATATGCAAGATATTCATCAGTGTGGCTATGGGATAAGACCAGTTCACCACCCTCTCCTCTGCTGCCCAAGGAACAAGCTAGGGATATCTCCTTGGACACCTGGAAACCACTCTAGAGGCAAGTCTCTTGCCAACCCTAAAATGGCTCCCTTAAGACAAAAAGACAACCTACTGAATGGGAGAAGATTTTCACCAACCCCACATCAGACAAAGGTCTGATCTCCAAAACATAGAAAAAACTCAAGAAACTAGACATTAAAACTCTAATTAACCCAATTAAAAAGGGGGTACTGAACTGAACAGAGAATTTTCAACAGAAGAAGTTCAAACAGCCAAAAAAACACTTAAGGTCATGTTCAACCTCCTTAGCGATCAGGGAAATGCAAATCAAAACAACTTTGAGATACCATCTTACACCTGTCAGAATGGCTAAAATCAAAAACACCAATGATAGCCTATGGTGGAGAGGATGTGGAGTAAGGAGAACACTCATCCATTGTTGGTGGGAATGCAAACTTGTGCAACCACTTTGGAAATCAGTGTGGTGGTTTCTCAAGAAACTGGGAGTCAACCTGCCTCAGGACCCAACAATTCCACTCTTGGGAATATACTCAAGAGATGCCCAATCATACTTCAAAAGCATTTGTTCAACTATGTTCATAGCAGCATTATTTGTAAAAGCCAGAACCTGGAAACAACCTAGGTTCCCCTCAATAGAACAATGGATAAAGTAGGTGTGGCAATATACACTTTAGAGTTTTACTCGGCGCTAAAAAACAATGACATCTTGAATTTTTCATGCAAATGGATGGAAATAGAAAACACTTTACTGAGTGAGATAACCCAGACCCAAAAAGATGAATATGATATGTAATCACTCATAAGTGGATTCTAGCCATAAATAAAGAACATTAAGTCTATAATTTGTGATCCTAGAGAAGCTAAATAAGAAGGTGAACCCAAAGAAAAACATAGTTATTTTCCTGGATATTGGAAGTAGACAAGATTGTCAGGGAAAAGTTGGGAGCACGGGGTGGGGGTAGGGTGGGGGTAAGGGGAGATGGGTAGAGAGAGAAAGGAGAAGGGGAGGATTGGGGAGAGCTTGGGGGAATGGGATGTTTGAGATGGAGAAAGGGTGGATATGGGAGCAGGGAAGTAGATATCTTTAATTGTATTTTATAACTGTGATTTTGCTACTGTTATGAATCATTATCTAGATAATTTCAGAGATTGAGCTTTGCCAAAGGGTTTGTGATCTACTGGTTGAGAGCTGCTGTAAGAGATGCAAAACACAGACACAATGATAATAACCAATTTGTTTAGTAGACTTTTTAAAAACTTGTAATATTTCATGATAATTTAAAACAATTTTAAAAATAATTTTGCTTTAAAAACTATACAAATTATTTTTGATAAATATAAAAATAAACATAGGCTATTAACAGCATAACTAATTGTAATTGCTATGTTTGACTTACAAGAAAGATATTGGTGGTGAGCAGAAGACTAAAGATGAAAATGGGTATCTAATATTTACATAATTTTATAAGGAAGTCACAAATGGTACACATGCAAAACTATAAACTTTGAACAGGACAGGTAATAAAATCACATTTTTGTAATATAGACCAACATTTTATTGAACACTTGAGTGAACTTATATGATTATATTTTCAAATAGAAACAATATTTCTATGATTTTACATACATTTAAATAATCTAGTCTTTCCATGAATAGTACTATATAAAGTAAAAATAAACATTTACATAGACATGTAAATATATGTAATATATTTACATATATATGCTTATATATATGGTCCTATATATGTATGTGCACTCATATAGATATTGTCTTAAAAATTATATTAATTTCTCATAGTAGTAAAAATAATGTAACCAATGTGAAAGTTAGTGTCCTGTATCAATAAAAAAGAAAAATAGACTAACATTTGCTCCAGGTATTACTCCCAGTCATATACCCAAACAGTTAGAAATTCTATTCTAGAAATAGATATTAATTCATGATATATTTACTTCATTCTCAATTGGTAGGATATAAGATCATCTTTAATGTCTATCAATTGATGCATGGATAATGGAATTGTGTTGCAGATGTGCAAAAAACCCTCTATTCCGCTTTAAAGTGAAATTATAAATTTTCAAGGAGAAACTTGATAATAATGTATATCTCAGGCCCAGACTCAGAGGGGCATATTCAGCATTTTCTTCCTCATATACAGATTCTTTATCAAATCTTGAGATTTGCTTACTTTGGAGCACCTATAGACACAAGGAACTAGAAAAGTGTCATTGGACGGAAGGTTGAGAAAGATTGAGGGAATAATAGAATATAGGTGGTACAAAGGAGAAAAGGAGATGGTGGGAAGGAAGGTTAAATTAGGTGTCCTGGAAGGTTTGGACATAGGATGAGGTGAGGGAAGGGATAAAAACATTAAGGATGTTTGAAAACATTGTGTGGGAAGCTGCTTTATAAGCATCATATATAAATCTGTACCATACAAAAGATGAACTGAAGTTTACTCTGTTCAGGAGATCATGCCCCTTACTGAAGCCATGAAGTTGCCAAATAAAAAAGCCTATTTTCACATTTGGGATACGTTTCCACATGTTGTTAATCACGGATGTCCTGGTGATTCCTCCCAAATAATACAAGCTACTGCAATTATTCTTTGTTGCTAACCAGAGCTTAATGCTAAGACATCATACATATTGTTTATTTGACATATATTTGACAAATTATTGCTTATTTTGGCATACATCATAATGTATTGTTAAAGACACCACACATTTTGGTCATAGGACATGGAGAAACAAAATTGATATTGACCGGAAAGTGTTATGCAGGCTGTTGAGAGATAGGACTAGCATATGACTCCAGGAGGCTATAATAATGGCAGACCAGCAAAATATGCTCATGAAAGCAATAACGCCATTAATGTTATGAGATAAAAAGTCACTTTCAGGCTGAATTTAGTGGTCTTTACATAGGATGAAATATATATTTTATACTGTAAATTTGTCCAAAAATTCATAGCTAGGGATCTCATAGGTTCCAGAAATGAGCCACCTACAATTAGTTTGCTAAATGGATAAAGAATATAACTGCCCTCTAAATTTTATCTCTATACCCATACAATATTTCAGGTTTCAAATATAATCAGAGAGATTTTCCCGCACAGTAGATAGTGGTTAAAGCAGAAACTCACAAGTTGTAACAGTGCGGAGACTAAGTGTCCATAGCGTACTCAACTGAACTGAAAGACTAAGGACAATCATAAAGGAGACATGATGTATGTAAGAGTAAGCTGTTAGGGATACCATGTCTGAAACAGCTCCAAGGAGATTGAATGGGTACTATTTTGAAGAAGACAAAGAAAAGGAGGATGAAGAGGAAGAAATCATGAAGAGGAAAAGGAAGATATGCAGTTTGCAGGATAGTATCTAGAGAGATGGCTGAAAAGGATCTGGGAGGAGTTAGGAGAAAAATGGGGTGAATATAGATCATAATATATTGAATAAATCTACAAAGCTTTCAAAGGATTAACAAAATATTATTTGTCAAAATATGGTCCATATAACTATGTTACAAGATGCAGAAAGAATTACCCAAACTACTAAGATGGAGAACAAGTTAATCAGAGTAATGGTAAAAATACGGAGAGGATGTCAAAATATCTAAACCAGGAGAATATTGTTTTCTTTTTGTGGGAAGAGTCATGTCAGGGTTCCTCTGTGTAGCTTTGGAGTCTGTCCTAGAACTCACTCAGTAGACCAGGTTGGCCTCAGTCTCATAGAGATCTAGTTGCCTCTGCCTCCTGAGTGTTGGGTTCAAAGGCATGTAATAACATTGCCTGATTGAACATTATTTCCTTAAACAACCAATGGCCTTTGTTGTTTTTATTTATTTGAGCTAGAGCTCAAATTAACCTGGACTTTTTGGCTAGTTTCTATTCTAGTCTTCAAATTGACATGTCCATATACCATATGCACCATGTTTGTGTAGGGGAATGGGGCAAATACAAATTTCTTACACATGAAAAGGCTATTTCTACTCTGTTCAATGTTGTTATATGAAATAGTGCTTTGGAACTAAAATCTGCAGGATGAACGAGGACACACTGGGGTGGATTCAATTCACAAGCATAACAGATAGTTGAAAATGAACTCAGACATTAATCATTTGAAAACACCCAGATCATGTATGCTAAATTGAGCTGGGTGCTCAATCTTTCCGGCGATTAACAGGTACATAAAATGTATCCTGGTATTTCTTCAGTATAGAACCACCAAATAAGACTTAAACAGGAGCATGAAACAAAGTAATTTAAATAAGTGATAAATACTTAAATTCAAATCTTACTTTTGGCTTTAATTCTACTTTTACTTAAATTTGAATAAAATTTGTAGTTGTTAAGTTTAATTTTCATTTCTTCTACAAGACAACGCAAATGGGCAAGAAGTCAAGCATCCTAGAGAACTGAATGCCTCGCAGGTGTGACTTATCCTGGGGGCCACACCAATAAGGAAAGGAAACAAACCCAAAGACAAAAAGCCCTTCCAGATCTATTGAACCACTGGATTCTAACCGAGTTTCTTCTTTTTCTAAACTATTTGCCTATGTAGCTTCTGCTACAGCAGTTGTTCTGAAGCAGGGAAAAGCAACAGCAATAATGAAGCCTGCTGGGATTTTGCTCTTTGAAAGTTTCTCATAATTTCTCGGGTGATTTTCTGTGAAGAATGTGATATTTTCTTAAAATAAGGAAAATGATTCTTTCTTCCAAACCTACCTTTTCTTATAGTTTTCTTGTATCTTTGGTGTGACTCGGAACATAAATTTGCTGGGAATGGGATGAGGACAGAGATTTTTGTCTTCCTCTTGGAGTAAAATGTTGGATTTTCACACCGAAGCATCATGATCTGTGTAGTCTTTTAACATTGTCTTTCATGGCTAGATTAAGTGCGTTTCTTAACTTCCTTTTTTGTGATGTTCACTTGGGGGTATAACTCAGGTTTAAGGGTAAGGGTGAAGAGAAAAAGAAGTGTTCGGAAATCAAGAGAAGACACACCCAAAACCATGGATGCTGGCATTTCAAGGATGAAATGCAGAAGTAAACATCGTGGGAAGAGAGTTCTCGGAGCTGTGCCTAGATCTCAGTTTTCGGAGGTGTCACTGATGATTTGTTAAGTGCCTCTGCTCTGTCGAATCTGTTCAATCACCCCATAGATTTTCAGCTTCAGTCTCTTGGTGCAGTAAATTACCCCATCCACAACCCCAGAACAACTCAGTTCTCTCACAGCAACATCACTGGGGCCTGTTTCTCTAGTTCCATTGTGGGATTCAATTGACTAATGTATTGTTGGTGATTTGGATATTTTTGTTCACAGAGAAGATCGTCAACTGTTTTGATAATACAAAACGAGAGGAATGAAAGGTGGGAGGACGGTTGCATGCAGCCTTAGGGGCACAGGATGCTCTTGCAGAGGACTTGAGTTTGCCTACAAGCACCCACATGTCAACATACAACATTCTGTTACTTTAGTTCCTGATGATTCAGCATCCTCCCCTGGGGTGGAGTATCAGGCAACCACTTACACAAATGAAATAAAAATAAAGAAGTCTTTTTAAAAATGATGGACTCTTATGGACTAGTTATGGGCATGGAAAATTCTGTGGCAATATAGGAAAATATTTTTTAAGATTTATCAATTATTTATGAGTTTGCTTATGACTCTTAAATCCAAGTTTTAAAATATGTCTGTTCACTTTTAGGCATTGAAGAAGGAAGGAGATTAACTGGAGTAGAAAAACGGAGCACATAATTAAAGTGTTCTAAATTTTGATTGACAAAGCTATACAAATGACATATTAGTCAAATTTAACTGTATACCAAACAATAACAATAATGAAATCAAAACAAGCAAACAACAAAACAGAAAAAAAACACTTATTTTTGTGGAATAAACTATGCCTCAGTGAACTGGAGTCCAAACAATTGACTCTGTTCTTTTAAATGATATGCTCCCTGTTACTCTTGTATTTTTAAATTCTTCTTACAATTAAGCTACTGATTTCCAATAACAATACAATACCCTTTCTTCCCTCCAGACACCTGGTCTTACTCTTTGGTAAGTTTATTTACAGCTACTATTTCAGTCACTTGTTTAATAACATATTTTTTGAGTTTTAAATTTATTTTATTAGTGGAACTGAGAACCCTAAATGGGGTGCTAGGGAGATGAGTTGGGCCTTAAAGAGAGCATGCTGTTCTCTCAGAAGACTGGAGTTGGTTTCCAAACTCAAAAAGTTACAGGTTTAAAATATGTAGCTTTAGCTCCAGGGAATCTAGTACACTGTTCTGACTTCTGCAGGAACACACACACACACACACACACACACACACACACACACAGAGAGAGAGAGAGAGAGACGTGTACATTTACCCAGACCCGCACAGAAATACATAAATAAATGATAAAATAAACCTAAGAAGAACCTAAATTGCCTGGTAACACACTATGCATGCATGCTTTCTTTGGTCCAGCTCAGAAGTTCCATGACACCAAGGATCAAGTTTAATAAAATTTTCATTGTGTACTCTTAAACACATTTGAAGACACAGAATTATCTTCTACATCTCATTATAAAAGACACGTTATATGGCTAGTTCTTCATGGCTGGCCATAAAAACCTGATCTCTGAGATAGAAATAAACTTGTATTTGACAAATACTCTACAATATAATATGCCTGACTCTGATATTTGCATGATGTCTCTCACTATATAACTACAAAGAAGCTAAAAACCAGTGCCTCTGCATTCATAATAAATTAGGATTTGTACTACACATGTACAGTCAGAATTCATTGCATGGGAACCATAGAAGTGGTAAATTCTGAACATCATTGCATGGTTGTGGGGTAACCTGAGTGTTTTTTTAAAATTAGTCCTATTACTTTTTTTGTGATAGAGTTATACATGGTACTTTTTCTCATCAGGAATTACAGTAATATTGTTGCTGTGTTATGCCACTATGTATTTTGATTTAAATGACAATATTAGAAACTAAAATCACAGCCTGGATTTTAGGCCTATTTAATAACAACTGCTAATTGTGTTTTTATTCTTCAAAAAATTAATAGTCAACCCTGGTGAAGAGTTAATCAAGACAGTTATTCGTTTCATAGTCTAATGTGTTCAATACTCCAAAGGGAACTTTATAATCTCTTTTATTTTAAATCCCATTGCTTCAAAAAAAATTCAGAACTTTCTTACTGTAGTGGGCCATTTAGTTACAGTTCAATAAATCTTGCTTATTAAATAATAACAATGCCATCAACCACAACAAGAGAAATGCCTCTATTCATCAAGAAAGAGGAATACACAAACCTTGGGGCCTCACACAGATCAAGAAGATCTAGTTCTGTCTAAATTGCCGATGTTAGCCCGGGAGAAACTAGAGGGTCCTGATAAATCTAGCCCTACCTATTTTAGAAAAAAAAAACCAAAAAAATATAAATAAAGAAAAAAATAAAACCCGTTTTCTCTCACAATTGATGTAAGATGCAAACTACTTTTCTGTGAATGGCTGAATGCTGGGCTGTAGAAAGGTATATGTCCATTTGATTATTAGATGACAACAGGAGGGGAATAAAGGCGAGATTGCTCCGGATGTGGGATTGATAAAGTGAGCAAGGCCAAGGAGACTTGGGCTGATTTTGCGATTTAGCTGGTATAATAATTTTTGAATTTTCAAAGATGTGCAGCCTTCCTCTGATGTGCCCCAACGATGTGCATTCTATTTGGAGGAAATGCAAAAGGCTGAGGATGTCCTTCATTTTCCCTTTTATGAATGACTTAATTGGCATTGATAAGCTACATTCTAGCTCCAAGCGCCGTAGTCCTTGAAGCTGAAATGGCTAAAATTCATTAAATAATTCAAGTTAGGAATAAAGAAATAGTTGAATCCCACTAGACTTCCACATTAGCGATGTTCCCCTACTGCTCTTTCCGATTCATTTTCCAAGTGTAAATAGCTTGGACACACAGAATCATTGCTTTACTGTTATTGATGTGTAGCCTGTCTCTGGGGATAAACCTAGCATTTACTTTCATATACGTTTTAATGTGCAGAATTACCAAGAAAAGATCCCCGGTAGAGATTCAGTTATTTAATTAAAGTAAATGTATTCTGTTAATGAGTAGAATTAAAACGACAACACACATTCTTAGATTTTATTTGTATTTAAGTTTTTTTTAAATTTCTCCAAAGAATTAATTATCGTGTATATAATTTGTCTAATCTCAGTTACACTCCAGAGGCGTAAATTCAAGCTGTGTTCTAATGCAGGCTGGGAATTCTAGAGTTTCTCCCTAAGGACTGGCGCAGATGCAAACCTGCATTGGGAGGTAGGTGGCAAGCAAGAGAAGCGGTCTCACTCATTTTGAAAACAAGAGTCAGGGGCCTATGAGATTTACATAATGCCATCACTAATCCAAAGGAAGAAAATGTTTTTTGACTATAAGCTTTTAAAAAAAATCGAAGGTCCAGGAGAAACATCTTACACTCCTCCTTTATAACTGCCTTTCTCACTAGCGGGAAGGAGTGTTTCACCAACTGAGTTCCAGGAAAAGGATAACGATGGTTTATGCATTATGATGGAGTTGAATGATGAGAAGAATTGATGGAACTTGAAATAAAGTTTTAAAACCTTGCATTTTATGTAAAATTGTTAATAAAACAAACTCATTACTGTTTTACAGTTATCTCTTATTTTTTATCTCTTAATTTTTATGAAACTTTAATTTCTGTCAACAATATTGTTTGTACTTAAATAATTTTTAAATATGGTAAAAATTCCCAATGTCAGAAGACACAATGTGTTTTAGACAAACACAAATGTAAAACCTTCTAAGGAAACCACCCCAATGAGAAAGCTCTATCCCCAAAGACACTCGCAAATTTTGAAAATAGACTAAATAATGTAGACATGTATCAGAAGACAGTATTGCTTAGTTATCTGAGTATAGACAATTCACAAAAATAATAGTTGCAACAATGTTGAAAGTAATTTCCCATCTCTGTTCCTATTCTTAATACTCTGGTTTTTATTTCATATGCAATCTGGATACCTGTATAAAAATATCTGATACATTCTAAAATGTAATATTCTCATCATGTTAAATTTTATCATACAAAGCAAATTAGAAGCCAAATGTTTTTCTTTCTTGACAGGGTGGTTTTGAACCAAATAAACACAAACCAAAGCGTAGTTCTTCCCAGTGCTTGCAGTCATTCTTACAACTTCACTTTAATTTTGGGGCATTATCAGAATAAAAATACCAAATTAGCATCGAGGTGGAAGTTCTTTTTCAGAGTGATGAACAGACCGTGTCATGGGAACCAGTGAGAAAAGACACACAGAGCAGATGCAGCCTGCATCCAAAGTGCAGAGCCAGAAAGCAGTCTTTTCTCTCCTCCGCGGAGCTGCAGGAATCAATTATAGTATGCTCAGAGATGGTTACATCCACTTAACGAAAGGTCATCTAGCTAGCTCGTGATCGATATTCATGCTTTCTGATCTTTTCCTACAAAGTACACAGATTTGTGTAAATAGAAAGCAAATCTTAATCCAGTCGTTTGATGTATTTGGCCATTGCCTTCTGATGAAGTTCTCCATGCTAAATACATTCGGGTCCCATTCATTTTGCTATCTTCCCAGGTACCAGTGCCAAATGCCAAGTTTTAAAAGATTGCAGCCCCTGAAAACTTTCATTTTTATTATTTGTACTCACCCAGTCTAGATTTAAAAAAATGTCTGGATATCATAAGTGAAGTATAAGACATGCTCTGTTATTCATTTAGTCAGGCAGCCAGGAAATAGCATAGAATAAAAAGAAATCAAAAATAAAAATATCGAACCTAAATATTGAGACAGGGCTATTTATTTTCAGTTTCACACTGTTGATATTGAATGGTCACACTCTCTTCAGTGGTATTGAAAAAAATGGTATTAGTACATATTTTCCCCTTTCACATGATGTAGTCACTATTACGGGGGAGAAATCTGTGTACTCTGCATTTATTTTCTTATCAGGAACAATTATCTATGATTAGCTTTAGTGGAGAGCTTGGCTTTTAATTAAAAGAGTTTCTTGTTGTGGAGTATAATAGGGCCTGTGGCAGAAACACTGGCTAATATCAGCAGACTGACTTAGCTCCCTTCCTAATTTGCTAACAAGCTTCCCTACTCTTTGGAGACTGTGGTTTCCAGTAGAAACAACAGTTTTATTACCCAGTTATTATATAATTGGGCATGTTACCTCTCCTTCTAAATGACCTATTGTATAGAACACAAACAAAATGATATAAGACCTTGGGTCACAGAAATCAAATATTAAAGTTGCATTGTATTGAACAAAATATAGATCTTATTATGTCGTTATGTATAAGAAAAGGAGAAATAAATCGCTTATGAGAAGGATTTCATTTGTTCTAAAGATTAAGCAAAGTCATTTTTGAAATAAAAAGTATGTGTTTAAGATTCTATTCTTCTATACTACTTCATTAACACGTTAAAAGAAGCTTTTTTGAGGTTTTAAAAGACCAGTTACATGCCTTACAATTTTAATTATTTAATAGTTGCCTTGTTAAAGAATACTTAGCTATGTTTAGGTTGACTCTAGTGCTGGCTCCTCAAGATGCATTTTTGCTTCATCTTTATATGTTTAGAGTCTGGGTAATGCACATATTTTTTCATTGTCCATAGTCAACTATCTTTTTGGTAATTAAAATAGCTTCACACTGCTGTTTTATAAGAATCCCAAAACGCTTGTTTTAAATCACAACTCTGCTTCTTATAAAAGAATGATCCTCTCTTCTCTCAAAAATACCATCTGTGCTCAAACAGCGACACACTCGTGAGTCACGGAACAGACAAACACAGTCAACTTTAACACATTTTGTGCTGGACGAAAAGAGTAGGCTTTGCTGGTTTGTTTGTTGGTTTTCTCTTTAAAACTGCTACCTAAATACCCTGCATAGGATTTGTGTCGTTCTCAAGACCGGGCCTGTTACATTTGAAGCATTTCTATGCCTAACCAAGGCACAAAAGAGGCAGCATCACAATTCTCCAGAAAATAGATATCAGATAAAAATTTATAATTCAAAACCATTCAATCGCCAGAATTATTTTATATAAAAGTTAATCCTGCCAAACATTCAACTTTACCCACTTTTTAATTATGAAAAATAAATCAAACTCTTCACAATGGATAATTGGTTTTGTTAAAAATATGTGAATGATTTGCTAAAAATCTGTTCTTCAATATTAGAGTTTTTAACGTCACTTATTTTAAGACACATTGTATTATTTATATTTGACTTATTATTACATGCTGTAATTTAGCTATAATTTAATGTAGCTCTTTAAGGTTTGGGACATTTTATCTGTTTCTCTATGTATAAATGTAGTTAATTTGTCAGTTTATTCTAATTGCAATTCACTTATGCTATCATTAAACCTGTTGATTTAGTAGCTTTGTTTTATGTATTATGCCATGAGTCAATTTGAAGGAAGCAAAAGCTGAGAAAAAAAGAGCAAATAAAATACTTATAAAGTAAAACTAACTGAAGTTTAGTATGTGATTAGCAGGTGCTAGAATAAAAGAAACTAAAATAACTACCAGAGATACACATCCATTTGTATAGGCCTGACCATCTGTGTTTGATCAATTCATGGCATGTAAAAAGTTTCTGTAGTAGCATGTATTTGGAAGCCTAGCACTCTAAGGAGAAATAGGAAGGAGAGACAGGGAATCACTCAGAAGATATCTGTATAGCTAGCTTGGTGTATACAATGGCAAAAATAAACAAAAGCCATCAGGACGAGAGACTCTGCCTCCAGAACAATACAGAAAGTCAAGCACAAGCTTTCAAAAGATGTTCTGTGACCTACACACATGTGCCATGCTTAACACCAGGCCCACTGGAATAGTTAATAACAGGCCACATGTAATCACAAAGCAAAGACAAAAGGAATTAGAAAGATTCCTGTGTGATTAGAACAGGTATGGATAATGCAGAAATTACATAACAAAAATATCATAAAAGTATGTATTTTAGATATTCTACTGAGTCTAATTAAAAGCCATCTGGTTGTTGCATCCTTTATCACCTTCTGTGAGATGAGGACTATAGTCAGTATTGTAAGGAGGCTGCTTCCTAATCTACTTACACCTTGACATTGGCCTGGATTCCAAAATGGAATTGAGGCTTTACAAACAGAAGCCATCATGGAAGTCCAGGGCTGAGCCAGAGAGTTACTGAGGCTCCCTGCATCTCTACAAAAATGGTCAGGGGAGAACACTGACACCAGGTGGTCCTGAGAGGGCTTATTACTACCTTAACGTAGGTAAACCTCCTCTGACAGATCTTCTGCCATAAGTTCAAATTAAATAAAAATGTGATGGTCTTCTGCTATGAGACCTGATAGAAACCTATTCAGATTGAGATGTTCTAATCATTGCCAAGTTCGATCTAAACTCCTGGTAGAGTGTGAATTTGACCAGATGTATGGATTCCCTAAGTTTCAACCCAGTTCTTCATAATTGCAGATTAGTTGGCTTATTAACCACCAAAGTCTTTCACTGGGAGTGTGCGGGTGGTGATTCAACCCATAGCCCATGTTAACAAAAAGAGAAGAATTCTACAAATCTAATCACACTTTAATACATATATAATGTATTTTCCATGATTGCACACTACCATCAAAATGAAGTCTTTTGACCAAAATTAATAGTCTATAAAGTAGACTCCAGGAAGAAATATTTAGAATTTTAGCCAGCATGTAAAGAATTTTCCTGTGGGGAACTGGGCTGTTCAAGAGGAGTCTGCAAACTTTCT
Organism: Microtus pennsylvanicus; assembly: GCF_037038515.1. Taxonomy (NCBI): domain Eukaryota; kingdom Metazoa; phylum Chordata; class Mammalia; order Rodentia; family Cricetidae; genus Microtus; species Microtus pennsylvanicus. The sequence goes on along the minus strand of NC_134587.1, from coordinate 35,250,093 downwards.
TTGTGAGTTTTTCGAACACTTCAAATACAGACTTTACTGGTGAACAGGGTAGCCTTGTACAGTTATGGGCCACAAACTAAAAATCACATCTTGGGTTAAATGTAAATTAGTATCTATAGATCTTTCAAGAGAAAAGTCAGTTACTTTTCATGTTACAAAAAAAGAAAAGAACAAATAATTGATACACAGGCATTCTGGAGACGGCCCCTGAGTCTAAACAGCCTGAAAGTATTGGAGAACTTAGCACTCAAGTCAGTTTTGAATAGATATTGATTCCTTGTATTAGGATATCTTTCAGGAAACTAAGTGAGGTGAGAGCCATTTATACACATGTTGTTTTTCCCTGTTCATAATCTTTCAGGCAATTGCAGAAAAAAATATACCCACATTCCCATCTAGTAAACAGATCATTATTTAGTAAACAAATCATTGGTTAAACAAAAAAAAAATTGTGTGTAGTGTGTCTGCACATGGTTCCTTACTGGAAGCAAGAAGTGCTTGTCAACTGATTCAGTGCTATTGGATTTATTGTGGTTCGCATTAATTTTAAATTTAGCAATTAATTAAGAATTATTATTTCAGGACTTTCAGGGGGCTTTTGTGACAAATTGTGCAAGGCAATCAGTATAGAGGGGTTAGAATGAAAGGGATTAAAATTGAAAGGACGAAAGGAGGATAAAGGTCAAAAGAACCTAAATCCAGTTAAAGGGCAGTATTCACCACACACATACACACACACACACATATGTATGTACACACACACACGTGGAGGTCAACCACTTAACAGATGCGTTATGACTTAACTATCACCTGCAAATTCTGGAGGTTGACCATCTTTTGGTTCACAGAATCTGCCACAGTGTCATCAATCAACGTGTTATTCAAGAGAAGAAAACAGAAGCAATACAGTCTCTCTGGAAGAAGATCTTTCCAGAAACAGCAAGCTAGTCTTCAACTAGTGTGGGTGATCATGGACTGTACAAGACCAACTTATTCATAGGTTGATTTTCAGCAGAGGTCACTCTTGAGCATTTGAGAGTATATCCTATGGCCTATCCAGCTGCTGGATTCGCCGATCTTAGTGCTAATCTGCTTCATTTATTAATCCATTTTATTTGCAGTGTAGAAACTTCTTCAAATGCATAAATTTCCTAAATTAAAATGTTAATGGCAGTAAAAATATACTTTGAATTATCAAAAAGTAATTGAGTGGTAACTAGTGTTGTCTTTCAAGTCAAACTGAATCTTTTTCACAACACCCCTCACATATTCAGAGCAAATAACTTACTTTTCTACACATACACCAATGGAAACCAAGGAAACCAGGCAATTAGTAACTTGTGAAGCTTATCAAATCATTTAAAATATTTATTTATTTATTATGTATACAGTATACAATATTCTGTCTGTGTGTGTCTGCAAACCAGAAGAGGGCAGCAGACCTCATTACAGATGGTTGTGAGTTTCCGGGAATTGAACTCAGGACCTTTGGAAGAGCAGGCAATGCTCTTAACCACTGAGCCATCTCTCCAGCCCTTATCAAATCATTTAGCTTCATGGGTCTGTCTAACTCACTAAGCTTACATTCCAAGCAAATTCCAATGACTCTCATTCTCACCAAAGATTGATTCCTCAAATACTGACAACCTTGACCTTTTATATGTTCTAAATGTTCAGATAGCCTTCAGGGTGACCTCTTCCTTTGAAAGAATATATTTAATCATTCCACTGGTGAACCCGAAAAGTAAAGTAAATAAATATATAAGTATATATAACCATATTGTTGACAGTAGTAAAAGCACTATTGGATGGCACAATTCTCAATGGCAGACTGCCTGCTTCAGGTATATTTCTTACTCTTTTGGTGAACAAAATTTAGCAAAGTATTTCTGTAAATTAATCATTTGGGTTAGAATATAATTTCATTTTTTTCTCTAAATCTGTAAGGATGTATACTCAAATCTATATACCTGTATACATTAATACATAAACATGTTTATATATATATATATATATATACAAATGTATATATACACACAAGTATATACACATATGTGGGGTAGAGTGTGAGGTGTATCTGTCTATTAATCATATACAGTGATGGTGTATAAATATTTTCAGAGACAGGCGACAAGGATCCATCATCCAAGTTCCCAGTCTTATAGTCTCAATATCAGTCACACGCAATAGTACACAGATACTCTTTTGTTTTCTGTTTGTCTTCTGAACTACAGAACTGTAGGCTCATAGACACATGTCACTCTAAGCAGGGGACATGTGCTTTGTTTAATGCAACATAAAACTCAGCTGAAAATTCCTTTAAAACAATTGGCAGCTTTGTTAATACACAGACATTGATTTTTATACACACATACAATGATATTAAGTATCATAACATACTATGCTATTCCTGTCACGTATGCATAGTTATAAGCAAATCTTCTGATTAGAAAAAGTGGGAGCTCACAGACTCTGGACTGACCACTAAGGAGACGGCATGGGACCAGTCTAGGACTTTTGCATCTGGGTAGCAGTTCTGTAGCCTGGTCCTTTGTGGATCCCCTTGCAGTGGGGCCAGAATCTGTCTCTGATGCATAATTTCACTCTTTAGAGCCTATTCCATACGGTGGGATGCCATGCCCAGCCTTGATGCAAAGGGTAGGAGCATGGTTCTGCCTCAACCCGATCTGCCATGCCTTGCTGACTCCCATGAGAGACCTTACCTCTTCCAAATGGAGACAGAGGAGGAGTGGATGGAGGGGTGGTTGAAGCGAAGTGGGCATGAGTGGGAGGAGAAAGGGAAAGGGAAACTGTGGTTGGTTTGTGAAAATAAATAAGGTAATTATTTTTAAAAAGCAATTAAGATCTGTCTCCCTCTGGCTGCTTCATCTTATTTATTCAAAAGCTTCATATTATCTTATTTCTTAAATCAGCACAAGATTTGTTTCAACAGCACTCCGTCCATTTGCATTTACTGTCTATACATGAGCAGTAAAACATACATGTAACTGGATACAGTATTCCACCAAATTTGTGAATGTGGAAAGCTAGCAGAGTTAACTCAATGTGACACAAGTCTGAATAGGAGTGTGTTCTCCACCGAGAGTCTCGATTTTTAGTTTGGATATCTCTGTAAGAGACCTTGGCTTCCTCTGCCTGGTGTGGAACACTTGGTTCCACAGCAAAGTACTCAACCAGTTGATTCAACACTCCCTACTGTTTTTCTTTATCTTCCATGAAGAAGGATGATGAATAGTGTCACGGAAGGGGTCATGGTAGATCCTATCACACCTTCATACAAATTAGAAGAAGAACTTTCGTTCAAAATGGCGGTGGAAAGAGATGCAAAAGCAGGCTGTATGCAATAAACTGATGCCATATTCCTGACCAGAACATCTATACCTGATACTATGCTCAGCTGGATACCTAGGTAAAAAAGAAATACTTCCATTAGCATCATCATCTTTATCACAAACACCTTTTTTTTTTTAATGTAAAAAGCAATCTAGGGTATCTATTGTGTGTGGCAGATGTTTGAGCTTGCTATAGGAGGCAGTAATTTTCCCCAAAATCCTCTTGGAAGAAACTGTCTCTTTTCAAGATAATAAATTCATATTTGAGCAAACTTAAGGTGAGATATATGGAATCTGTCAGGGTCAATTGGTTTCATCATCTGAGTAACAATTCACAGTCACCTTCAAATCATGAGGATATTGAATTTACAAAGTGCAGGAGAACTGAGGAGCATACTGCTTTGCAGAGGTTTTGGTCTCAATTCACTTTGCTCGTACACCTCACATATGTTAGCTCTTGTTTTTCTTAACATCACTGAGATCAAATGGCATTTTCAAGGCAGTTGCTATGGATGCTAACTAGTCTTTTGTGGTGGAGAAAAAGCAAATTACCTACATTGTCAGAATTTTAATAACGATGTTGTCATTTGCGAAACATTTGCAAAGGACAGTGTTTTCTAACTTTGTCCATGTTTTCTAACATGGTTCCATATTCCAGCATCCAGTAATTTTCACAATTAACATTAATAACTATATTAGCTCTCTGTCTTGACATCGGACAGGAAAATGGTCTATGTAGAAGAAACAATGGTTCATATGGATAAACAAAATGAGAAACGGCATGGGTTTATACTCATATTATTACTGCTTTTATGTATTCAGAAGGCCTGTCTCAGAGGAACCTTCAGCACTATTGACCCTCATTAAATAGCTGCCAAATGATGGGTTTCTAGTTTCATTAATTATATTTAGTTATTATAATAAATGAATTTGGTATTTTATTTCTTATTTAAATGAAAATGTACAGCATGTTATTGAAATCAAATAATGTAAGTGTCTATTATGTACACATTCAAAAGAAAATGTAACATAATTCCAAAAAACCCATGTAGAAAAAAATAATGCTCCTTTTTATTATGGAATTGTGTGTTACTCTTTTTGGTTAAGCAAACGCTCTACTCAGATTTAAATAATAATCGGGATAGATGGCAGCAGATGACTGTGAAGTATGAGCAGTGTTGTCATCTCTTGCACAAGCTCTCCTGAACTGTAGGATTCCTCTTCTCATCAGCATGCCACTGACCTTGTTGTAACCTAATTAGCTCTTTAAATCAGGAAAAACCATTTCTGAGATGGTGGGCTTTAGGAACATCCTCTATCCCAACATGGAATTTAAAGGGATCCACTTTCACCCACTATTGTCGGATAATGTTTTGTATACTGTGGAGCTGTGTCTTTGCCAAAATACCATTTGATTGGTTTAATGAAGAACCAAATGGTCAATAGCTAGACAGGAGTAGATAGTTAGGACTTCTGGATAGAGATAGGAACTCTTGGAGGAATCTGAGGCATGGAATTTGCCAGCGTGACAAGGAGTAAGTTGGAAGTAAAGTATGGAGGAGAGGTAACGAGCCACATGGTAGAATGTAGATTAATATAGATTGATTAATTTAAGTTACAAAAGCTAGCTAGGAACAAACTTAAGACTACTTGGTGCTAGGTAGAAAAGTCTGCCATAATGTGGGCCAATCAACTTTCCAGAGCTGCGGCAGATAAACACAACACTCAGGAAGTGCCCACAGACTGAGACTAGTCTCTCACAGAAAGGCAAATAGCAGTTGCAGCCCAGAATGAGTGAAGTAACCTGCTGGACCCATCCTTTATAGGCAGAGCAAGCCAGCAGTGCCATTTCATGAGCAGGCTGCCTGGTGGGTAGCCTGGCCCACTAAGCCTTGGTTCACACAGCCAGAGAAGGCATGCAGATAGCCAGGTCCATATCAAAAAATAACCTCTGAACTAGTGTAATATGCTTTCAAATGCATTTTTTTTGAAGAAAGAAAAGAAAATGGGTTTAAGAACTGATGTGGGAAGTTCTTCTGTATATGTGTTGCATTTATTGGTTAATGAATAAAGAAACTGCTTGGACCCTATTTTAGTGCAGAATATAGCAAGTCAGAAATTCCAAGCAGAGATAAAAGAAAAAAGAAGGCGGAGACTTGGAGATACCATATAACCACTGAAGTAGAAAGATGCCTGCCAGAGCTTCCCAAAAACTTGCTGGTAAATATGAGCCTTATGAAATAGTGGAACTGGGTTAATTTAAGATATAAGAACTAGCTAGCAAGATTCCTAAGTGATTAGCCAAACAGTGTTTTAATGAATACAATTTCTATGTGATTATTTCAGGTCTGAGTGGCTGGGATTGAACAAGCAGCCTCTACCTACAGAATAACTAGTTATAATAATAAAATGAAGTCTTTAAAGAGAGATAAGTAATATAAAAGGAGTAAGCTACATACGGATGGGAAATACACAGGGAGTCTGGGTCCTGTATAGTACTATTAAATTTAAATTTTTAATTTCTAATGAGCAAAAACAACAGCTGCTAAGAAACATTAGATGATGGAAAGTGTTGAGTTAAACTTTAGCCTATATATTTTAAAGATATTTTAACTTCAATATGAAAGTCAGGAAATGTGTTGTATTGGTAGGGGGCTGGGGGTTATGCCTTTGTTTCCACAAGAAGCAAATGATAAAGATTCCTTCAAAAGATATGATAATCCCTCTTCTTTGGGAACAGCTCTGAGAGTAGATGAGACATGATAAGACTACAGAGTCCTTATGGCACTTATTACATATCATTCTTTCATATGGCGTAGATGGGATGTATATTACAGTTTTGTTATACAGACAAAATGGAATTATCAAGTTGACAGATGGTTTTTACCTTTGAAACATAAAAAGACAATCACCTTTAGCAGAATTGTACATACAACATATTCCGGACCCGTGTTAACGCAGATATGTATATTACCTTTAAAAGTTTGAGTGACTTAGGAACAAAGGGATCAGATTCCTATGAAGAAGACAAGTAGCCCAGGTGATCCAATCTCTCAGAATTTCTTGTTGCAGTTTCCTAAAAACTGCATCCAGAAAATTGTCAAAGCAGTTAGGTGAGATGGTCCTGCCTCAAAGACTGTTCCAGTCCAGACTGCACTTTCCCATCACACAGTGTCTGGACAACAAATGATACAGCTAGCTCCCTCAGGATTTCACTGACCATTATCTCAAATTTCTCAGGGTCGCTTAAGGATGCTTTTGCAGAAGTAATTTTAAGAACATGACACCCACATTCCCAAGAGGTGGGGTAGGCAGTTTTTGGTCATTTGGTGGATTATATATGTTTGACATCATTTAGGGGTTTGGTTGCAAGTTATTATTGGTCATGGTCAGGGGAAATACAACTAAGCCAAAGAGGGTACATTCAGGGATATCTTTCTTAAAAGAAAATTGGGGCATATAAGAATGATAGGATAAAAAGGTAGATTATTGAATCTTCTTTTTAACTAAAAAGCAACTATTAGCCTCAAATGTTTTAAAATGGCATAAATTTTTATATAGTGATACAAATTTAACATTATTTTATAAGGTATTATGCCTATTTTTCTTTTGTGAATAAGTTCTGCCATCTTCCAATCAGGAAAGCTAATGTTAGAAAGTTTTTAAGGTAAAATATTCAGTTAAAAGTCAGTTTCATTGCATAGATCTGAAAGGAGCCAATATAGCAATTAGCAGGCTGGTGATACCCTTATCCTAATGACTAGGCCCCAAGTTTGTGTCTTATTATTAAGTTTGGGGGTAGAAGAAGTAGTGAGTGGAAAAAGGAGAATGGAATCATCATTAGAAATATGCTTTTAGCACACAACGTCCTATAGTGAAACATTTACAAACATGTGTCATTTTAGAAGTACTTTTGAGTGAAAGTCAATGATTTTTTTTTTTGCTCTGACTATAAGGAATAGAAGATCTTCAAGGATTAAATGTACTCATCCACAAAAAGTAAGAAGCCTTTGTCTCCAACCCGCAATGCAGGATTAGTTGGGGGTAAGTGATGGATTCACATGTTTCCAGGAAGTCTCCTAGCTCAGCCTCAGATTTGTCCCTGCAGAGCCTGCCAAGGCTTGTGTTTATAGTACATCATCCCTTAAGCCTTGAAGATTTGCGCAACAGAGTCTCTAGAAAGCATGTGCTTTATTCTACCATTTTCTTTGCACACAGCAGAGTTTCATTCTTGAAGTTTTGGTTCTGGCTAAGGACAGCTAACCTTTTGGATTCTGGGACCAGCAATCTAGGATCAGAGGACCCAAGAGCAGCAAACGGTGAGCTTTGGGGACATTCTGGAACTGAATCTGCCTTGTGAGCTTGTAGGACACTCACTACTGTCACCTCTGCCTCCAATTGACCTTTCTTGGAGTTGCAATGACATGTTCAGAGACACTGTTATCTCACAGTGATACAGAGGAGAAATCTCACCCTGTTGCCCACTGTGCTAGGGAAATGAACTGACATTAGACAGGCCCCTTTAATTCACAGTACTTTCTCACCTTCCCATCACCCCTTCATATCAAACTCTTTAGTGGGTGTTTTTTATTATTAAAGAGGGGTCAATGCTTTTGGCCTTTCTACTGCTAAGCAGAGGAGCTTCCGAATAAAATGAACAAAACAGAAAGAATTGAAAGAGACATAAACTGTCCTCTTGGGTCTCATCTGCTTTCTCTTTAATCTGTAAGATCATTTCTGCTTCTCTACCTAACGGAAAGCTTAGCTCTGAGCCTCCCATAGATGAGCTCATGGCAAAGTGACCTCTAAATCACGATTACTTGGGAACACGGACCACGCTCTTATCCATATTAGTGTTCTTGTAGCCTATTTTCAGTGCCTTATTCTGCCATACATTTTAAAGGGCAGCATGTGTTTGCTAATAATGTCCCAGATGAATCCCATCATTTTATTCCTCTGACCAGCATCAGAGGAAGTTAGAAGGAAATTATCAAAACGGGTTTCTCTGTTATACTACAGGAGAAAGTCTATTCATGAATATAAGAATTTGATTAACATCTCACTATCTAAAGAAAGTTAAATCCCACAACAACAGAAATACAATAGAAATGATGGTCACTTCATGCCGAGTCACATCTAACACAATGATGAACAGACATTCTCATCTTTCAGAAGTGTCTCTGTTCCTAGGACCCGGGAGACTTGTTATTTTTACTACATTGTTCAATTAGATAAGATCACTCCTGAAGCCGCATGAAACAGTTTTACTGAGATGACATTCCATGATCCTCTAATGATCTTACACTTTACAATTAGGTGGCCTGAGGGGTCTTCTTAGGAACTGATTCTTTCTTCACCTCAGTATTTTTTGGGGAAAGGGGGCATTTTCAAAGAAACACAAGTTGTGCCTTTACTACTCAGCCTATGTGGATGGCTACAAAAAAAAGAAACAAAAATTCAGGTCCTGACTTTCATAAAACCAGATAACAAGATATGCACGGCATGACTTTAGCATCAATTAGTGATGCTCTACACGAATATACTTATAACATTATATTTAACTCTGAATAAATAGTCTGCATAGTGTCTTGTTGAGCAATAGCTCAAAAAGGTACCTATTCCAGGAAAATTTCTACATCAAAATTTTCCAAATATACGAGTGTCATAAATCTAGTTATAAAAAATGTTCCAAACTCAACTCAGATGACTTTATGTAATAGGTTATGCCTCTTCCCGGACACATCCCTAACTATAAAGCTTATTTTTTTTTAATTATGTTTGAAGTAGACACAAAAGAGTGTGCCAGATGGGGAAGTAATGTCCTATCAAAGGCTTTCAAGGAAAAGTGGCTCACAGTGTTCTTGGAACCAGGAAAACAGGTGGGGTGCAAGGTGGAGAAGAGACCTTGATAGGTAATATGCGGCTCTTGAATTTGATGCAGTTATTCTAATTTCTAGGAAGTAAAATATATTAGATGCAGAACAGCAAAGGCATTTATAAATAACTGGGATTTTGAGCTGGGCCTGCAACCACTATCAATATAGTAATACCATCTCATAGGCAGAAAGTGGGCAGAGGGGAAGCAAAGTATACCATGGAACATGTGACCAGCGGGCTTTGCCATGATGTGGGAGTGTCATATATCAATCTGTTGATTTTATCGGTTAAGTAATAAATAAACTGCTTGGGCTCATAGCTTAGAACATAGGTGGGTGGAGTAAACAGAACAGAATGCTGGGAGGAAGAGGAAATGAGCTCAGACGGACAGCTCTGCTCTCTGGAGCAGAGACGCCATGCCCAGCTCCCGGGCAGACACACACGATGAAGCTCCGACCCAGGATGGACGTAGGCTAGAGTCTTCCCGGTAAGCACACCTAGCTGTGCTACATAAAATATTAGAAATGGGCTAGTCCAGGTGCGAGAGTTAGCCTAGAAGAGGCTAGATAGAAAGGGGCCAAGCAGTGATTAAAAGAATACAGTGTCCGTGTAATTATTTCGGGTAAAGCTAGCCGTGGGGGCGGGCGGGTGCCGGGGATGCAGCACCGTCTGCTCCTTATTTCAACATTGCCACTCAACTTCTTTCCTTTTATCTTTATTACTACTATGGCATTTAGGGTTGTAATTTGACAGAATTGAGAATCAGTGGGAAGATGGGCCTCTGAACACAGCTGTGGAGATTACCTTTGAAACATATATGTATGAATATATGAGGGTTTGTTTGCATGTATGCTAATCGGTCATGTGTGTGATGGTCACGAAGACCAGAGAAGGGTGTCAGATGCTCTGGGCTTGCAGTTAAAGACGTGATGATTGCAAGTTTCTATGTGATGCCAAGAATTGAACCTGTGCCTTTTTCAAGAATAGCAAGTGCTTTTAATTAAACCAGATAAAGTCTGTGGGGGAATTGTCTTGATTATGGTTATTGAGAAGAAAAGATCTACAAAGAGTAGTTGGCACCAGTCCCTGACTGATATTCTGGACTGTATAGATGGGAGAAAGGAAATGGCTTTGGTGTAGGTATTTTATCAAATCAAGAGGAAAAAGAACTGAGGCAATTACCTCTACTTCACATCCCACCCAGAAAATAGCCTCTGCTGAGAATATTTGTTGCCCCATGACCCATATGATCAGTTCAAGCTCAGAAGTTCTGAGCAGAAACCTATCACGTTTAATTCCAAAAGAAGCTCTTCTTCCCACAGAGTGAGTGAACAGGCATTTGCCTGTTTTCTTTCCTTTTTCTCTTCTTTGTGTCTGGAATACAACTGTCAGTTAGAGAAGATGGAGCAGCCAGCCCGTGAAGGTAAGACTGACAACCGCAAGCCAAGCATGGCAGAACATAAAATTACGAACCCCAGTCCATTTTGGAATGATCAGATTAATTTAATGTTGCCCCCATTTGTCCATCTTTGTAATATATATTTTACTTGGTTAAAGTAAGCTGCTAGCTAAACCACCAATTTTAGAGCATGTACTCAGATTCAGCCCTGGCAAACAGCTTTGCGAATATAGAAGAAATGCAGAATTTGCAGACCGTGCTAATGTTGCTTCAGGCTGGATCTACGCTCATACACAAGTCTATGCAATATGTACTTGCTTTGTGAGTCTGAGCCACCCCCACATCACCACAGTACCTCAAGCATACACAGACCCGCAAGCACAACTGTGGATCCGGCATGTTCCAGAAACCATAGTTTGACATTTATAGGGCAAAACATAACTTGCTAACAAAATCTAATCTTTGGCTTATTTTATCCTTCTTTTCTTTTTAATTATTTTTAAGTATTTTTTTCCCACAGGGAAAGCTGGCAGATAGTTTAAACAAACAAACAAGCAAACATTAGAAAGGATAATACACGGGGGAGAACAAGGAAGCCTCTAAAATGTAAGCAGTGACTATCGGAATCCTTGACACGAAAGCCTTACTTCCCCTACACAAGAGCCAAACAAAGTCAAGGCACCAATTGTCACAACTATCCAGGTTGCAAAATCTACATTCACTACATTCACTGAGGCCATGTTTGTACTCTGCTACTTTGCTCACTAAGATGGCAATATAAACAAGCTCTGGTCTATAGCCAAAGAACTCTTCAAGGGATTTTTTCTGAACATTAATAAAAGCAGTAGGAATGGAGGACAAGTAGCAGAGTTAATACTTTCCTGGCTGAAAAAAGAAATGAGGTGATTTATGAGAACTTCAGCTCCCCAGAAAGTACCACACACCAGCTGGAGTTGATTGTTGGAAAGGGAGACTCATTAAGCATTGAGCAGAATAATTCTGCGAAGGAATTAAGATTTGAATATCTCCGAAGAATGCGCCTTTCAGGACGACTCCCTCGCCACAGATGGTGCCAAGCTTGCATTTCACAAAGAAACCTTTCCCATGTTTCCGTTCATCCTAGCTGCATGCTACAATTGACAACAGTGAGTTGAAAGCCGTGAGTATAAAGCTGGAGGAGTCTCCTAATTTCCCATTCTCCTCACCTCATAGGAACTAAAGATGCTTCTAATCATTGTTTAGATACTTGAAGACACATTTCAAATTACACACAAGAAGAACTTCATCTCCACGGTGAAGAATTTGTTCTTGCATTTGACAGAAATATTAAAAAATATTTAAAATTCCCAAATATTAGTCAAGTCTTCCCAAAATGAAATCCACCATGTGGCAAGTTGAACTCAGGCAAGCTTTTTAAGTTAGTAGCTGGTAGTAATATTTAACTCCATCCAAATGGATATAAGAAAATATTCCCAAAGAAACCAAAGAGAGGAATAAATCAAATCATGGGTTCATTTAAACTCCCTTTATATCTTGATTTCATTTAACTTCTTTTTTGTCCTCTGTGCATTTTTTAAAGCATTTCAGTTATCAGGCTAATATCTTACTTTTATTCAGCAGTATCTGATTCCTGTTGGAATTTTTCACTTCAGAGATTCCATATTTCACCATAAATCCTCCCTCATTCTTCTCCTTATAAAGGCTAAGTAGATTTGAGGGAAAACACATTGCATCTTACAGTTTCGTTTAAAGTTTGTGCTTTATTATCTAATCACAGACAACAGCATGTCTCTTATGCATAAGGAATCAGTCTTCACAGCTTTCCATCCTGAATGTGTTGATCTTTCACACTGAACGCTCACATTTATGGAGTTACAGTATTGTAAATTTATGCTATGGAGATTAGGGATAACTCATAGGAACTTCACAAAACACATTGGGAAGCACTGTGTTAACTGTGAAAGTCTAGATTAAAAAATCCAAATTGGAAATGTCTATGTGGGGTCCTTCAATGAATGGTGTTATAAAATGAATGTTCCTTTACGGCTACTGTCTTCTTATTTATGTAATATTTTAAGGTTCATATGTGTCGTATCATAGGTGAGCAGTTTCTTCATTTCTACTCACAAATAATACATTTGTAAGGATTAGCAGAACTTTTAATTCATTATAGCATTCTTATTTTCTTTTCTTAAATCTATCGCATGCAGGACCTCAATGAAAAATTTTATAATTATATGTAAAATTGGTAAAAATGAGAAATTTATTAAATACCTACAACCTCTCCCTGTGAAGATGGGTTTAAAGTAAAGACGAGCAACTCGCATATACACAATCACTTTCATCTATGCTGAAAAACTTCAATAGGACTTGCAAACACAATGATTATTAAAGAGCATTGATTTCATTTTTACTGGCAAGATTTTAATAACTAATACATTAGTTCTTTTTGCAACATGAGTAAGTGCATAGTTAAAACCATTGTTTTGCCTTCTATGGTTTTATCACCACATTATCAATAAACTGTAATATGTTTTTTTTTTTCTTCACTTTGTCTTTACAGAAAGAACTGTGTGATTGTCTTGGGGATAATATTGATATATACCAGCAAATCTGGACACACAAGGACAACAGACTGAGGGTGTAAGTTCTAAAAAATATTGATATCTAAACTAGTGTCTGGTTCACACATTGAAGAACAGATGAGCATTCATAAAACTATGTGTCATTCAGCAGTGATCATATTATTAGTCACAGTTTTCGTATACTGACATGTCCAGTGTGGTAAAATCCTCAGAGGATTTCATGTAACAATGCTTCAACTGGGCTTAGAACCCCCAGACTGTCCCAATCTCCTTTTATAAAGGTTAAGACCCTCACGATATGATTATGTAATCACAGATAAGATTAGGTTCTAAAGAAATTATGTTCAGTAATCTGCAGAGTTATAAAAATTAGTGTAAGTGATGTGAAAGCTAGAGGTGAATTTCCTTAATGATGCATCTTCTATACTTTCCTGCATCTCAGGGTACATGTGACAAATGGGAGCAAGGTTCTGTGTTGCTAAGCAAGTAAGTTGCCCAGTATCAGCACAGTTAAAGTAAGTTCCTTCAAACTCTACAACTGGATTGCATCTCCCATTCACACACTCAATTCCAAAGAAAATAGAAACAAAAGATTTCAGATCGGTCAGGTTATGCTTTAAAGGAAATAAAAATAGAACCAGCTAGAACAGCAGTGATCTGTGGAAGCAACTGACATTTGGTTTCACATGGAAGCAAATCCAAAAACAAGAAGCCTTTCTACTCACAGGTGGCTAAAGACTCATCGGACTCATCAGGGCAGTCAGGGTCCCCGTCGCAGAGCCAGCTCCGAGAGACACAAGTCACGTGGTCATGGCAGAGAAATTCACCAGGATCACATGACTGCTGATCTGCAAAAGGAAAATGTTTAGAAATCAAGGATGCATGGTCAGACCATGAACCGAAGAGCTTACAGAGTATACGTCATTTAGCATCAGCACCCTGAGCCACGCTGCTTAGGAGCAAAGCTACAGCAAACATTTCTTCCAACTTTAGTTGTTCAGCTCGAGCACATTGCTTTGGCAGGCTTGACTCCATTGTAGGTGCACACAGTCTGTTCTGAAAAGAGTTAAGAATTCTGTTTGTGTTTATGACTGCGGGCCTTATCACATCAAATATGGTGCACAAATGTTCCAGCCCGTGAGCTTGAGAGGCCATGCTGCATCAAAACAACAGGTAATGACTAGAATTTCAGCTTTATCATCACTCCAAACAGGAAAAAAACTTGATAGTCATTTAATATTGAAATTAAATGTCATTATTCTTAATTATCTATTTTAATATGATGCACCACGTCTTTATGAATGAGATATCTGTATTATAGAACTGATATCCTGCTTTGAAACCTGAAAGACAACAGGGCTGCTTCTGCTTCTGGATAGTAAAACTTCCATCATGCTTCTTTTGACATGGTTTCTGGAGTTGTTTGCACATACAAAATTTTCTATTTTGCTTTTAATATTTTTAATATTGGGTTTGCCAATCTCTCCTGAGGTGCTAATGAATTCAGTGGATATTGATTTTTCTTGCTATATTTACTCCTAATTTATGGTTCTACCTGAAAATATTTTCACATGCATGAATTAGGAATGTTTCCCAGAAATGAAGGCTAGTGACTGCCGTTAAAATAACAGTCGTTCTGGGTCATTCTCATTTGTACTTTTGTCCCTTAGCAATATACAAAACCCTGGGGCGTCTTGCACCCAGTGTTATCTTAGATCCTGCGTCTTTCCTTTTCTCACAGTTCATTTCCTTCTTTCTCCAAGTATAACTATCAATAAATTTATTACTAACAGATATGAGCACACAGCCTTTAATGTCCAAATGCTGGTAAATTTTAATTATTTTCTTTCTCATATATTAGATAGTGTCTGAGAAGTAACACAATACCCTGCCATGCTTACTCAGTTCATCAACAGTACCTACATCACCATCATCACATGACTTGCCATTGATTTACTTGGATACATTATTAGCTGGCCAGAGGCTTTATGCTACATATTCAAAGATGTAAAATCCATTTTTTTCCTGAAAAGATCTGATAATATATGTGTCTACTCAAAAGTTTTAGATTTAATAAATGACAATGCTACAAAAGAATTAAAAGTACCAAGGTATTTGGTTGCTAACAGCATACAGTTTAGGGGTAGAAGAGGAACTGGCTTAGGGTTTCTGTTGCTGCAATAAAACATCATGACCTAAAAGCAACTTGGGAAGAAAAATGTTTATTTGGTTTATACTTCTACATCATAGTCTCTCATTGAAGGAGGCCAGGACAAGAAGTCAAACAGAGAAAGGAATCTGGAGGCAGGAGCTGAAGCACAGTCCTTGAGGAAATGCTTGTTCCTCAGGGCTTGCTCAATCAACTTTCTTATAGAACTCAAAACCACCAGCCCATAGATGAACCTACCCATAATGAGCTGGTCGTTCCCTGATCAATTACTAATTAAGTAGATGCCTTACATGTTTGCATATAACCCAATCTTATGGAGCTTTTTTTTTTTCAGTTGAGATTCTCTCCACTCAGAAGACTGTATCAGGTTGACATAAAACCAGCCAGCACAGAAACCTAATGTCTACAAGGCCATGTGCTTGTTCTCCAGCATCATGCACCATATATATGTAGGAAGGCAGACAAACAGACAGACAGATTGTTCCAACACATACACATGCACACAGATTGAAAGATAAAATTTAAGCATTTTTTAATAGGAGAGCATGTGCTGGGTAAATGACCAATAGGGTATTCTAATAGAGTTGAAGTGAATACAGATTAAATTGCATTCATATTAGACTTGCATTTTTTCACTCAATAATAGTATATGGTACTTATAAATTTGATCACATGTTTCAGCGTAAGACTTAGATTTGGTTTCAGGCAGTCACGTAATAATTAGAGTTCATTTAGGAAAAATATGGGTTGAATTTCAAAGTAATTTTCTTATATATAAAGATAAAATCAGATTTATGATAAAATAATTTAAATAGTTGTGAATAACCATACAACTTTTTAAGAAAGGCTCAAAATATTACAGTGGGTCAAATGCTGTTTATCTTGTTTATTCCATAAAATCTGTAACAGATGGTTTGAGGGCCTGTCCCAACTCTGTTACCTTCAGGTGACAGATATTCTCCTTCAGTTTGAGAGGTCAAGCTGCAAACAATTGTCATAAGGAGAAGGATAAGAGCACAGGACCCACGGAAAGGTTTTATCTATTTGTGTAGTCTATGAATAAGTCCACACTAGTCACTTCTTGTATCGTAAGCATAAAGAAGTATGGAGGAGCATGAACAGCCATTTGGAGAACAGGAGCAGAGCATCTCAGAAGCATTGGTCAATGGAGGAGCTGGGTCACGCTGGCTCTTGGGGAGAGAATGTTAGAAACACAGGAAGCATCCAACAAAGATTAATCATACACAGGGCTTGTATCTTTCTGTTCAGAGATGTGCACTTGTCTAAAGAAGTGGCCAGGATGATGGAGCAAAACATAGTGGGAACTTAACAAATCAATCTTCTGGAAATCATAAGTTTAAGAGTTAGGATTTATGGCTATTGCAAATGCTTTATAGAATTTCATGTATATAAACTTGGAAACTGATGCCTGGATTGAGTCTGTTATTATTTTGTTTTCTCTCTCTTCTTTCTTTCTTTTTCTTTGTTTATCAATACAGTGATTTTCTATATAGCTTTGTCTGTTCTGAATCTCACTCTGTACACAAAACTATCCTTGAACTCAGAGGTCTGTGTTCCTCTGCTTCCCAAGTGCTGCGATTAAAGGCATGTGCCTCCAGGCCTGCTTAGAGGGATAGTGTCTTAAAAATCAAGGCAAGTCATAAAGTTAGAAAAATAAAAAGTGCCTAGACTTACAGAAGTCTGTCTTTCATAGCCAGTAAATAAATAATAATGCAAACATATACTTCTAAAGCATTTTTATTTCTGCCCAAGTTTTGTTGTTGTTGTTGTTGTTGTAGTAACAAAACACTGACCAAAACCAACTTGGAAGGAAAGGGTTTATTTAGCTTATAGTTTGCAGTACATTATTGAGGGAAGCCATGGAAGAAACTCAAATCCTAGAGACAAGAATTGTTGGGAATCTCCATCTCAGGACCTATTCCAAACCCCACCCTCAGAAAACCTGTCCAGTGATGGCTCCTCCCCTGTGGCTGTTGAAGACCATGCATACAGGGTGTTTAAGAGCCAACCCCTGGACCCACAGCATGGTCTCTTCTTCTTTCTTCCCCCAAGAATCACCCGGGGGTGCTTGCTCATTAAACCTGGACTTTTAATTCAGCCTCATTTGACTCACTGCATCATTGGGGAAACCTAGTATTGGGGTATGGAAAACATTCAAGAACTGAAGCAGAATTCATCAAGGAATATGCTTACAAGCTAGCAACCATGCTCACATTTTTCTACCACTATTTAAAATGTCTGGCCCAATGGCTTAGGGATGGTTCTGACCACAGTATGCTGGACCCTATTGCATCAAGTAACCATCAAGCAAATGCCTCTAAAGACTTGCTCACAGGTCAGTCTGATGGAAACAATTCTACAGTCGAGGTTTTCTCTTCCCACAAGACAAAGTTAACTATGATAGTCATCGTATCTTAATTTTGTCTAGGCATTGGGGGGAAATGAAAACAAAATTACAAACAACTAAAACTTTGGTTTACCGAACATTGTTCGTTTCAATTGTGTGTGTGCGTGTGTGTGTTTATGAAGATAGAACAAAACAGGAAAATGAGTTGACTGTCTTTACAAGATGTAAGTTCTTTGGAAAACAGACAGAATGGAGAGGTGGGGGCAGTGAAGAATAGCTCTAAGGATGGTATGAAGGTGATGCGACAGATAAGACCAGAGCTATTTAAGGCTGATCTTGGCATTCTCTTGAATAAAAGGCAATGTGTTAAATATGATAGTCTAAGGAAAAGGGAGTAATAAATTGAAGGAGCGATGAGGTCAGGGTGATGAAGAAAAATATAAAGTAAAAAGAGACAAAATTAAATGGTAAAGGATGGGGGGAGACAAATGAACCTTGTGCATTTTACCTAAAACAACAACAGACACTATGTGAGAATAGTGGACAGGTCAGAACAGAACGGTGGGATTCGCCCAGGATTTTCTAAGCACTCCCTGGCTGCTGGCGTGCAAGTGAACTCTGCAAAGTGAGAGATGGCATGGGAAGATCTGTGAGGTGGCTGGATGGATACAGACACGGCTAAAAATCAGCACTTGAACACTATAGTCTATGAAGAACGGAGATACAACACCATATCCGCTGTCTCATTAAATATCAGAATCTTGACTGAAATTGTGAGTCAAAAATGTTAGACATTTCAATCATTTTCAAAATATATCCATAGTCTGGTATACTTGGGAGACATCCAAGGAGAAATGTACATGAACGGCAAAATATTTAAGTCTGAATTTCAGAGGAATGATCAAAACTTGAAACCAAACAAGCTGGATCTGCGGGAAGATGTGCTTACGGGAGGCAATGTGTGTGAAGATGAAGGGAGGAGAGACTTCAGAGTGATGAGGAGCACTAGATTTTCTCTCAAAGTAGCTGAGATTCGAGAAGAAGTCAAGCATCGAGGCGAAAAAGCCTCCTGTGACCTCCACAAGTGCACGTCAGCGTGGATGTGTCCACATGCATGGAACATACACACTAATACACAAAATTGATGTAATGTAAGACAATACCTTTATTTTGGTGTGGTTTGACAGTTTTATATCTTTAGGAAGTGACATTTAAAAGTTTATTATAACCCATCTGCTTATTTTTCAATCACAAGATTCAAGTTCAGTTGTAGAAACACTGAACATAACCTTAAGATATTTTTCAATATTTTGAAGCAAGCATTTAAAAATACATCTCCTTATTTCACTTCTTTTAATCAGAAGCACACCATACCATATGGTTGTGAGCTTTCCACTCATTCCATTTAATGCCTCAACCCACACTTGCGAGACAGTCAGACAGATCTTTGTAAAATATCCTCTCTATTGTAGAAAACACAATGTCTTTCATTGTAATTAAAACAAGAGGCTTATGTGGATGCGAAGGCTGCTCACTTACATCCCAAAGGGAAAAGCCAGCAGTCAGCACATGTGCATCCCTTAGAACAGGTCTGCATTCAAATGTGGAAATGCAAGGAAGGCTGGTCTACACAGAATGTGAATTCATTGTGTTCTTAGTAAGAGCTTGATATCATAATGCTTGTGCTTATATAAAAACATGTATTTTTAAAATTGTATTGCAATTTCTGTTTTTTGAAAAACTTTAGTAATGGAGAGAATATTATAAGTTAATTGTCATAAAGGTAGTTAATTTATATTTTATTATCAGATTTTTTAAATTGGGGCTCTCACCTCAATCAAAAATATTTTTATCTAGCAATTCAATGCAGATTTTTAAGTATCCTACATCCTTGACTAATTTGTCATATCAATTTGCAATAATCTCACTCAGTTGCCCTTTCAATTACTGTTTTACACTGTTGAGAATGTTATTTTTAGCAAGGTATTATAGAGAAATTTAGAGCCAATGTGAGTTGCTAACTATGATAGTAAATTTTGAAGTCTAAGGTATAGAGAGGGCATACAAATGTATTCAAGAGCTGATGATCCAGGTACACCGGAAAGTATGCTTAAAGGGGGTAACTAAGTTAAAGAACAGAAACAACCTTTGGATAACAAAGTGCTAGACAGGTGTTATGGCTTTTCAGAATTTAGTTAAAAATAACTGGTTCTCTTCATACCTCACTGATAGCGTAAACATGGGGTGGTTAACACCATTCATATGAAAACACACATTTATCGTTTCTAAAATGAAAGGGGTCTTAATGGCTTTTTGTGTCTTGTTGCTGACCGATTATCAGAAGAGAACTTGTAGAAATACTTAAGGGTATTACTAGTTCATCCTGAAATTTTTGAGGATGCTTATGTAAAGTTAAAGGAACAATTCTAGGTTTTGAGTTTTCAGAAGGACCTAAGTCCCTTTTCTTATCTTTTTTTTGTTGTTGTTGTTGTTTTTTTGGTTTTTTTCGAGACAGGGTTTCTCTGTGGCTTTGGAGCCTGTCCTGGAACTAGCTCTGTAGACCAGGCTGGTCTCTAACTCACAGAGATCCGCCTACCTCTGCCTCCCTAGTGCTGGGATTAAAGGCGTGCACCACCATCGCCCGGCTAACCCCTATTCTTATCTTATAACAATAATATGTACACTTAAGGACAAAGAACAAATTCCCCAGAAGAACATTTTAATTATTCCAAATAATATGTTTAGTAGGCTTCTTTCTGTTTTATTTTTCAATTGTATTTTAAGTTATTTTTATGTATTTATGTTTTCGTGCATAATCATATGTGTGCCACAAGCACAAATGAGCCATGGAGGTCAGAAGAAGGCAAGGAACCCTCTGGAACTATGTTTATGGACAGTAATGGACTGCCATGTTTGTGATGGTAACTGAACCTGGATGGGTCCTCTGCAAGTGCCAGGAGAGCTCTATCTCCAGTCTCTTGGAGCTTCTTTCTTAATAGTTTATTCTTCTATCATTTCACCACTTGGTAGTGAGTTGGCAGTGGTGTTTTTTGAGACAAAGTCTCAAATAGCCCTCATGTTGGCCTTAAAGTCACTATGTAACCGAGGTGGTTTTGCTTATAAGGAAAGTCTTTGCCCATATAAAATATAGTGGTTTACTAATGTGCAATGCTTACCTGGTGAGCATGCTTTGTGGCCTGTAATGGTAGTTCTAACTTTCAAAAAATATTTGAAAACCAAAAAGGCAGCTCAGCCAGTAAAGGAATATGGCATCAATTTGTAAACCCCAAGTTGGATCCCAGGACCAACATGGCAATACCTTTTTCTTCCTTTAGTTTTGTAAAACAGGGTCTCACTGTGTAGCCTTGTTTGACCTGGACTTGCTAGAAGTATCATCTGGTTGCAAACTTGTGGCAGTCTTACCTCTATGTCTTTACACTTCTCTTACAGAAACAACTTTTCTTCCCACTGTCCATCGCCATGTAACATTCTACTGGAAACCTCCAAAGCTCCAGTTTCACTTGCTATCTTTGCTGCAACTCTTGGGTAATGAGCTCCTGTACAGACCGCTGCCCTTGACTCTGTGTTGGTACTTCTAAGAAGATATGGAGGGATCAGCTGCTGACTTGGCTTCACTCAGCACTACTGACAATACCTAAGGAATAGGCCAAGCTAAGATTCACTGGATAGTACAGGGAACTATGGTATGCACATTCAATGGAATGCTTTTCATGCTTAATACTAAAAATACTAAAATCTTGTCAAGAAAGATATCGTTTGCAAAACTGGAGAACATTGTGCTAAGTGAAATAAGACAGATTCTGTCAAAACACATAATGCTCATACTTTTTCTGTGTGGAATCTCAAGAAGCTGTCCCATAAAAATTAAAGATAAAATAGTGGTTACCAGAAGGTACAAAATGGGAACACGGAGGAGGGTCGGCCAACAAATACAATGTTATGGCTGGATGGGAGAAATAAGTTCTGATATTTTGTTCTATGTAGGGTGAATATAGGTAATAACAATGTATCGCATTTGTGCAGGAGAGGATCTAAAGTGATATCCATATAAGGAAATGTTGAAACCTTGTGGGCATAGTATAATAATGTCATGCTTCCAAAACTCTGTATGTGTGTGTGTGTGTTTCAAAAAGTCACATCACATCCTATAGTGTATAATCATGTGATATTTAAATTTTCAAAAACACGTTAATGTAAAATACAAACACCTTTAATATTTTTATAGCATAATTGTGCACAGAAAAAGAAAAACAAAAGCAGAAATGGATCAGTGCTGCATTTTACAGTTGGAATGATGGAAACATTTATTCAATCGCTAAAATAAATGTAAGTTCTCCCAAGGTCATAATAAAATACCCTAAGTAGTACACATTATATAAGTCATGCACGTTGTACTATATAAAATTAAAGCATCCATGAAAGCTTAAAAAAAATCGGTAAGGTACTTGGTGTTTTTTATCCACGTCTCTTATAACTAGCGAACAATAGCAGTTTAGACGACTATGGGAAAGACTGATCAGAGGGCTTTTGAAGTATCCTTTTAAGAATATTGAAACAGTGAATTGAGATAAAATGTAGTTCACCATTTTAAGCTCTCTGATACATACATTTTGAAGGATGTAGATGAAGGAGATACATTAAAAATGGTCTATGGTTTTGTTTTGTGAAGGAAAATGAATAGTCAATGAAAATGAAATGCCAGTCTTAAAGAACATGCAGTCATAAGGCGGGAGACCGTCTGTCTTTGTTTAATCTACTCTGCAAGCTTTACCTAGGTGAGAATTGGGAGAATTCTGCATATTGAAGAATGTCTCTGTTTCAACAGCAGGATATGAGACATGAGTTGGAATTCTCAGTTCTCCTTGTTATTTGGAAAGCTTGTGATAATCGAGGAGCATAACTATTTTGCTGACATATGTGCGTGAGCCAACACAAAATATGTACAAATGTTCGTAAAATCAAAACTGACTTATGATTACGCCTGAGCAGACTCATCCTTGAGGCTAAAAGAAATAGAGACAAGTTATTTAAGAAATGAAATTCGATATGACCCCCAATGGTTGACTGATTACTAATAGCGCTGCAGAGGAATTCATATCTCCCTGCATATACCTAAAAACCCACCACTTCACATAGCAAAAAAGGACATAGCAAGCACTTTTAAAAGAAAGCTCTTAAGGTAGGAAGGTGTGTTTGGATATTGAGGACGATGGCACATAATCATGAAGTATATTATAGCAGATTAGAATAAAAAGAAGAACTTTAATGACAGCTCATAGTTGAAATCTGAGGAAGTTGGCAACAAAATTGCTGGAGAATTCTAGAAGTTGGAAAAAGCAAAGACAGTTACCTGGAGTCTTCAAAAGGACTCAGTCTTGGGATGTCGCTTAGACTTCAGACCACTAGGACTATAAACCAATGTGGCACCATGACACTGAGTTTCTGGTAATTTACTATGAAACAACAACCAAACAAGCCCTAGGCCCATGGCATGTCAAGACACAGAAAAAGTAACTCTTAGCAAGTTATCAGAAAACAGAAAATTGGTAGCTATTTTAGCAAAAATTTGGAGCTATTTTCTACTTAGTCACTTTTTCTTGTCTAAACACTAAAATTGATTCCCTTTCTTCTCTTTAATGTCAAACATCAGTTAAAATACATTGACACAGGACTATGGGTGTCAGTAATGACTTTCTTGGAAGCATATTACAGAACTGAATGAAAAACTTTAGAATATTCAAATAACCACCATCTCCAGGAGTTGGGGAAGGGTGTGTGTGTTTGTGTGTGTGCATATGTTTTTATACATATGTACATGTATATATTTGTGTATGGATATATGTGTGTAAGTGTATGTACATGTGTGTGTGCACTTTTGTGTTTGTGGTGTGTGTGTATGCACATGGACCTTTTTTAGTTTTGTAGATGAGGAAATACAAAATTTTGATAATGTCTATTATGAAAAATAAGTCCTGTGTCTTTGAGCTTCCAATTGTTATTGCCAGTTTCTCAAGTATTTTGTTTCTTACTGAGCACCAAGTGATTCTGGAGATGCAAATGGCAATTCATTTTTTCTCACGCAGATATCTTACATATAACCAAAATGAGGCTGAATGTTAAGGAACTGCATTATTCCTAGGAAGAAGAGGCCATGCTCCTATGTCCTGCCTATCTTCATGAGCATGAGGAAATTACTCTATAAACATTCTTATTCTACGTATTATTTTCCAAATAAAAAGTTAGAATTTTTCTTTAACAGTTTAAAAGCTGATGCACTTCATGTATTTTTTGGTTTTTTTTATTTGTTTGTTATGATTTCCAAAAAGAAAATCAGTGACTTGTTCTGAACTTAAAAAAAAAAAATCACACACACACACACACACACACGCACGCACACCCTTGCACAAATTCACACATGCATGCACAAACACACATACCCTCACCACACACACAAACACACACCAGGGAAATTCCTGAAGTCTTTTTAGTATGAGGCACAGGATACAGGAATTCAGTGAAATAAAGCCACCACTTCAAGATGATTGACTCCAGTTCTTACTACTGAATTAGTGCTTTGCAGTATTGTGTCCCCTGATATGCCAGCAAAAACACTGTATTTACTTTCTAATAGCGCTCTCTCAAAAGCCCAGTCAGTGAAACAAATAGGCAGAGTTATTTTATATACAGTGTGAAGGATGGATAAAATTCTGAAATGTCTTCTTTGAAAATATAAAAGAAAACCTAAATTATTAGTGTTTCTTTGCAAGCTCTATTCACTAAATCCTATGTGATCTTTATCCAGTCTCCCAGGAGGTGCCAAAATTCACATGCTTTCTCTAATCTCTGCCTCTCTGAGAAGTGAAGCAGATGGCTAAGCTCTTCAGGAACATTGTAGCGTCTCCTACCCATTGTGCTGTGTTTTAACCACTATAAAAATTTGACTTATCTCAAATTCCTCTTTTGATATTAAAGTACATTGTTAAACTGTCCATCCCTATTTTTCAAGGTTCTGAACATATTCATTATTTAATGCACACGGTCCCCTTTTCACATCTAGTTGTTGATTTATGAGAAAAGTCAGTTAACTATGAATATTTACATTAATGCGATATGGGTTCAATGACAGCTTTATCTGTGCATTGTTGGAAGAATACCAGAATGGAACAACTCACAAAGGAGAAAGAGTTGCAATTGGATGTCAGTTGACAGTGAGGGAAGAGGATATGGACAGGATAGTGTTTATTGCTACCAAATTTTGTCAATTTGAAAAACACTAATTCTTATTGTGAAGGCAGCAAAGGTGGGGGGGGGGGGCATGGGCATGTGGTCCAGCGACAGCTAGTGACAACTCAGGCCGAATGTCTGCTAAGAATCTCCAAGCAAAACAAAGCAAAACAAAAAACCCTTTTCTTCTTCCTCTTTGGTTGTTAGGAACAGCTCTCCTGCATGACTGTAAATTGAGCCTTGGGGATATTAGGGACAGCCAGGCTAGAATGATGGTAGGCCAGGCAATGAAGATTTACAAAGTGATAGTAGGCAGAAAGTTGCTTAGCAAATAGGTCTAGAATACTTTCCCTTCACACTGACCTACAACTCAAAAAAAAAAAAAAAGTACCAACAAGAAATTCAAGGAACATGAAAGCATCTCAGGATGTCTTATTTTTCTATTCTTTGAGAATTCCACACATCAGTACAATTCCTTTTTAACAGTCACCTTTCATGTCTCTCCTTCAACTTCCCCCATCCCTACCCAGACCCCAGCCAAATTATTATCTTTTTTTCTACATTTTTAATATATATCCTACAAAGTCTAGTTATCATTTTCCAGTGCACATTGGTGTTGAGCTTACTAATGGAGTGTGAGTAACCTATCAGCAGAAAGAAAAGCGACTTTCTCTGTCTCTAAAGTGCCTTCAGCTCCTCAATGTAATTTGCATACCCTTTAGATGGAAGATGATGTTTCAAACTCTGGGAAGCTTTTGATAGGTCATGGGGGCAGATCAAGGCATTTGTATAGCGAGTCTTTAGTTTATGTATGAAAGGCTAAGGAAATAACTTTGAATATTTCTTTTTTATATATACAAATTCTGCATACCCCACAGAAAATATTTTTTATTATTTATTTATTTATTAAAGATTTCTGTCTCTTCCCCGCCACCGCCTCCCATATCCCTCCCTCCACCAATCAACTCCCCATCTCTCATCAGCCCGAAGAGCAGACTAGCTTCCCTGCCCTGTGGGGAGTCCAAGGACCTCCCACCTCCTTCCAGGTCTAGTAAGGTGAGCATCCAAACTGCCTAGGCTCCCACAAAGCCAGTACATGCAGTAGGATCAAAACCCAGTGCCATTGTTCTTGACTTCTCAGCAGTCCTCATTGTCCGCTATGTTCAGAGAGTCCGGTTTTATCACAGGCTTTTTCAGACCCAGTCCAGCTGGCCTTGGTGAGTTCCCGATAGAACATCCCCATTGTCTCAGTGTGTGTGTGGGTGGACTCCTCGCAGTCCTGAGTTCCTTGCTCGTGC
Source organism: Microtus pennsylvanicus (assembly GCF_037038515.1). NCBI lineage: Eukaryota > Metazoa > Chordata > Mammalia > Rodentia > Cricetidae > Microtus > Microtus pennsylvanicus. The sequence goes on along the minus strand of NC_134587.1, from coordinate 35,223,798 downwards.
TCTCTCTCCTTCTGCTCCTGATTTGGACCTTGGGGTTGTAGTCTGGTGCTCCAATGTGGGACTCTGTCTCTGTCTCCTTTCATCACCTGATGAAGGTTAATATCCAGGAGGATGACTATATGTTTTTCTTTGGGTTCTCCTTCTTATTTAGCTTCTGTAGGATCACAAATTATAGGCTCAATGTCCTTTATTTATGGCTAGAAACCAAATATGAGTGAGTACATCCCATGTTCCTCTTTTTGGGTCTGGCTTACCTCACTCGGGATAGTGTTTTCTATTTCCATCCATTTGCATGCAAAATTCAAGAAGTCGTTGTTTTTTACTGCTGAGTAGTGCTCTAATATGTATATATTCCATACTTTCTTCATCCATACTTCCATTGAAGGGCATCTAGGTTGTTTCCAGGTTCTGGCTGTTACAAACAATGCTGTTATGAACATAATTGAGCATATATGAATATTTCTTGTGTTTGAATATAGTTTACTTTTTCACAGCAGACTGCTGGTGTGTTTGTTTTAAACCACATTCCCTTGTCAATATTTTAATTTGATTTTCCAAACATTTAATTACATTTCTTAATCTTTATTAAGTTGGTAGATTTTGAATGTTTTGTGTGTTGAGGAATAAAGTAATTAAGGCTATAAATAGTAACAACATTGTTGAATGTCACCATATGACATATGTTGTTAAATTACATGATTAGTATATATTTTAATATTCATAGAAATTGCTACTTGGGTCTTAAAAGTCAGAAAAAGCTGGAAAGTGAATTGACTCATTTCACTACCAGACGGGCAAGGTTAAAGTGCAAACACGGAAGCTCTCAAGGTTGTTGAAAGGTTGTTTTTCAAACTAGATTGCTCTTAGTTTGAACAGTCAAATTTTCTTCTAGGACTGCGTTTAGTAATGCTGACATCCCGTGGGACATATGAAATCAACTCTTTAGAATATAATCTCAACCCCAAATACTCCATTTACACAGAAATACCACCTTATACTACCCAGATTTAACTCCATGCTTTCTTCCCAAATCTACCCCTTTTGTTTACCGACAATCAGGATTGATTAGCTTTTTATGTTTTGACTTTATGTTTATATTTATTAGTTTACTTGAGTGGCTAGCACAATAAGGCCCCAATGTGAAAGTGGAGGATGGAGGATAACTTGCTCGAGTCAGCTCTGTTTTTCCATCATGTGGTCTAGGGCATTGCACTCAGGTGAGCTAGCCTGGCATTAATTAGTGCTGTTATTAGGGGAGCCGTATCCTAGGCCACTACTTCCTCATGATTAAAATTTCGTGTCTTAAGTCTCTGCGCTACAAAGATAACAGACACCTTGGGAGAAGTAGCATTTAGCTGTAAGTTATGTAAGCCTCGGTGAACAAAAAAGGGAAGAAAGAGATGGAAAATGGTGTGCACATCCAGGAAGGGATGTGCAGATGAGAAGCCTGCAGCCACAACAAGAAGGCCAGGGTATAGGGTCCACCCATGTGATTTACAGAAGGGATCCTACAGCAGTTTCTGAAACCACAGCTAAGGAGTAAATGGAATTTTTATCTTTTTATTTTGAAACTTCTTTAGAAAAATTATGAGACAGTAATTTTCATAGACTGTCTATCTGTTTGTAAACATGTATCCAAACCAAAAATAACCAAGTAAGAAACATTGTTATTAGTTGATTTGATAGATTATGTGGAGTCTTAGGGAGGCAGGCTTATGTTATTTCAGCAATCACAAAATAGGAAGAAAAGTTTAATAGGTTTCCCAAACACAGTTCTAAGAAACACAGATAACTAAACAGTTTTTTAAAGAAGATGCATATCATGAGAATTTAAATGGACCCTTATGAAAGTAAGTATTACTCCATCCAAAAAAAAACCAGTTTAATATAACATGCTAATGTTAATATGGAATTAGAAAAAGTAGTCGAGGATGCACCGTGAAATATAAATTAGGCTCCCATGATTACCAAATGCATGTATTCACTCATGCTGTACCTATCCAAAACTGTTGTGGAAAACTGAAGAGCCGATGATGGAGTACTATGATTTTCAACAGGGAGGGAACACAGTATAGCCAATGTGCACATTGTGTCAAAGCTACTTAATGTACAGAGTAGGCAGTGACAGCAAATACTGGTGTATCCTAAGGACAGGTTTCATTTTTATATTTGTCATATATTCTTAAATATACACACACACAAATGCACACACACTTGCACATACATGTGTGCACATACACATATAAAACACAGTTACAATACATTGATATACAAATGCTTGTCTATATAGGGTCTTTACATGCCTACATCCATCAATCTATTCATAAGCCTTTATCTTTTCTTCAAGTCTATGCCTGGCATGTATATTATGTACCTTTAAAGAAAGTTTATAAGCTATATATATATAGATATAGATATAATTTCTAGTTCTTTCATATATATATGTATAAAATTTCTAGTTCTTTATTCAATTAAATACAGCACAAAATCCTAGACATTCATCTTTTTAAACAGTAAGATTTTTCCCTTCATTCTCGTGATTTGTGCATTAATATTTTCTCCTCATTGACTATAAGATTGCACAATAACTTCTAAAAGCACCTTAATACAAAGGACAACAAAGGCTATTTTTCAAATAAAGTAAGACAAACCTTGACGCTGAAATTAGTCGTGAATAGATGGTCTTCTTTTGCAAGAGTGAATGGGCACATCTTGAAACTACTATTTTGTTACATATCAGTTAGTGAGTGACTAAACCCTTATCCTTCCAAAGGAAAGAGGACAGTAAACTGTCCAAGGATGTTTCCCTCAAGCAGTGCTTTAGATTATGAAATCATGGCACTCATCACTAGAGAAATTATTTTAGTGGTACGGGGGGAAAGTCTGTAATCAAACAAGAGAGCCAAAGCAAATCCACACAAACCTCATGATGATTCATAACACCCATTGAAAAAGACTGCTGTGTGGCTAAAGGGAGAATCTTCCACTGCCACTAAGTAACCTCTGTGAAGTGTTGGAAACATTTAATTACATCCAAATGTATTAAAGAGCCAGCTAATGAGAAGTAAGGATGTTAACATTTACACGATAGAGATTAAGGAAAAGATATGTAAGTGCTATGACATGTATCTGTTACATTCACGAACTCCTCTTTAAAGTGTTCTAAATTTAAAGACTAAATTAGTTTTTATCTTGCAATTTAGCAATGAGTAAGTTAACATAATATCTCACTATGTGCTTAATTATATCATTTAGCAATTATTATTCGTCATACATATTTATGCTCTTATTCCCAAGGATATTTATCACTTTTTTCATCTGGTATTAAAAACTCGATTGTGTAAACATTATAATCTGTCTTAGACATTCTTCAATTAATTTTTCAATTAATTCTCATTGTTTAAATGGTAGCGATGGGATCATTTTATTTAAATTTTTAAATAAATTTTAACTTCTTGCTGGGCTACTAGAATACATTTAATGCCAGGATAGTCATTTTAAATGTAAAAATTTACTCAATTGCCAGCAAAAACTTGCGGCAATGATGCAAAGGGCATGTTTATTTTTCTGCAGAGGGATGAAAAATGTAATAATTACCATTTCCAGGGGCAGAGAACCTGGATTGCTTCTAAAATCAACTAAACCTCGGCTTCCAGGACCCCTATTTCTTAGCAGGTTGGTAGTTAGGGTGCTGACACCCTTGGCAGAGGATATTTTTTTTCTCCACAAGCTCATTGGACCAGTGGTAGGCACATGACCTGGGGCAGCCCCTAGTGTAAATGATGTCGTCTGATACCCATACTGACAGCTAAGGATGCTGCTAAGCAATTTGAACAGAAGGCTGCACCTGTTACTGTAGAGAGGAAAACAGTTAATCAGGATGATAAAAGAAGGTGGAAAGTTCTTCTCTAGAATGCAAGCTGTGAGAATAAAGAACAATGTAATATTGGCCCAGTACCGGCCTAGGCCCACAGTCAAGCGTTTGCCCCGTGCAGCCTAACGGCTTTACTTTATGACTGATTTTCTTCTCTATTCAGCTCCCTAAGTAAACTGTGAAAAGAAGTAGATTTATATTAATGAAAACAGAAACAAACAAAAAAAAGCAAATTCTATGTCCAGATATTTTGGATGGAGATCTGAACAAGACCGTAATTTTAATATATTAGAAATATTTTTAGATTTACACAAATGCCCCATCTTAATCACATTGAAAAGAACTGTGCTAGCAACAGATACACATGTTTGGTAAGGAAGAGCAAATCCATGGGGAACCATATATATCTTGTTTTATTTATTTTGTATTTATATTACTCTATTTCGTACTATGCACTTACTTAACACAATGAATCACGAGTGCTCATACTCTGATGTGAATTAAAACACTGAAAGGTAAATGGAGGACTTAGGGAGAAAATATGCTGTGGAATGATCCTTTTGTGAACTATGAAGATGTTCTGCTTTCATTGGTTTAATAAAGAGCTAACTAGCCATTGGCTAGACAGGAAGACGTTAAGCAGGAAAGGCAGACTGAAAGAAAGCTGGAAAGAGGAAGGGCAGGGCAGCCAGCCAGATGCAAAGAAAGCAAGATGTGTAGAAGATGAGGTAACAAGCCATGAGTCATGTGGAAGCATGCAAATTAATAAATATGGGTTAATTTAAGCTATAAGAGCTAGTTAATAATAAGCCTAAGCTACTGGTGGAGCATTCATAATTTTTAATAAATCTCCATGTCACTTACTGGGGAGGCAGAGGTCCCAATGAAAAATCCCAATCATAAAAACAAAAAATGAATTTCCATTATGAGTCAATGAATAGATTTCCAAATTTTGAGGCAAGCGGTGCTTTTCCTGCCTCCCCTTCTCTGCACCTTGCAACTTCAGCATCTTTCCCTCTTATTATTCATTTGTGGCAGTGTTTGTCAGTTGAGAGCTTTGGAAGGACTTGTCATCAGCTAATCAATACCTCTATCCTGTATCCAACTAATCACCCACTGCATACCAAAATTCAGGATGCATGCAAGAACTTGCTTGAAACCTGTTCAATCATGAAGCCTTTTATCAACCCCTTAAACTGCTTATGCCAGCGACCAGTAATGACAGCTTAATCTGAATTTTTACTGCCCACAGAACAGCTGTCAGCTATGGAAGGTGGCATGTCCTTCTGCATTATGTGTTGCTTTTATTGGTTAATGAATAATCAGTGTTGTCCAATTACTTAGCAGAGTAAAGTCAGGTGGGAAATCTGAACAGAGCTAGAAAGAGAGAGTAGGTAGTCAGGGAGGTACCATTTAGCTGGTAAAAGATGACACTGGAACCTGAGTGGTAGGCCACAGCCTTGTGGTGATAAACAAATTAAGAGAAGTGAGTTAACATCAGATGTAAGAGCTAGCTAGGAATACACCTAAGCCTTTAGCTAAAGAGTGCCATAATTAACATAGTTTCTGTGTGATTATTCTGGTTTGGAGGGTTGGGAAAGCAAAGCAGGGTCTCTGGTTACAGCTATGCGCAGAGAGCATTTGCTAAAGGGATTCAGTAGTTTAAACCTTGATGCAAACTGTAAATTTAGTGGCTTTTCATATCAATACCTACTTAAAAATCGCCAGTATAACACTTCGTACCTCTCTCACGTTTGATGTAACTGAAACAAGGGGAATTCTGAGTCTGCAAGAGAGCTCAGTGGGTAAAGGTGTTTGCTCTAAAACCTGATTACTTGAGTGACATCCACAGAAAGAAAGGAGAAAATCAACTCAGAGAAGCAGTCCTCTGACCCCATGCCCAACCCCATGAGCTGTGGAGTCACCTCCTCACAGCAAAATCTGTTTAAAAGTGAAGAGACACCTGGCAAGTCAGGGGACAGGACATTGTCACAAATCAGTTTCCCATAATTCTCTCAGACAAGCCAGTGGATTTGAGTCTTTCTTCAGCTCATCTGGAATACTGAACATGAGCTCAGATCAGTCCACTCTGCCTGCGTTCTGAACACAATGTTGTTCAGAGCTCAAAACCAGTACAAAAGGTTTAACTCTTTCTCTTTGACTTAGTGTTTGCAGGAAATGTTCATTGGGTAATCGAAACAGTGGGCTTCATTTAAAAGCCTTCTAAAGTCTTTGAGATCCTTGGATCTACTCACTTTTAATCTAACTATGGTGTTATATTGTTTGTTACTGTTTTCTAATGTGCCCTTTGAATATTCAACTTATAGGTAGGAAATTTGTAATAAATTTAAAGTACTCTGAAAATATAAAGTACAGCATAGTAAAGAAAACTTTAAAATTATATGGCAAATTTTTTCTTTTAAACTTTCATTTTTGAAATTAATATATCAGTTCTCCCTTCTCTTTCCTCCTTCCAAGCCCTCCCAGATACCCCACCTTGTTTACTTTAAAAGTCGTGGCTTTTTTTAATGATTACAGGAATATATGTATGCACATATATATTTCTAAATATAATCTGCTCAGCTTGTATAATGTTACTTGTATGTGTATGCTTTTCTGGACTAACCGTTTGGTATTGAATAACCACGTTGAGTGCTCTTTCCTGGGGAAGACTATTTCTCTCATTCACAGCATTCCTTAGTTGCCTATAGTTCTTTGTGCCTGTCTAGACTTCCCTGGCTACTATGCCACATCTATTTCTTTCCTTCTTAAGTTCATATTTGGGCAGTCATTCCAGCGAGACTAAATGGAGGTAGCCCCTGACAATACTAGAAATACAATCTCACAGAAAGTTCCCTGATCATCTGGCTCCTACAATCTCTCTGCTCCCTCTTCTGCAATGATTCCTCAGCCTTATATATAGTAGTTTTTATTAGAGATATACTCACTGGAACTGGGCTCCAAAATTCTGTATTTTGATTGGTTGTGGTGTTCTACTACAGACTCCTGTCAGTATTATAATATTTTTTTCGTATTTTAAGAAATGATCTTTAAATAATTCAATTTATATAATACATATTTTTAAATCATTAAGTTGATGACTATCTGGATATGATTTAACCTTTCCTAACACATTGAAAAATTCCTGACTTCCTATGTAAAGTTTTAATGATGACAGGTAACAAGTAAACTTGCATATACATAACTCCCTTGCATATACATAGAATTTACTGTTGCCTTTACTATATACTTCACATGTCATTTTAGAGTACTGATTCCTCATTTCATAGTTCCAGTTTATTTACTAACAAGTTATGGGCATATTTTATTTGGTAATTAAATTCTAAAATTAAGTGAGGAATTTGAAGGAGCAAGATACCAAGCTGATTTCATTTAGGACAATCCTAAAATATCACTTTTGAGGGATCATCTGCCTCAAAATTGCCCAATATGCTTCTGCTGCTTGTTTGTACTCTTGGTTGTATGATCCAGATATTTGGGATCTGTAAAGAAACTCAGGTTATATTAGGCATGTGGAAGTTGTGAAGCCTGAAATTCAGTGTCTCTGCTTCTTAGTTATGTAATAAAGGACTCTAATCTTTAAAGCTGTTCCTTTGCATTACATTTTAATCAACTGGATGCATCATTCATGCTTCTATTTTGCATTATTAGAACTTTTATTTATCTGAAGGCACAATTGAAGAAAATGTTTAGGCTCTTCCCATAGATTCTCCTTTTATGGTTTTTTTTTAAAGGTAGTATTTGGTCATTGCCACCCACCAGGAATAATCCCACTGCTGTGAGCTATGGCTTTTCATTGTTTTAAAATCAGATTTGCAGATTTAAGGGAGGAATACAAGTCTATAAGTGAAAAAGTAAATACAACAATGAACATTTTTAGAAATCACATTTCAAATATGAAAATAAGAAAGATAAATGTATTAATTTTCAAATAAATTGTTTTATTATATTACTGACATATACCTAAGGTATGTTTTCCATCTATATGTGCTTCAGCTATATCTTCTTTAACTACATTGTAAATCATAATTTCCTGAGAGATTAGTAAGTTAACACTGATTTCCCTTGAATATTGATCAATTTGAGAATTATGGTCATTAACTCACAGAAACTTCTTTACATTTCATCACTTGACATCCAAAGAACTATAGAAAGTACAGGGTTTGAGATTTTAGGGGAACATTTTCACACTTTTCTTTTAGACATAAATGAGTTGCAATATTTGAAATCATTTTTGAGGTTAAGCTCAAACTCCACTCTTCAATAATTGTCATATTTTTGTTTGTTTTATTACCTATATAGTCCAGGTCCCAGCAAACACATTAGTAGTTTGACTTGATGGCTGTCTCTTTTCCTATGTTCCTGATATTGAGTAAGTCTATACACTGTATCAATGCCAATTATGTATCACATATATGTCAGAATGATGATAAATACAGAATAGTGATACATTTATAAGTACACACAAAATAATTGGGAGATACATAAATTTTCTCACTATATGCACCTAAAGTATATCATGCACTCATTTCTCTCAAGTAAGACTCCCAAAATTACCATGGTCATACAATTGGTAACTCATTTTCATTGATTAAAAATTTTCTTATTTATTTACTTGATATTGTGTGTTATATTTGCTAAGGAGTGCCTGTAGAGGTCAGATGAAAGCTCATTGGAGTTATGAACTTTGGCAGTCGTGAGATAGGATTCACGTTGTCAGGCCTTAGCTTAGGTGCCTTTACAGACTGAGCATGTGGTCAACTCCCATTTTCATTTATCTTCTCAACTTTCATAGTACTAGGAACTACATTTTGATCTTTGCTTTGTTTGTTACATTCAAAACCAGTCTCAAAAATTCTTTAGATTTAGATACACTCTAACACCTTAAATTGTCTGCTTCAATTTTTAGAAACTGAATGTATTAAGCAAATGTCACATCTTGGAGAAGGACCTCTCTAGTCCTGACTTCCCTTTGACTACCTTGTCTTTCTTTTGCATATGGGACAGCTCTCTTCACAATGATTTATTTTTGATGTGGGAATCCCCTCTGCGTGCTGCGATTACTGTTAATGAATAAAGAAACTGTGTTGGCCTGTTGATAGGGCAGAACTTAGGTAGGTGTGAAGGACTGGAATGAAAGCTGGGAGGAAGAAGGGTGGAGTGAGAGAGATGGAATGGATCCAACACCAGAGACATTCTGAAACTTTGCTGGTAGGCCATGACCTTATGGTGATACACAGATTAATGGAGATGGGTTAAATTAAGATATAAGAGTTAGCCAATAAGAAGTTAGAGCTAATGGGCCTAGTAGTATTTTAAATAATACAGCTTCTGTGTGCTTATTTTGGGGCTAAGCTAGCCTGGGAGCAGGGATGATCAAGTGGGCCCTCCTACATATTTTGTGTTCTCTCATTGTATGTGTATTTTCTACTTTTAGTGTATTGACAGATTCTGTGGTTTCTGTTTAAGTCACTCTTCCCTACTTTCTTATTAATACTTGATTTAGCTTGTGATTCAATTTAAAAGACAGCTCTAAGAGATTGGGGTACTGTGTTTTTCTTTATTTTTGCTCTCTTATTAGATAAAGTTCTACTATTTGTTCTGAAAATTGTTTAGTTGTCTGTCTTTCTCCCTAGAACATAAGTCTAAAACAACATAAGAACTACTTCTAGTTAATCATCTTCTAAATAGATTATTATTATTATTATTATTTCTCTTCCTTAAGTATTTCTTGAATAACAAGTTGAAATGATAACTTGGCATATAAACAAACAGTTGGAATTTTTTGTGACAATATTACTTGGAAAAAAAATCACACACACATACACACACACAAATTCTAGTGTTATATTAAGCAATAATCAAGGAAATTTAAAAATTCTGCTAATTATAAATAGTCTAGAAATTTAAATTAATTAAATGTGGTACCCAGAATTTCATCCTATGCCCATAAAATCAAGCCAAACAGGAATCTTGTTTTGAAAAGCAGTGGTTGTCATGATTAAATATTTTTACTTCATCTTACAAATAGATAAAAATACTGAATATTTAAACGCATTTCTAAACAATGATCTAAATAAGCTCTCTTAAGTTTGAAGGTCAAGGATAAGAACTCTTGATGTATACAGGCAAATTAAACGACATTTTATTATATATTCAGTTGTATATTGAAGAGGGTTGGAACTTAGTAAAAATACTCTAGAGAGAAACAAAGGACCCTTTCAGACTGGAAACTCATAGCATTAAAGCATCAATATGAATAATTTTAAAAATTTATGGTATTTGTGCAAATTGTTTTTTGTTTGTTTGTTTCCTGAGTAGATTCCCCACCCAAGTAGACAAGAAAGAGACTTGAGAGATGATTCAGTGATTAAGAGCATTTTCTGATTTTGCAAGGGACCCTGTTCTGATCTGCATTGCTCACAGGGTAGCTTATAACCAGACCATTCTCCTTTTCCATAGAATCTGCTGCCCTCTTCTGACTTCCACAGATATCATATATGCTCTCAATACACTTACATATTAAAAACGTGGAAGCAAAGTGCTCATCTACATGAAATAAAAGCATAACAATCTTTTAAAATATCATATAATAAAGGATAAGCAGCTCTGTTTTGAGAATATGGAGTTGTGGGAAAAACGTGACAATCGAGGACAGGTGTGCAAGCAGTTGGAACTATGATTCCAGGACAAAGTTGATACATTGACTCTAATTGCAGAGACGAGAAACCTGGTGAGGCTGTATAGTGGGTGAAAAGAAGCTACCAAACTTCAAAATGTCCATGTAGAAGACAAAACAAAACTCCCTTGGAATGGTTGCCCAGTACTATGAACACATGAAAGTAATAATAAGGTAATGTTTTCAAAATAAGAACACTGTCAGATGAATATGATAGTGGCGATTGAAATTAAAGGGGATATACAAGCTACATTGTGATGTTTGCTGGACATTTTTTTTTTACAGAAATAAACCTGGAGACAGGAGTTCATAGAAACAAAATGGCAGAAAAAAAACCCTCCCAGAGCAAGTTATAAAAAAGAGCTACTTAAAACCAGTGAGGAATCATGCCATTTAATATACATGTTTAAATTATTGTAGAATATGTAAGAATGAAGAACGTTAATATTTATTGTTGTTTACTAAACCTTGTGAAAGAGGATGTGGAACTTAAAAAGGTCAGAAAAGTTGCAATATTTCTTGATGCTGAAGCTCTTCCATACCCTTTGGGGACCTATTTCATTCAATAGTTGTGTGTCTTCATACAACTTTGTTGCTATTTCTCAGATGTAGTTAGGGACAATCCCAGTTATGGGTTCAACAAAAATGTTGTAGTGTGCTGACTCCTAATAGAATATCTGCTTCCTCTATTCTACATTTTTTTTACTTGTTTTTAAAAATTATTAACATCTGCCCACATAGAACAAAATAGTACCTACTTTTATTGATAACATCCTTGGAGGTTGACTTGGTTTATCTTCTAGAATGGACTGTGGAGAACATGTTTATGCTCTTGCTTTCACATCTTTAAAGAGCCTTGCTTGAGTGAGCATCAGAAACATAAGAACTACAGGATTAACTGATGGAGAGGACATGTGTTCAACACAGTGATTGATACACAAATAACAGCTGTAGACACTGCAAAAGCTTATGATAAGGTATCATTTTATTGGAACAAAATTGTCGTCGATTATTTCGCAACGTTTCTGGTGCCATATTGTTTGCTCCCTCATCTGACCAATAAGTAAGTGTACATCTGTCTAATACTGCTTATGTTATTTGAGCAGATTATGTAAACAGATGTGAAAACCAAGAAACCAAAATAGGAAGATCAACTTTAAAAAAAGAACTTGGTGAGTGGTAGCATGGATACTGGAGGTGAATGAGCATTTGACCAACTGTCATAGGGTGAAAATGATAAGAGAAAATAATTGGAGATTTGGTGCTTTTTGTTGTGTTTATATAATTATTTCTCTTAAATATATCTTGAGGGGTTTTCAAAACAAATTAAAAATATTTATGGACATCCTGTTATAAGAAGCACCATAGCACCATGTTGTTTTATCACTTCAATTATATCATAAAATGATATTCATTTAATTATGTACATGGTGAGCCTATGCTGTATGCACATTAAATTTTAGCAGGCAAATATTAACTTTGAACATTTGTGTATAAACTGATCTGTGAGATCATAAATTACTGATTTCCCAAGGTTGGATGATTTACTCTGATCTGAATCAATCTACTTTTATAGGTCCTAGAAGGAAATATTTGCATGAGAGTCAACTCTGTACAGCAAAGACATGGCTATTTTAAATAATATCTAAATCAGTTCCACTCTTCCGCTTCCAAGTCCATCTAGGGAAAGATTGTATCTTAGCTATAGATTCTGCAAGTTCCCTAAATGAAAAACACTCCATCAAAGCCGCCATGGGGAGTGGCGGAGGAGGGCAATGGGATTTAAAATCTAACTGAAAAACAAAACCTACCTACTTAGCAAAAAGACCTGAAAAGGAATTGACTGACTAAACTACATAATGGAATAAAACAGAAGCCATATGGTGTAAGAAATACATTTTTAACAACTCCAACAGCTGAGTATTTTATTTATTTCACCTTTGTGTTGTATTATATATAAGCAAGCTATTTACATTTTTTAAAGAAAATTTAGGATGCTATTGAAAAGATGATAAGATTTTCTTAATTCAAAGACCATTTATAATGTATGGTATGGGATCTAAAATAATGAGATATGTGTGATATTTGTACATTATTTTTAATCATAAATATATGTGTAGAGCACACATGTATACAGATATGTGTACATATATATATATGGGTGTAATTTGTCTGTTTACACCATAGTATATATGTGTCCTATTAGAGTTAGGCATGACTATTTTATAGTGGATATTGTTGGTCACCCAAGAGAAATCAAAAAGATGAACAATGTGTTTGCTCTGGGAGGAAACATGACATGAAGAAATGGGACAAATTCCATGTATATGTTAAGAAGTATATGTTTAAACTTTAGTCTATTTGGAGAAAGAATCCTCTTTTCGATTTACCTATTAAGCTAAAAAGTTTCATGTCTGAAAGCAGAGGAGAATCAGCGATAGAGAGGTAAGAGTCCAACAGCCATTACTCTACAGCCTACCCCATGTAATTCCTACTAGGACCATTTCATAGGGCAGAATAAGTTTGGTTTCAAAGTATTTGAAAATTTTTATATGATTCAATTGACACTTTTGTAAGTAAACTGTATAAATTATCCATATAGAAAGGATGAGAAAATATGTATACACATATGACGAATGCTGGCAAATAAAATTAAGTTCCTCTGATTCCCTTCATTTCTTTATAAGGTTTCCTTGTGCTTCTTGAAATCATTCCTTTAAGCAGGAAGGTTCATGCAGCTGAAACAGATAAAATTAGAATCTCCAGGAAATATTAAAACTGTCACCCGATGGAGCAGGGGAATCACTATTAGGCCTTCAAGTAATACCCTACAGTATAATTTTGTAACTCATATATCAATTAATTTTATATTACTGTCACATATGACACTGGTAGTTAATATTTCTTTATACTGCTATCTTAATTACAATGTAATTATACTGACTATGAACACTATAAGATCAAAGAACATCTTATTAAAAATAACTAAACTTGGGTAATCTTTTTAAGGTCTGTCAATCTAATAGAAAAAATTTTGTAGCACCATTTCCAATAATCTTTAGATTTGGTGATGTAGATTGCCAATCTATTTAAATTACATAACAACATAACTTTTGTAAATGGAACACTTAAAGATACATTTGTTCCTAATTATTTTCTATAAAGTAATCACATGTATATCTTTACATTGAACTCAGTAATGAGGTTCTTGAGTTCTCAACAAATCATTATTTGGAGAGTGCAGTGGTGCTAAGGAAATCGAATTTGACTTGAGGCTAGCAGTATTCAGAACAGCTAATATCGGTCTGGAGAAGAAAGCCAAAATTAAAATGATGAGAACACATGATGGAAACAGACAGGGAAGAAATGCAGTTATAGCACTGTTCTGGGAACCATGAGGAACAAGGACTTTGCAGGTGACATTATAGATGTTACTATGGAAATGAAAGCCTCTGAAAGAAGACATTTTTCTTGTATGTTTGCTTTCTTTTCCTCACTACTATTGCTTTCTAGATAGTCCCTTTTTCTAAGCTTCCTACTATATGGCAACCATATTGAGGGATGCTTGCCATCTTAATCCATTCCATTTTTTCTGTAAGTATCTAGAGAAAATATTCTATTGTTATATATGTAAAATATGTATTTTGAAGATAAAATTATAACCAAGCTAAGTACATCCCTGACCCAAAAACAAAAAGTTTTTGACAACAACAAAAAGTAAACTCGCTGGATTCTTTCTAACATTTAATGTTTTATATACTCTGATAAAGTTGACTTTTTAAAATATATACCAAAGAGTTTCTCAAGATAGTAAAGTTCTTTGATGAAATAGCATTTTCTCCTATATCTTGAGTAAAATGGAGCACATAGCATGGTCAGTATAGAGTAGTTGGAAGTAAGAGATGACAGATAAGTAGATGGAGAAACTATGAGTATTTTCTAAAGCAATGGTCTATTAAATATCACTACTTCATTAGCTTCAATAGTCTTGAGATAAAATGCAAATAAGAAAACAATTATTTCTAAACAAACTCAAGACATGTTCCAAATAAAACCATGGAACTATACAACACTAGACTGTCAGGAGCCGTTCCCCCCCCCCCCCAAATTATTACAGGAACCATCGCCCTGGGGAGTCTGCAGAGAACCCACACCCCCAATTGTATTGAGAACTGTTCTATTGACAGAGCCTACCCCACACCCAATTATCTGTTAATAGAGAGCTGTTAGTGGAACCTGCCCCATATTCCAAACTATCTAGAGAAGGAGGTGTCTCAACTCGAGACTTCCTGGCCTACATGACCAGACTGAAGGTAACCTCATGGCCTACGTTACCAACGTGAACCATGCGGCAAGAGTCCAGGCCCCTGTGTCCCCCCCCCCCCCAAACTCCTCATCCTATATAAGCTGTAAGCCTGTCTCTAATAAACTGAGGCTCTGACAAACCTAGCATGGCCTTCTTCCTCTCTTTCCCCCCATATCTTCCAGATAGCACCTCTCCGGGACCCTGGAATTACTGAACTGCCAGGCAGGTTACAACCCCTAGACTGAGTAACCCGCCCAGGTGGTCTACACCAGACAAAAAGTAAGGAGAATGATCACAGTTGTTCTCATGGCTTCAGGACAATAAGAAAAGATTGGCTTGAAACCTTCAACTTTCTACTTATATTATTTATTCACTAGAAACATTCATTCTCCAAGATGAACTCTATACCTCCCTCTAAGCTACAAGTGCAAGATGCAGAAATATAAAACTTTGCTACAGCTGATCTTTATGACACAATCAGCAGAGATGAGCCCATTGGCAGGGGAGAGTTGAACAAAATGAAATGTCTACAAAGTTGAGGACACAATGTACTCTTATATGTAAGGCTGGGGCTGTTTTTACCATGGGAGAGATGATATTAATTATAGTTGATTTTATCACCTTATTTCACAGACTTCTTGCCTATTTTTCTATATCTTATGTACAATTCTGTGGTTGCTTATTTCCATTCTCTCATCATTTCACTAAACTATGTATAATCTTTTTTTTTCTATTTGGTTTGGGGATGGAAATATTAATGGAAAAGTGGTAAACTCTTCATTAAATGTATCTCCCATTTGTAGTAGATATGTTGGGATATTTTACTTCTTGTACACAGACTCATTTATTCTTGAGTAGTGGGCGTTATGTGGATTTTGTCTAAATGATTCAACATTCTTTGATGACTTAATAATTGAGGACTGATATACAAATTACAGATATTCAAGATGAATTTTACTTATGTGTTCTCTCAGTGGAGGAAGTAGTTTTATGGACAGGCTGGAATTATTTTAGTCAGAAATCTATTCACCTTGTAGAACATAGAGGGCTTTATAATTCAGGTGGATTGCTATATTCTTAAACATATTGGAGGCAATTTTTTATTGAAGTTGGTGAAAAAACTCAACCTTGAAACTAGCATTTATGTCTACTTTATTCTGCTGGAAGCATTTTAATAACCCGTGTAATTGTCAGTAATGTGCTATGCAAAAACTGTAAGACCTTGGATTTCTAAGTTTGAACCAGAAGATAAATGAATGAAAGTAAAAAGGATCCCAAATAACTTTTATTTATTATTTTATGTGTATATATATATATACACCTAGGTAAGTGAATGTAGCTATGGAACAGTTTACCAAAGTTGTTTTAAGTCTTGAGGAGACATACCTTTCAAGCTCTTCTTACTAAATCTAAGAGGGTAGTAAAATCACATTTCCAGGGTCTGAGCCATTGCCTCTGCAGAAGAAGCCGGAAGGAAACAAATGGCAAGTAATAGAGAGTGAAGACTGCTCCATATAGATGTTTGTGAGGAAGAATGCCAGTCAAGTGAGGTAAACAGTCCTGGAATCATGTAGCACAGGCACACAACTTGCTCTTTTCACACAAACCTGGATCATGGAGCTTGCAAATAAATACTGTACAGGTGGATCATGCACATAAATACGATATAGTAGGCAGACATTAAGATGGAGCCTTATCAGGGGAGGCTTTGAATTCATTTAGGTGATGAGATTATAAACACTGAGATTCTTCTAATAATTTATGTTTGATGCCAGTCAGCAGAAATAACAAAACAATGTACTCTTCCCACTGACATTCTGTAAATGAGCCCCCGAAAGGGGTGGTGGTGGTCATTTTCTTTAATCAACATTCCATTAGATTTCAGTGTTAGTTGTGGGACCCATGAAAGTACAAGAAATCTATTCTGCATTGTGCTAAAAGGAAAATGAACCTGAATAATATTCTACTGATACCAAGTTATAAATAATTATGTTGCTTAATCCTATTGCATGAATAGCCTAATTTGCTGAACAAGAAGGCATAATAGATCTGACCCAATACAAAGCACAGATAAAATCTTTACTTGAAATCAAAGAAATGAATGCAAATGGAATTAATTTAGGATTACACCAATTCACAAGTAAGTGCTTTTCCTCACGATTTATGACCGGAAAGATAAGAAAACAAAACCTAAACTAAGCTAATCACTCCAGAACTATATTTTATAGGCTTCAATAATCTTCATGTGTGGAGCTTCACATTCCTATAGTCATATCACTGCAGCTGATCAAAAAATGGAGAATCACCGGAAGTTCAAGCGAGACCCTGCCTCCAAAACAAACAGCCAAAAGCAAACACAACAAAACAAATGTTTTCCTCCTAAAGTGCTGGAGGTACAAAGGTCCTTGCATCGACGGATCACTAAAGAAACCACGAATGTCAAATACACGTGGGTCTCTTCTTAATGGAGGAGTTAAAATATGTGTTTTCCCAGCTAGAATGCTGGGAGTAGATTTTGTTCTCAACCTGCTGACCTTTCTGCTCTCTGTGGAGGCTGACCTCACCCACCTTTTGCTATCTGTAGGGACAGAACTCAATTTAATTCACCATAATGATTATTCCAGACTCTTCCTTTCTAGATCATTATACATCATTAGGGCGATGTTACATGTGCTTTATGGCCGGCTGACCTCTGTGTTATCATTAGAGCACATTAGACTCTAGCCCTTTTAGGTATAGAACCCACCCTCATGGTTACATACACTGTTGTAAAAGAGTTTCTTTGTAGTCACACCTTAAGCTTTATTGTGGGCCTGTAATTGGAATGATTTGTTGAAACGTTGTTGCCCAGAGACCCTTTTGCAAATTCTATTCTGTTTAAATATGTCTACAATAAAGCACCTGGTATCAGACACTCAGAGGTCTGATGCAGATTGAAAAAGTCTATCTGAATCATATTTTCATTCTCTTCTCTTTGTGGGATTCCTTTCCTGCTTGGATACCTGCAGGGTCACTCTTACAAATCAGGTACTGATTTTGGCCCTTGACCACAATAACTGTGCTAAACAAGCCCTATATTGTATTAAAAGGTAAGCATTAAGGCAGTCAGATAATAGAGAAGACTTGTCTCTTTGGAACTAGATAGATAGTTCAGAAGATAAGGGTACATGTTCTTCTTGGAGAGGACCTGAGTTTGCTTTCAACACTCATATGGTAGCTCACAATCTACTGTAAATCCAGTTTCTGGCCATGCAATACCCTCTGCTGGTCTCCATGGTCACCAGACACAGATATGCTATACATACGCACACCCATTCTGGCAAAATATTCATATATACAAAATAAATATTGTCAAACCATTGCATGACACCTGCATTAAGAAAAAAGAAAATTGCAATTCAGATAAAAATGAATCAACATTTGGGATAAGTATGCCCCAGAATTACAGTTATATATTTATCGGAAATCTCATTTGTTTTTTATTTGAAATGCAAATTTAGCCGAGTGTCTAATGTTTTGTTTGTTTCATTTGAACTGTTGGTAGATATTGCAGAATAAAGAACATAGCTTACAGGGGATTTGAGGAGTTGGAATATAGTTCCAGTTGGAGAGTAGCTCCAATATATCATCCTACCATTCTCTGCTCCCTGGAATCACCTTCCAACAATGTCAATAGGAAGGAATAAAAAGGGGAAAGGATGTTGGAGTAGGGAGTATGAATAAGGCTGCAGCATTTAGGTCAAGCTAAGTTTGCCACAAACTTGAAGGAAGTGATGATTTACTTAACAAAAATGGAGAAATGAGAAAGGAAGCTTTCAGGCGCAGGGTGAACTAGAGCAAAGGTTCAGCCTCTGTAGTTTGTGGTATGTGTGGTTTGACTGAGAAGGAGTTCAATCATGACAGCAATTGAAAGTAGTCAGAGACCTCTGGGTACATATCTTTCAGTACATGTCAAGATGGTTGTTAGAATTAGTGTTTCATCTAGTAACTCTTTGGGGTACACATGGGTTTCACATGGTAAGAAATCATAATGTTTTTTTTTTTAATCAAAATGCTGGTCCCAATGTAGTTAGAGGTATAAATAGTGGTGCTGATGCTGACGCTGATGATGGGTGGAAGTGGCAGTGGTGATGGTGATATTCTTATTTCAAAAATAGACTGGGTTCCAACTACAGGTAAGATACTTCTAATAGATATAAGGTATACATGTTTAGTATTTATGTGTCTCTGAGGCAAAGCAGCTTATTTATCATTTAGCAACAGTATCTGGTTTGATAGAGTCAAAAAGTTGTAATGATAGATTTTATTGGACCAAGGGTAATTATGGATACTGTACCAAAGATGGAAGGGCATAGTGAGTAATATTCATATAAATTTTACTAAATTAAAAATAACACTTTACATAATTCATGTATATAACTACTTTTTATAGAAATACAATTTTCAAAATGATGCATGAGTTAAGGTCTAGGTGCTTTTCTTTGCTATGTAATCAAAATTTATAACTATACACGAGTGAGTGATAAACTTGAAAACACCAAAGTCTTTCCCTTGTTCTAAATTTATGTGCTCCAGTAGAGCATTTGGCCTACATTTATTGAGTGTGTTCTCCCATCTTTTATTTTCCTGTAGAATCATAACTGTGTTGCTATTAGTGCTTTCCTCTTAATATGACTTTTGTCCTGGTATGTAGGATTGATGGACATCTCACAAAAATACGGTATTCTATAGCATTGAATAACAATCAAATCTTCAGTTGACTGTAATCGAGTGAGTGATCATCAAACTAATTCAGTGTGTACAGGTGCTAACAAGAAGAAACACTGTTCACAGTGAATAAGCCAGGAGTCTTATGCAGTAGTCCTAAACTGTACCTGCTGAAACACTGTCACTGGCATACTCAGACATGTGGCCACAGTCATCAATGGGTGTGTTTATGAAATTACCAAACTTAGTAGGATCATTTAGTTTAACCAGTAGGAAGTTTTCGTTTTCTAGAGAACAGCTATATCTCGTATCGAGGGCTTTATGTTGTAATGGCGATTATATCTACTTATTGTTTTTATTATTGGATTAATTTAAAAGTTTACCTTATCATTAATGCAACTTCAGGGTTTTGATTATCTTTCAGAAGGAAGCCCTTGATAATGAAAAACATCTGCAGCTAGATATTGGCAAGATACGAATGCCAACACTTTTCAGCTGTCTGGTAGGAACTATATTAATTTTGTAGCTCAGTGAGAGTCGCTGAGTTAGATAACGTCTTTCTCCTCTGGCTCTTTGTACTCAAATAAGATTAAAAACAATGTATTGCCTTATATGGTAGATTTTGACTTTGATATATTATTGTTTTTAAAATCTTGAGAGTTTTGTACATTTACATAACAAATTTTATTCATTTTCTCTATCTAATTTCTCAACACATCTCCCTCAGATTTAATATCGTCCTTTTGTGTGTTATCCAGTGTATTTAATTAAAGTAGTAGATTTCAGCCTGGGGGCTGAAATGACCCTTTCAGAGAGGTCAATGTAAGCCATCAGAAAACATAGATTCTTACACTGAAACTCATAATAGAAGCAAATTTACAGTTATGAAGTAATAATGAAAATAATCTTAAGGTTTGGGATCACCATGACATGGAGAACTGTATAGTAAAGGCTTATAACATTAGGAAGTTTGAGAACTATTAAACTAATTCAATAGTCTTACTCAGGTATTGGTAAATGGGTATTTAATTGAGTTAGGGCAGTACACTAGCAGGTATACAACTTAAGGAAATAACAGCTGACCCAAACATTTGGGCATTCACTGCTCTGGTTTGACAGCTGGGGAACCTGCATATGATGGAATTCGGCCTTCTGAATGTGGGTGACAGCTGTGTTGCTTGGGCAGCTGTGGGGATTCTAGCAGTGGAACCAATATTTATCACTAGTGCATTAACTGGCTTTTTGGAGTGCATTCCCTGTGGAGGGATACCTTTCTCAGCCTAGACACAAGGGGGAGGGTATGGTCCTGTTTCAAGCGAGGTGACAGACTTTGTTGACTCCTCATGGGAGACCTCACCCTATCAGGGGAGTGGATGGGGAGTGGGGTGGAGGGAATGTAGTGGGAATGGGAAGAACTGAGGGAGAGGGAACTAGGATTAGTATGAAAAATAAGTTTGTTTTAAAAAGAAAAAAGGCCAAGTGGTGGTGGCACACACTTTTAATCCCAGCACTCGGGAGGCAGAGGCAGGCGGATCTCTCTAAGTTTGAGGCCAGCCTGGTCTACAAGAGCTAGTTCCAGGACAGGAACCAAAAAGCTATGGAGAAACCCTGTCTCGAAAATCAAAAAAAAAAAAAATTAAAAAGAAAAAAGAAGACAGGTTAAAATTAATGGATTGAAAGAACAAATGAAAATAATAAACAAAATAAGTGATAAAACATTTCTTATAAAAACCAAAGAAAATAAAGAGAACCTAGCATTGCCACTTTACAAATCTAGTGTAGTTTCTAAATATGTTCTGAAGACTTATTCTTGTATCCACAGAGCAGTGTAGCTATCACCCCACATCAAAGAACCTTGCTTTTGCATCAGAGACCAATATAGAAAGCCAAAGCTGGTCAAATTGCAAAGAACACCTGGCTGTGGAGTACCCAGCTTTAGCTGAGACATCTACAACACAATTCCTCCCTAATGCTCAAGGAATCTAAGAAGTGGTGGAAAAGATTATTAGAATTAGAGGTTCAGGAAGAGACTCTGTTGTGAGAGTAAATTTTATAGATATTACATGGATATTGCACCCTTGAAATGTCAAGAATATGGTCATCTAAATAACACCTAAAAATAGTGACAACACCATTTGATATGCCAGTGTGGAAGGAGGATTTAGTCCGAACCCTAGAAGAAGAGCTATAAGCAATTAATAGTTGCGGAGAATAAGAGAATTAGACTTCTCTAGGAACAAGTCCGCTGAGTCAATTCCATGAGATCCAGTGTAAATGCATCTGAGTGGAACTGAAGCTCAGAAGGTTGAATAAATAATTAAAGGATGAAAAGACACTGATTTGTAAAGCAGTTGCAGGGACACAGGAGGAATTGAAGGGAGAAGAATATAAATATGGTACATATACACGGAAATCTCACAACTTAAATAAAGAGATAAAAGGATTTAAAAGCATAGAAGGAAGAATAGGCATCATAGAGGTTACAAGAATTATTTCTAGTGAAAGGAAAAAAAACTCTAAAACTATTCATTTGTATATATAAAATACTTAGCCAGCCAGGCAGTGGTGGTACACACTTTAATCCCAGCATTCAGGAGGCAGATCCCTGTATGTTTGTGGCCAGCCTAATCTAAAGTGTGAGTTTCAGGACAGACTCCAAAGCTACACAGAGAAACCCTATCTCAAAAGAAAGAAAAAAGAAAGAAGGAAGGAAGGAAGGAAGGAAGGAAGGAAGGAAGGAAGGAAGGAAGGAAGGAAGAGAGAGAGAAGACTAGTTAAAGGCATTCTGGAAATATCTATATGTATGTAAGTACATAAATCATATTAAATGTATTATATAGTGTATTATATATGGTTCTATATATTATATAACATATTATATCTAATATACTTAATATAACTTTTATATATTAACAATAAGTGATAAGACACTAAGAAAATATACCTCTAATAACTAATGAATTGTTGGTGATAATCAAGGCTTTATTCAGTTTCTTTAATAAACATCAGGAATTTAGATATTTCACTAATATCTGTAGAATACTAATACAGTTTTCTCAGAGAAAATTGAAAACTGTCTATGTTTTGAGCTCAGCCATGAAGAGAACTAATCAACTTTTCAATAACACAAAAAATACATTACAGGTATATTCCATATTTCATTTAATATTACACTTATTAAAACCCCAAATTTAGCAGCAATTAAACTGATGTGTCTATACAATTAAATGACACTTGATAGAGCATCAGATAAAGGAAGAAAAATTATAATTTGAAAGGAGATTTGGAGATGACTCAGTTGTTGAAGTGATGGGTGCATAAGCAACAGGATCAGGATTCAAATCCCTAAAACCTCAGATTAGTTTGGATGTGCACAGCGGCTTACCCACAATTTTTACCAGAGAAGGTAGAGACGATGTTTTAAGTAAGGTGGTCAATGAGAACAGTTACATTTGGCATTCTCTGGATTGGAGAATAGAAGATCTTATTAGACTACTTTAGTATTCCATCATGCAGTGTATGGGGACTCTTGAAGATAAATGTATAAACTTCATAGAAAGCACTAAGGCAGTTGTGTACTCAAAAGAAAATTGATGTGAACATGTAATGAAATATGTTACAAATCTTCAAAAAGTGACCAGTAAATATGGGATAAACTTTGTCTGAGTACATAAGAGAAAGCTCCCCTTGTAATAGAGGGCAAACAGAACAGCTAAGCTCTTACTTAAATCTGATTGTTCTGTGGCTTTAAAAGCAAGTGTGTTGCATTTGTGTATGCTATTAAGTTACAGTAACCAGTATAGTATTATGGTTCATACATACAATTATACACCTTATTATGTTGGCATTAAAAACAACTTTGCAAAGCTGTTTGCAGCATTTAAAATGCAACACATAGATGATTTATATCTGCTATATGCAACCTAATGACTTTACCTCAATATGAAAATGTTAAGGATATAATCTATACATTAAAGATGCTAATGTAAGAAGAAAAGAGACAGATGGTCTACTTCATGTATAAGATAAAAAGCCGCAACTTAAAATGTCAGCAGAATCTTTTTGACCTTCCCGTGGTAAGTGACAGCTGGATGTCCAGCAGCTATGAGAAGTGGGCAAAGGCCAGCCTCAACATTAGCAGCCAAGATCCTCTGAGGAGCAGCGTTTTCCACATGTTCAACAAATCCATGTAATTTCAACTCCAGAGAATTTTTTGACAAGAGAGCTTACATAAAACAGATAGGAGGAGACTAAATATTGCCCTTTGGTGAAGGTATTAAGTAGCTGTTTCCCATGTGTATGTGCCATAGAGAATGAGATTCATCATAGAGGAGGCACAGCATTCAAGTTAGGTGTCTATCACTACAGGAAGCTCTACATGGCATGTGATACATGTGGAAGCATGCACTGGCATGTTTGAAAGCAGAGAGGAACTCAAAGGTTTACACTGTACGAATAAGGCAACATTGTAAATGTAGCAAAAGAATTGAGTTTTAAAACTGAATTGTTTAAGCAAGGGCGTGAAAAATAAATGAACAAGCACAAACGCTATGCATGGTGGCAAGAATATGTAATCCAATATATTCACAATTTTTGAAAGTCAGTGGGAAAGAGTATGAACATGTCAGTAGATATGCGTGTAGGCAGAGATGAATGCTGCAGATATAAAAGCAAAAGAACAAGATATAACAGGTTTTGCTT
Source organism: Microtus pennsylvanicus (assembly GCF_037038515.1). Lineage (NCBI taxonomy): Eukaryota > Metazoa > Chordata > Mammalia > Rodentia > Cricetidae > Microtus > Microtus pennsylvanicus. The sequence goes on along the minus strand of NC_134587.1, from coordinate 35,199,510 downwards.
GGCAGATGAAGAAATTAAAGGTAGGATATCTCCATTCATAGGTTTGTGTATACAGTAGGTACTCAATAAGTACAAAGAGGCAACAGATAATTTTTGTTTTCCTCAAATCATGCAAAGGATAGTTTAAAATTTTATAATTACTCTCTTTACTTTCATTTCAGCCAAAATTTAATAGAAGGTTATAGAAACATAGTAAGCATGATTTAGGGGCACTAAAAGATTGGTTTGACTGCCCATTTTCAGGAAAATATAATTGTTTTACCTAATGAAGCTTATAGTATACTGCAACTAATTATTATCCAAAATTTTCTAATCATTCTGAAAAATGTTCAAGATTTTTTTTCAAGTTTGGAAATTATCCCCAGTATTCTTACTTCATAAATATAATATTGGTTTGACTGAAGACAGTTTTTAAACCTAATATCTGAATCGTGTGTGTGTGTATAAGGATGTAGGTACATGGGGTTTGTGTATATATGAAAGCTACAGAATTATCCTGTGTCAAATTTCAAATACTATCCACATTTATTGTTGAGACAGCATATCTCATTAGGAAGGTAGGGTAATCAGGGAGCCTTAGGGATTTGAACATCTGAATTACTGGGACTGTAAATACACAACACTATGCCCTGAATTTTTATGTGGTTTCTGGGAAATTCAACTCGGTCCCTCATTCTTGTCCAGCAATCACATTACCGACTGTTTTATCCCCAACTCTTTAATTGTTTTTTTTTTAATTAGAAATCACTTCCATCTTTTGTTCCCCTATTTTAGCTCACATTATCAAGATGTATATTTTCCAAGGAAACCCATGTTCATAATTTAAGAAGTCTCACAGTCTACATGAGATATACTTAGATTAAATAAATGAGGACTTTCACATAGAGAAATAGGATAACTTTCCTAATCCTCACAGTAATGTAAATATGGCTTAATCCATATAGAATGCAATAAATGAAAGCTCTTTTAACAAAATACAACAGAGTAACTTCTGAAAAGTTTCTGTTTATTTTTATTAGAAAGTCAAATATAGTGTTACAATAACTGATTTGACTTTACGCTGAGATATTAGTATTTCAAAATTCTATCTAGGACTTGTTTGCCAATTAAAAGATTTCCTTTTAAACCTATAATTCCAAGAGAGTAGACACAAAGAACAGTCAAGAGTCTTCCTTGTGCTGTAGTGACTTTTTTAGAATTGTTATTTGGTAGAGATAATTTAAAATAAATTATTTGCTAACATATTCCTTTAATGCTGAATTGGACTCAGTACGCATGACTAACAGTAAAAGTCAACAATAGATTATTATTTCCTATATGCTTCGTGCTTGAGGGGGCCTGATGCCAAAATTGGAGGATTCACTTTAATTTGTGAAAAGGTCAGCAATATCAGTAAACTGAATAATTTTTCACTATTAAGTCAGTTGCTGTCTTTAGCAAGGATTAATTATCAACTCAATTGCCATTTTACTGGTAGAGGTAATTTTCTTGATTCCTTTTAAGTTTCTTAGGGTGAAAAATACAAAAATGGAATTGCACTTAGCAAAAACAAATTCCTCTTATTCCAGTTAATTTAGTGTCTGTCACACAGTGCAAAGTATATTCCAATAGCCTTTTATGGTCTTGTGCAGTGAACATGTAAATCATTCTGAATTGATTCCATTTGTGGGGTGCTAATGTGGAGGTTAGAGGCCAGTTCAGGGAAATAAATCCCTCTGTCTACCATGTAGGTTCTGAGGACAGAACTCAAATCATGCCTGACAACAAAAGCCTTCACCCACAGAGCCTGAAAAATTACTTTTAATATATTAGATAGAGGAATACATATAATCCACAATATTAGAATTTGTCTTAATTGGTTTTTAACCCCAAATGGTACTTTTCCTTTTATGCATGAGAATTTTTTGAGTATCTTCTTATATAAAATATCTAACATGTGATCTGTGTGTATATATGTGTGTGTGTATAAACACAAAATATGTTTATGTGTATATTTGTATTTAGAAACACACACATATATATACATATATATGTTTCAGCTTATGTTTGTAAGCATTCAAAAATCTTCTTGAAAATTCTCTTTCTCCCCACAGTTCTATAGTATATAGAAAATAGAGTAGCCAGCACCCCAAATCAGAATCACACCTTGTGTATCTGTCTCCTAGTCTTCCTGAGTAGTAAGAATTATTGGAAACATTCAGTTATTTTTGTTTGATATATCTAGATTTCCTTCCTTAGCTTTTTAATCTCCTTAAAAATCAAAGGATACTTCAGATGCTAACATTAAACATACTGATGGGAATTGTGATCATATGTCAGAAAAATTCCTCTGAACTCTGAAAGAAGCTGAGAGCATTCCTATAAAACATTAACTCCTCACAATAAAGTCCTTTCGCCAGGAGTGAGAGATGAATAGAAAGAATCTCAAAGCCCTCCAAAATGAATGTTGATGAACTGGTGAGCTGAACTCTCTTCTAGTTGTTTGCAGGCTTCACGTGGGCACATTAAAATGCATGAAAATCGGAGGCACACAGTGATTTGGCAAATGTTTGAAGGATGTGAAGTCCTCTTCCTGGAGGAACATATTAATCTTAAATTGGCTCTATCACATTTGACAGAATTCGAGAAGGTGGGGAATGTCAGGTAAAGATTTTTTTGTCAAAGTCAAGAACTTTGTCACCTAAATGACAACACGCGGTATACACAGCATAACCCCTACTTTCTTAATCTATAATCATGTGCTGATCACAAACACCGTTTCCCATTCTGTTACAGGCTGAAATAAACTCTGTTTCTAATAAAGGAATATTCATACCAGGATTAATTTTATAGCTATTCACCTAAAAATCTAGGTAACTATGTGAAAATTGGCTGGTTTGTAAAAAGAAAACACAGCTTGAATTAAAAAAAAATCACTAAGCATGCAGACAGACAGAGATTTCTCAGGAGTGAGCTTGCCGAGATAGCGAAGCAAAATCACCAGGCAGGTTTGCAGGACTTTAATGTCTTAAAGGACAATAAATTGGCTGTAGACCAGTCAGTACTTTTTTGTTTTCAAATTATATTCCCCAACAGGTAACAGTAGGGAATTTGTATTAGCCTAAGTGCTTCCACCGCACTGACAGGGTCAGTGAAGATGTGTCAGACAGACATTCCAATGGGAAAGCCACCTGTTCCTAGAAATGGAATTAGAAATATACTCCATTTTACTGAAATCTTTTCCTTAAGACATTTGCAACTGTATTTTGGCCCCCAAATTATTTACTTGGTCTCTAAATAGGCTACTGCTACCCCCATCAAAAATTAAGATCTCACTTATATCTATGAACCAAATGTAGGATGCTATCAAAATGCCATAATTTACCATAAATTTGTCTTTCAACAAACGGGAGCTAGGTAGATGCCCAGTGGATAGGACTTGATCCCTATAACTCATGCAAAAGTCAAGCAGTTGTGGTGGCTACCTATAATTCTAGCATTATTCAGGACACAGCAACTGGGGTTGCCTGGAAGAAGCTGACTCATGAAAGTAGTTCACTCGTAAGATTTGGGTTCAGCAAGAACCCTGGTTCCGTAAGTGAAAACGGTTCTAGAAATACCTGATCTCAACTTCAGGCCTAAGCACTGATGCCCACACACATACACACACACCTGAATACATATGGGCACATATACAGAGATGAACACACGTGTCCATACACACAGGTGCATATGTGTGCGCACACACACACGTGCATACCCCCCCCCACAAAATCAATAAATCAATAAATTAGGGACCAGAGACATGCTTCAATAGGTAAACATTCCTGTTGCCAATCTTGACAACTTGAGCTCAAATCTCAGTATTCACATAATAGAAGGAAATAATTGGCCACTGAATGTTGTTCTCTGATTTCTACAAACTAACTGCGACATGTACATATCCACATAGTGGGTTGAAAGGATATATGCAAAAAATTAAAGAAATATAAAGTTAAAAGGTCAATCTTTTGAATTCTTAGTAGAAGACTTCATATCACAGAACTGGATCTTTGTTTAATTCTAAAATCTGTGTTTTTGTGTCCTAAAGTGAAGCAGGCATTCAGCTGATATCAAATGATCACTTGCCATATGTATCTTCAACATTGATATGCTGTTTTAAGCAATAAATTCATTTTCTGAAAATAAAACATATAGTCCCTTACAAGGTATATACACTAAATTTTAAAAAGAGATGTTAATATAAGATAAGCAAACAGGCAAGAATAGTTAAGTCTGCAATTAAAATATTAATGTGAAATATGACAACAGATGAGCTAATAAATATAAAATATAACTATAGCAAAATGTTAAAATAAAATTAATCAGTTTAGTAAGGAAGAAAAGGACAAATGGGTCATGGAACAGAATAGAAGTTAAAAAAATTCAAATATTTAGACTATATGAAAGGGTATTAGATCATATGAGAAATTACAAATATGATTTTAAGCATTAGCCCCACTAACCAGCAATCAATTAAATAAAGACAGAGAGAATCATGCCTTGCCGTCAAAGAAAAATAAACTACAATTGGGTAAAATTTTTATTAAAAGTGCAATTCTGTTTATTGCTCTTGAGGCAGTGAGACCTCGAATGGAAACTAAAAAAGAAGTGGAATGAACTTCCATGCAATAGTCAGCTTAGTTCAGAGCACCAGACCTTTTCCACTCCGGGGTTAGGAGGAGTCACATGAGTAAAGTGTACAATCACAAGAGGAAACCACAAGAAGGAGGGCAGGCTACATGGGACAGAACACGTTTTTCTATAGAGGCACATAAACAAATAACAATAGCCTCTTGCAATAAATGCGCCAAGCTAAACTTACTCCTCTCTATGACAACTGGGGATTTCACAAGAGCACATTCTGAGAGCAATTTCATATTTTTGAAGAAACTGGGGCCACAAGACTCTTGTCTTTCATTCTTGGAGTTTTCTTCTAAGCACTCAGAATTTTCCTTGCACAATCCCTTTCTTGGACTGTGGTCAAATTTGATACATTTAAAATAGAGAGAGCCATTGTGTTGTCTTTTTAAAAAAATTAAGGGGAGAAAGATATTCTAGTATATTTTTGGAAAAGAAACTACAGTTGGAGGATGAAACGAAGAATGAGCACAGCAAGACCACGCAGTATGTCCCAGTATATAAGCTTTAATGTATACTGGATGATTTATGACTTTAATTCAAATTTTTTAGTATAGGGATGTTTTATTATGAAATGCATAAATAAAATTAATGGAAATAAAAAAGCAAAGTAATAATAGTAGACTGCTCCCTGTGGAAACAGAGCATATCAGAGATGTATGCTTTTATTTATTACATCCCTATTAGTCTGCCCAGTGATTGCTAACTATCTATCAAAATATTCATGTACCATAAAAAGGGAACTCTTAGATGCACTGTCTGTGGCTCTGAGCAAGCTGCTGCCTGGTTCTAAACTTCTGGGTAGGAACAGTGAATGTTCGGTGGGAATCTTCCACAGCTGTGTCAAGGATGGTTTTGAAGCTAGGGCTTCATGACCCTTACCAAGTTTAATGCTGAGAGAAGTTCATGCAGCCCAAAATACCGAGGAACATTTTTATTAGTCAAAACTACATTTCAATCATGATTCCAGTTTCATGTTTTGTCAGGTTGAACAAATAGTCTGAATATTATCTAGTTCTCTACAAAGTTCTTTTCTCTTAGCTAAAACAATTTATGTGTATATGCATGCTTTAAAGTTTCAGTACTTTATTAAGGTAAAAAAGTGAAAAAAATCTTATAAAACTAAATATCAATAAAAATATCATAAAACACATGTATCTGGTAGAAATTAGAATACCAACTGAGCTTCATGTTTGAACGTGAGTTATATGCAGTCAAATGAGCTGATAACGACTGAGAAGAAGTTTAGTTTAAGGGAGTAGTTATCTTACAATGGTGGCATAAAACTGTAAGAGCAGGATGTGGTGAAAGTGGGCAGTATGATCAGAAGTTCGAGGCCAGCCTGGACTACATGAGGATCTGTTTCAATTGCCTTCACACAGCAAAAGCACCTCTAAAATAAAAATACAGTTTAGTAGTAAATATAATTAGAAGAGATAATTGCTGAACAAGTATAAAGTATAGTCTCTTGAAAAAAAGAGTCTAAACCTATGTTTGTGTGTACACGTTCCAATCTGTATGTATATGTGTGGATATATGTATCAGTATGTGTGTGTCATGTTTTATGTGGCTGGAGAGTGATGCACATTTGTTCTAATTCTCTAGTCTGTGGAGCACTACATGTTTGCAAGGTAAAAACAGCTACTCTAATTATCCTAATTAAAAGACCTTCAGGTTATTTATAGGACAGTTCGAGGAAATAAAATTTATTATCCTGTAAAGCAAAAGACAAACCATTACACATAGCAATAAAGCATGGGCACAAAGGAAATGCAATTAGGTTACATTCAAGTAAATCCATTTATGAGCTAATTTCCAAATATCAATCACGAGTGATATTCATAATATAGACATCAAATAAGCACTTAGGCTTTTCAAAGCGTCGACTAGTTCACGCTATCTCACGAAGACAAAATGTTAAATGAGAACATCACCATAATTGTGGCTGGTAATATCTAATCATCCAAATCTCAGAGCTCAGTTTTGCACAACCAAAGCAAAGGTGAAATAAAGCAATTGCCTGTCATCAGAAAATAAAAGGTATTTTACTATCTCTTAAAAATATAATGATTTATTTTTAATTAACAACTGATTAAGCGGTGTTTGAAAGATTTTTCTACCACTACACATGACTAACTTGTAAGCAATCAAACATTAGGAGGAAATTAAAAGAGAAACATCCCAGTGTTGAGGATCTAGTTCTGCCTCACACATTTGTTCACGCTCAGTTTGCGTGAAAGGCAAACTAGCCCAGGGTCCTGTGATGCAGCCCTAGTAATGTTTCAATATATTGTTTCAGTAGAGCTTTTTTGGTTGGTTCTTCTGCTTGTTTTCCATGTTGCTTCCAGCATCATATGTAGGGAACTGTAAGTTCCAAAGTGGGAAACCATGAAAAAACAAAATATATCAAAATATGAAATATAAAATTTATACACCATAGAGGCCCAAATTCTGATACATAATAACTTTTAGGACTTACCATTTAACATGCATTTTGATGTGCTATTCTATTTATTCTAATACATCTCCAGTATTTTTATTGATAGACATATATAAATTCAAACAATATGGGGTTCACCTTTTGTAATTCTGGGAGATATCCCCATGAGAGACATGTATAAACTCATTAACACTTAACACATTGAACTATCTTAGCTTTTGGGGTGGAGTCAAGTGCTATAGAAAAAGCATTTGGTTTTCTTCTTTCAAAGACAACACTGGGGCCAAAGTGCTAGGAGCAACATGGAATGTAGCAAATGCCCATGTGATGGGCTCATGTGACCACAGCTTGATGAAACAATGAGTTTCATGAGCCACGTGGGTTTCCAAAGATTGTTCAAACAAAGCAAGTCATGAGGATTTGTATTTTGACAGGAACAGGTATTAAACAAACAGTCTTCTATTGAAAGTGAATCCTCTGTTAGTAACCACAAAGGACAAGATGATCCAGTCTGAAAAATGAATCCACGATGGTATGTCTGTTAGGATGGCATATGAAAAGGCAGAAAAATTGGGCAATAGCTTAGCAGGATGGAGTTGGGGCATGCAAAGATCAATTGGTCTTTGGCCACAACATTTGTGAAAGGAATCTGCCAAGCTGGTGGATGTTTTGTGTGTACTGGGTATTTTGATAGGAGAGCCATCCAAATGAGGAGATTTCTGAGGGGAGCCTAAGCCAGTCCCACAACACACATAAACTTGGCATCACAGAGATATGTGAAGGTTTGGTGAGCTACCCTGCTTATAACTTGAAGGGTTCAAGCATAAATTTCCTAAATAGTGATAAATGAGAAATATTTCTTTTCCCTGTCCCTGTACCTTAATGAGTGACCTCTAAAGCTACGTCTTAAAAATTCATTCACTCATATAAACTCTGTGTGTAACCGTGACTATGAATGGTCATCAAATTGAACTCTACATGTAACACAAAAACTGTGTATTCAAAAATTGATAGGATTAAGGATCATCCTTTAATAATTCTCTGAAAAAAATAGATAAAAATACCTTATAATATAAAATAAAATCAGTTTAAACAAACTAGGCACTACCACAAATGGGAAGCCACACACACAGCCATGCTGCCTGAAGCTGCTATAGAAATACAAAGACAATTGCTCTAAGTGCTTTCCCTTTTCATCTATGAGGGCATTTGTTTAAAGAGTGTTAAAGTGAACATCCCATCTGAAGAATGTCTTCCAGTGATAAATATTTTTCATTTTATGCAACCTTTCTGACTTACATTTGGTATGCTTATAAATATATTCCAAGCTTCTTCGATATTGGCAAAAGAAAATGAGAGCCAATCCAAAAATCTCCCCTTTAGAGTGAATATACAAATGGTGGCTCAGAAGTTATAAACATGCAAGAAACCATCTGTATTCCAGTGATTCTGAAGCCCCAGAGTGTCAAGGGAACCATTTCAGCAATAACTGATGCTATAATTTAGATCAACTCTCCTAAATATTAGGATGCACATTCTTTTTCTGGGTGTGTGTCCTTAGACATGAACACATATTCACCTGCTAGCCATCAATGTGCTTGAGAGTCATGAGTAGATTACTTGCAAGCTATGATTTTCCCAAGCTAAACACAAAAATTCTAGCACCCCTTTTCACAGAAACACATTATCCTGACATCCCCCATCTCCCTATATATATTATGTATGGTGCTTTTATGTGTGTGGTGTATATGGTACAGCCAAGTGATTGTGTTGGTGCCTAATTCAGGCATGTAACCAAAGACCCTAGAGCAGGAGATTGTCTTTCTTTATTGCGATATTTTATTTGCCTGGGACAGTGTCTCTCACTGATTGAGAAGCTTGTTGTTTTGGTGAATGAGCTACTAGGATTCACATGTCCAGGCAAACCCTAACGCCAGGGTTAAAGTCTCAAGATGTCCAGTCATTTGCTGGGGACTGGGATTTAAAGTGAGGCCCCTGTGCTTGCAAAGCAAGCGCCTTTACCCATCAAGTCATGTCCAATAGCCCCCAGACACCATATTTTTGCAAATTAGATTTATTTGTACTTTTTTATCTGGAAGTACCCCCATTCCCTCCCCCTTTAAAATGTGATACAATTTAGAGAAGAGAATATGTCTTCCTATGAAATCTGCTTCTTTAACAATCACTTCTAACTCAAACTCAGGTACCTGTGAGCTTATGTTAAAATTCAATGGTCTCCAGAGAGCTTCTGCAAGACTTGAAATTTTGTTAAAGTTCAAACTTATCGGTGTGTGTGTGTGTGTGTGTGTGTGTGTGTGTGTGTGTGTGTGTGTGTGTTGTGTGTGGAAGACATGTAGGTCCCTGTGACTGAACTCATGTCCTCATGTTGACAAGAAGTACCTTTACCTACTGAGCTATCTTGTTTGCCCTTCACTCCTATTTATTTATGTTGGGGTGTGTAAATTTGCTTTGAATGCTGATAGATTTAGAATGTAGTGGCATCAGTCTGGATTTATGCTTATTGTGTGGCTATGGCTATAATTTCCTCAATTAGAAAATGGAGGAATTAGTTTCCCACGATTCTAGATTATTTGTAAGACTATCATGGAAGCAATATTTAAATCCCTCCCACGGGGCCCATTATGTACCAGTCATTTAGCCGAGGTATTTTTCTACCCCATACTGCTTTTTACTGCAATAGCTGTTGTCTGATCACTGGTAATGTGATGTCGTGAAGTCACCCTTATCACTTTCCTCTGCCTGCAGCCAGTTATCACCCCCCTTCTCCAGACACACACAGCCTTTCATCATGACTGCACAATTTCAGGCTCCAATACCAACATAGGAATGTTGCCCTAGAAACTAGCTCCATTCTTCCTCTCGATCTTTTCTGCTCTCTCGGAGAAATGCAGACACTGCACCAACCCTGTTCCTTAAAACAGGAGAAGGCGCAACAGCTTTGCAATGATGCCCTGTTTCTAGAGAGTGGAGCCAACATTCAGGTATGCAGGTGGGCTCTCCAACACAGCCACCCCTACCCCAAGACCTCATCATGGACCATCCCTGGTTCCTTTTTTTCCTTTCCCAGACCTGCCTGTCCTTTGAAACTCTGCCTTAAGTGTCACAAATACTTTTCTTTTTATTTGGTACCCTGTATTATTGAATGTAAAGTTAAATGATTTGTACAGGAACCCTCTGTCCTACAACAGAGAACTCTGAATAAACTCTGGCTTTTGATTTTTTTTTATTCATACTACAGTAACTGAGCAAAAGAAAATAAATATCAGTTCAATTCATGAGCTCGACCTCATAAATTTTGGTGACTAATTATGAAAGATGACGTATATACCTAAAATTCCCTTAACTTTAGCTGGGACTTATTTATTCACAATAAAATTAACATAGTTTGGAAAAATGCAACGTATTTTGATTATCGGGTTTGTGTACTCAAATCTTAATTATTATCCATGAGCAGGCTTCCTCAATGGCCAATCACTCTCCTTTTCAAGTAGAATTGAGGGGTTCTGCTTGTTTTCACTTGCTAAAGTTTTTGGTACCTTTCTGAAAACTTTCAAAGCTAGCATAATTTTTTTTTTTGGTGATCCATCAGTTTCATCTCATAATGCAAACACCTTCAGATTGCAAACCATCCTTTATTTGCATATTCAGTGATTACTGCTGGGTCTGAGACAGGTATTTCAGCACAGTTTATTAAATGGCTGGATTCACACAGATACTAACAGATACATTAAGGCAGACTCAGAGGCAGATGTTGAGTCCCATGCAAATAGAGAGGTAAATACAGCTAGACATACAACTAATATAAACAGCATCATTTTGAGGTATACAGTGATCAGGATGTTAGCTGTGATTTTGAATTTGGGTTTTGATTTAGGGTACTAGGTACTATCTCAGAATAATAGGGATTTAAAAAAATGTGGATGGTAAATCCACATTGATTATGCTTAATACGTCACGCGTTTATATAGACATCAAGAACTTCAGTGTGTGTTGCAATGTGCTACCAATAAATCTACCATAGAGTCTGATATGAGAATTATGCATAAGAAATTTGATGTTCTTTATGATCTGCATGTATGAGATGAAGAATTCAAGAGCAGAATGATAAAGTAATCATGTGGTAGAGATGCAAAGAACAACAAAAGATAGTCCAGGTCTAGTAATGTGAGCATCCAAACTGCCTAGGCTCCCACAAAGCCAGTACATGCAGTAGGATCAAAACCCAGTGCCATTGTTCTTGAGTTCTCAGTAGTCCTCATTGTCCCCTATGTTCAGCGAGTCTGGTTTTATCCCATGCTGTTTCAGACCCAGGCCAGCTGGCCTTGATGAGTTCCCGATAGAACATCCCCATTGTCTCAGTGTGTGGGTGGTGGTGGGAAGAAGGCAGAAATCTTAAATAAATAAATAAATAAATAAATAAATAAATAAATAAATAAATAAAGTCCAGGATAATGACCAGGATAATCAATCCAGGAGAATGATTCCTGGCAGTTCCCTTGTTCATTCAAGATTCTTTTTTCTCTTCTAAAAATAATTTAAATTCTTTTATTACAATTTATTGTTCTATTCTCTTTCTGTTCTTGAACTCTTCCACAACCCTAGTCTTACTAAAAACAAAACAAATTAAAATACTGTATGAAAACACTCCTGTTGCCTATGAATTTGTGTTTTAATCCACATTTTATTCAAATTAATTAAATAGTGCAACACTGAAGTTACATGAAGGGAAACTTCTTGTGATCAACATTCTGACCTAACATTCAGATTGAGCAAGGTGGATCGCCTGGCCAGCCTAGAGAGCAGGAACCAAAAGAGAAAAATGGCCTTACTTTACGTCATGCAAAAGAGACAGGCAAAATAACTACTTCTTCAGGGCAACACTGTTCTTTTCTTTCCCAGACCTCCCCCCCCAAAAAAAAAATATCCATCAGAGTCTCCAGGAGACAAATAGCCATGAGTTCTGGTCGGGTCTGCCCACATTCCTGAGTTTTGAGTCCTCGCTTCAAAAAGGTGCAACATCTCTTTTCTCTTGTCCCTGTCTCTTTCTTTTTAATGCAGATAAGTAGCTAAACATGTAGTTTTTAATGCTCTGGGCTCCCTTCCCTCTTTCAAAAACCCCAACCTTTCCTGAGCAGACTTTCACACCACATCTCACCTGACATGAACATTTTTCTTCTTCCCTGCATTGTCTTCCTCCAGGTGGCTGGGCAGATTTTTAGCTGGACTGCCTTGGTAGCTTTTCTTTAAAATAAAATGAAAATTCTTTCCAGCGTTTGTAACAAAAACAATCCCAAAACAGGCACACACACACACACACACACACACACACACACACACACACTCACGCATGCACGCTAAAGATTGAGTAAATTACTGGGATCAGATGGGAAATAACAGCCTCACAATTGTGTCCTAAACATCTTCTGGGGGTTACTGAGAGCAGTGTGTTAATGCGTACCAGTTCTTCACACAGACAAGACCTGCATATGCGAAACAAGGGTCAAAGGAGACAGTACTATCTAGTGCCTTCCTCTTCACCATGAAGAACACACATAATAATGAGTGGAGTGGGTGCAGGGGTCATTAACAGGGAAATATTGTTGAAAGTCTGAATGTGACTTAGAAACACTAACAGACAGGCAACAGCATTTTACCCAGCTGTTTTTCTTCTAGATTTTTCTCTTGCAAAGTGGCAAGATGCTAGGTACTCTAAACATTTCAGGACAACATAGTTGCCATACTGTTAGAAACTAGACACAGAAACAAATTGGATTACATGAAGCAACACACACAGAGAGAAAATATGTACACAGTTTAATTCGCCTATTTCATTATCTAGTTTCATTGGTTCACACAGTACCTCACTATGTGGTTAATGCTGTCCTTAACCCTCTCAGGACTGTCAGAGCCTCAGCTTGCTGAATGTTGTGGTTTCCTGCTGTAGGCCCATGCCTGGCTGTTATCCCCATGTTGACAAGCAAGCTAATTTTACTAGGATGCTGTGTTCCCATCTTTGTCTTTTGTGCTTGAAAATGTATTTATTCTTCCTTCATAGAATACAGCTCTGCCAAAGATTCCCATGACTCGACATCTCCTAGCTATCTGCCACCTGCTCTTTCCCCCAGATCTACTCACTCTGTTTCCTTTTCAAAAAAGAACAGCCCTCCAAGAGATAAGAGAATACAGTCAAACAGGATAAAACAAGATACAATAAGAGAAGGCAAAAGTCCTCATAATAAGTTTAGACTAGGCACACCAACCCAGTAGGAGGAAAAGAGTCCCAAGAGCAGGCAAAAGAGTCAGAAATATGCCTATTTCCACTGTTAGGAGTTGCATCAGGCAAGTAGGCCTAGGATAGAAAAAGAGGACCTGGTGCAGACCCATGCAGGTTCGTCTTTGCCTTTTGCTCTCTTGTTAACTCCCTTTCCATTAATATTTGATGGAAACCCCAATTGAAAGTTCCAGTCTACCTCTCAGGAGTCAGAACACTGCAATGTAAGAAATAAACAAAAGAACCTTGTGAAAAATTTTCCTTTCTCTCAAAGTCAGGTCCTTGCCAGCTGTGTTTCATGTGTGATACAGTCATGACTGACATTCAGCACATGCCAGTTCTTATGTAAAACTAAAAGATTGATGGGATTCATCTTTGCTGGGACACTTAAAATTAATAAACTGTTTCATACCTAAATATCTAGAATCTCTGAATTGAGCCTCGATGAAGGCACAAAAATATTTTACCTTCACTAGATCTGCATTTCAGATGTTTCCGGTTAACACAGTCAATGCCTTTATAACGCTGCATAATTCGCGTCCTAGTTTGCTTTTGGATGTTGTCATAAAGCAGTGACCAAAACCCAAAGGGGTTTATTTGGAATAGAGTCTATAGCTGTGGAGGGAAGCCACAGCTGCAGCCCAAAAGCAAACCCTGAAGCAGAAGCCACAAAGGAATGCTGCTCACTGGTTTGCTCCCAATGATTTGCTCAGCTCGCTTAATATATATATATATATATATATATATATATATATATATGAAAAAATCTTTTACATTTAATTTCTTTTAATTTGTGTATTTCCCTTGTACTTGTGTATGTGCCACACGTGTATGACTGGTGACTAAGGAGGTCAGAAGAAGGCACTGAATAGCCTGGAATGGGAGCTACAGGTAGGTGTGGACTACCATTTGGAAGATCTGACAAGAGCAACAAAAGCTCACAAACACTGTGCCATCTTTCCCGCTCCAACTGTGCCATCTTTCCAGCCCCATAGGTTCTTAATTTGCTTTGTTATACAATATAAGACCATATGCTCAGGAAAATGACCCCAAGACATGCGCACAGGCCAACCTGATGGAGACAGTTTCTCAACTGAGGTTTATTTTTCCCAGATGACTCTACTTTATGTCAATTTGCCAAAAAACAACAAGCACATTTCACAGTTTTCATTTTTAATAACAAAAGCTGAGAGCGATATAGAAAAATCCTTCATGTTCATGAATATTAGTTGTTAAAAAGTAATTTGACGGTAAAAATATACATATAAATAAAAAACAATAAAACATCATGAGACATGTACTCAGTCCATCAATGTGAGAAGCATGGACAAGGAAAACTGTAGCAAACACTTCTAGTAATGAAAATTTTCTAGAAAAATTTTAAATGTATTCTTTTATTCATCTCCCAACCTCTCATGGTAAATATTCTTTACATTCCCCCCCCCCAAAAAAACACTAAAATGTGAGGATCAGTGAAGGATTTACCATGTTCAGTGTCTATAACAAGCATGTCCTCACCCTTGCTGAGTCCTGGATTCTCCCTCAAGCAGTGGCATCACTCCCTTGACTTCATGATTTCTCCTGCCTTCATATAATTAGAAGGTTTTTATTTCATATTCTAAATCAAAACACACTGTACATGTTATACTGCATTTTTTCCTGTTGCTGGAAAAATTATGATCCAGAAATTTTTGATACTACAAAATATCCAGTTCTACCTTAGGGATTCTATGATAAATTATTTCATAGTCTCCACCACAATTGCCTTCTCGGTCTAGTGTCCGCAAAGCCTCTACTGGGACATTTAAGCTCCCACCTTGAATCCCAGGCTGAATTAATCATAATCAGAATATAATCATATTCTGTCTGGAAAAGTTCTAAGTATCCCAGATTTAATATCTATCAAAAGGTGCTCCTCAGTTCAATTGCCCTAGCTTATGCTTCCCACAGCCACTCACAAAGTTGCTTCAATAGATGAGATTAGTGGACCAATATCAATGACTTTAATTATACTTTCATTTAATTTATCACAACCTAAACATATAATATATAGAAGTTCAAATATAAAGATCAATATTTATTAGAATGAAATAAATACAATAAATGAAAATATTGAATTTCTGAAACAAATAATTTATATATATTTATTATATATATTTATATTACATATATTTTTTGGTTTTTCAGAACAGGTATTCTCTGTAGCTGGGAATTTGTCCTGAAACTCGCTCTGTATACCAGGCTGGTCCCAAACTCAAAAACATCCTTCTGCCTCTGTCTCCCACATGCTGGGATTAAAAGTGTTCACCAACACTGCCTGGCTACAAATCATTGATTTGAAATAAAGTTAATAAAACTATAGTGGAAACCTGAAGTATAAGTCATCTTAGCTATAAGTTCTCATCTCTGTGAATATCCCACAGTTCTCTGTGGAGACATCTTTGAAGCCACATATGAACTTAATCTGGGAAATATGCATTATTTATACATTATCTCTCTCACCACAACACTAGAGGATAATGTGACTGTGAATTAAAAGAAACCAGCTATCAAACTTAGGTGAAAATAAATTATGAAATATTACACACATATGCAGCATGATGGATTTGTGCTATTTTGAGATTAGCAACAATAAAACCTTACTTTTTAATCAATACCTGGGAGTCTATATTCACATATACTCTTACAGACTACAAATCAAAAGTGAGAAACTCAGACTATAGTCTGTAAAAAGAACCTTGTTTTCTTATTATTAATACTAAAAATTATAGCATATCCCTTTACATTATTCCGGCCTCCTACTGCTGTGTTCTCTCCTGTGAATTAATCTAGTAACTCATTATTTGTTTCACTTGTCTATTGTCTATTATATTACAAGTTACCTGTAGCTATTGTTTGCATTTTCTTTTATTTCGTTTAGCTATTCAAAATTAAACTGATGTTACATCAAAGAGACTTTTTCCCATTAGTTTATATTTCAGATTTTCGGGAAGATTAGTCACAAACAATGTATCAAAGAGGATAAGTATAGCAATAATATAGAGATTTAAAAACCAATGACATCAGCAGACAAACCTTAGAAAGAGAGATAGTGAGTCTTTCTTTGGGCTTTTCCAGCCTGGTAGAGAAATAGCTCTCTACATGCCGACTCTTTGTGGGTCACTTAAATACCTCTCAATATATACCTTCTTGAGTATATTATAGCTGAAGTGACCATGCCTGCCCCATAGGTATTATCTTAGTAAATTTACAAAGAATAAGAATAAGAGCCAAAAAAGTGTAGGCTGGCAACAATACTCCATGGTAGTCTGCTTGTCTAGAATACATGAGGTTCAGTATTTGATACTCAGGCAATAAAAAAGAAAAAGAAAAAAATAAATACCAAACTTTCTTGATCCTAAGATGAATCAGTTAATACGATAGTAAGAGATAAAGTTTATCTTAATTCATATGTAAGAAACTTATATAGAGAAAGGGTGCATCAGGTGTTAAAGGAAAGCAAGAAGTGGTGGGAATGTAATTTGAGCACCTGACCTTTACTATACCACTTTATTAGGACTATTTTCATGAAAATTCATTTTCTAATAAAAATTATGAGACTGTCAATCCCGTGGTAATGCAGAACATGTCTTGACTTCTTCCTATCTTAAGACATTGGCAAAAATCTTCAGTCTACAGTGTGGCAGTATTTTTTAAAAAAGGCAAAGACTGTAACCAATGAGCTTGGTAAGAGGTAATTAAAATAGTCTTGGCCACACTCTTGGCAGCAATGGATGAAATACTTAGGAAACTTAGCTAATTGGTGGAAATCTAAATGGAGTTTGACCATGAAACTTGTCTTTCTATGTCACTGCCTTTGCACGCATCACATGATGCCATGGGTATTGCACCACAGTCTAGAGGGGCATTGGACAAAATGCAGTCCTATAACTTCCAGCTTTCAGTCTCTGAAACTGTTACTGCATTTTCTTTATTAGTTATCCTTCAACAGATATTTTGTTCAAAAAAACAAAAAGCAGAGTTATATATAGTGTGTGATGGCATCTAATTGAAGAGACAGCAACAGATGAGGAATAAAGGAAACAGATAAAACACAACAGAGATTGATGGGAGGGAAGGAGATTAAGTAGAGAAGAAGAGCAGAGAAGTCATCGAAGGGAAGACACTGGAGGCAAAGAGAGAGGGTATCGAAGAAGAGGAAAAGAGA
Organism: Microtus pennsylvanicus; assembly: GCF_037038515.1. Classification (NCBI taxonomy): domain Eukaryota; kingdom Metazoa; phylum Chordata; class Mammalia; order Rodentia; family Cricetidae; genus Microtus; species Microtus pennsylvanicus. Next base: position 35,181,912 of record NC_134587.1, on the reverse strand, counting down.
ACTGTTACATTCAGAATTTTTTTCATGTTTTCTTTGGTTCGGGAGACTTGGTAAGAGATTCTGTTTGAAACTCAAATTCCTTTCATCCCCTTTGGTCAACTAAGCATCACTTAGATACCTACTGGTCACTGAAAAGAAACATTATGTAAAACTGTAGATGATGAAATGTTACGTTTGATATCAATAGTGTTTTGAATCATTATGACTATTATATGACATTTTGAAACTCATATTTTAGTCTGAAATTATGAGTCCAGATAAGACATTATGCCATTACTATTTCTAATTATTGAAATATACCTATATTGTAATGAAAATTATCTCTATCTTTCTCATTCTTCCTTTCTGATAGAACCTCCCTGATTTTCAGAGTATCCTAGAAACATTCACTCTGTAGCTCTCAGGTTGTTTGTCAATTCTCAATTCCCTGCTTCTCTCTTTCCACCTTACCCTAGGTACAATGTATTTAAAAACAAATACACAAACAAATAAGCATTGTGATTTTGGAGTATAAGATTCCTGAATCTCTGTGACTTGCTATTGCGGGCTGACAAGGAGACTAGAAGGAAAATGAGATTACTCACTCATTTACGATTCAGTACTGAAGTGTCAGCATTTACATTCTTATCATTATGCCTAGAATGAGGTTTATGATGCTTTGTTCCCAAATTATCTTGTCATGTAACTGATATAATAGGATCACTGGCAGAAAAAGAAATTTTTATCTGGTAACAATGCACATCATATTTCAGAGAGAAACAAGTAGGCATGTTTGCATGTATATTCCATATACTTCAATTCCAGAATCTATTTCCTTTTCATCTATATGGGTAAATTCAGTTTTGTGCCATGAAGAGGGGAAATAGGTCACACAATTTAAGAGAAATCACATGCTCAGGATTAGAAGAAAGGGGCACATAAATACTCTAGAGCTTGCCATGTGCAGGGATGGCTTGGGACACAAAGTACAAGCCCACAGATTTCTGTTAACACCCTCTCCATGTGGGTGACATGGAAATGGCCCTTGACACTCAGGTGACACTTCTGCTAGCACCTGTTCTGACTGCCTCAGTACTGCTACAGAAATACCTTCAGTCCCTAACTGTCTACCTCTTGACTTTTCTTCGCACTGTTTTTATGAGTAGTTTCATAAGCTTGTTGGCCATGGTGTACCTGCTTCTGCCCTTCACTAAATAGCTAAATCTTCAGTGCTGCTCCCTCTAGCCCACACCACAGAGGCTTCCCTGGTGAGAAACAGCTTCCAACCAACCCTACTTTTACAAATTCAGTCATCTGTACTTGTGACTTTGATTTGAATTGCTAATTTGGAATAGTAACTTCTTCTCCCATTTACAGGCGAAATGTTCACATGCATTCGGAGGGGCATGTGTTGTATCACAGTTCCATCTGTCACTAATTTGGTAAAAATCTACCCTGTCATTTTTACATGATATGGTAAAAGACAGCAGCAACTTAATTGCTTATTCACAAAATTATGGTGTTTCACCAAGGCTCTTGTATACTTCTGATAACCAATCCAGAACCCAGGCATGAGAATTAGTCTGATTTCCAGAATATCTTGGTTCAGTAACTGTCGGGAAACCATTAGTAATGCTAGTCCTAAGATAACTCACACAATGTTCTGGCTTCAATAGAGATCATGTATGTATAGCATGTATAGGCTACACATAAATACATGCAAGCACACACACATACACATTCAGCAAAAACAAACAAATCTTTTTTCGCAAATGAAAAAAATACATGAATTAATTAAAAGCCATACTAATTTATTTTGAATTACTTTCAACAGCCAGATTCACATAATGAACATTGTCTAGGTGACTTTTGCCTCATGTCTCACAAGGCAAACCTGGTGGTTGAGTAGAAGTCTGTGAACACATACACTCACCTCATGTTAAATTATAGTCTCAATGCTTCCCCACTGTGTCACCTCAGGCTAGAGATCAATCACTCCAATGTTAATTTTCACTATCTTTGAAACTTTAAAATCCGTCACAATTTAGACCAAAGTTTAAAGCAGATAGGGGGAATATGCTTACTGGCTTGCCCTATTCTTCATGTTCAGCCACCTTTCCACAGCATCCCAGAAACACCTGCCAAGAAATGGCACTGCCCACAATGATCCAGGTCGTCCCACATCAATTACCAATGGAGAAAATGTTCCACAACTGTGCCCACAGGCCAACCGATGAAGACAATTCTTTCACAGAGATTCTCTCGTTCCTGCTGTGTCTAGCTGACACAAAACTAACCAACACAATGACATTCATGATCTCTTCTTTATTTTATGTGCATTGATGTTTTAAATGCATTTAAATCTGTGCATCACCTGTGGCCCTGGAGCCTGCAGAAGTCAGAAAAGTGCATCAGATGTCCTGTTAATAGAGTTATAAATATTTGTGAGCCACCATATGGATACTGATAATTGATCAGTATTGATCTCAGGTCCTCTAAATACCAGCCAGAATTCTTGTTTTGTTTTTTAGTTTCCTACTTTCTTTTGATTGAAAATAGATTTTTTTTTACCTAAAATATATTCTCATTATGGTCATACTCTGCAATCTCCTTCAAGCTTCTCCTAATTTGTAACTGATGAGTCAACAATGCAACTCTCCCAAAGCAAATGACTTTTGATGCTCAATCACACAATTTTAAAATTAATCTAATGTGCATATCCAAACATCATAATCCAATGTAGGTGAATATATAAATGAAATCTCTTAAAATATGTTGATATTGGATTTTAGAGATCATGTGGATTTGAATTATCTTATGCATACTACAACAACCACATAAAACTATACACAGAGAAAAATGAAATAAGCCTACTGCAATTGTCAACCACTACATGATTAAAAGCCCTGGATACTTCAAATGATAAGTAAACGAGGAGAAGCACCTTTACCAGAAGTGGCAGCTTGGATTGTGACAAATCTGGGTGAGGGAACATTAGGATGGCAATCAAAACACAGATCCTACCTAGAACAGAACTTTCAGAATTCATGAGAACATATCTGTAGCTTGACAACTGAGAGTTATTTGGAACCAAAATATCTAGAAAGGATGCAAGGAGCCACATGCAATACATTCCATCTTGAGAAAAAAGAGGTAACTTTGGAGACAAAAAGCATTGGGAATGAATATACTGTACTAAAACTAAAATTTAACCTCACTCCCGAAAGGTTTTAAAAGTGAAAATTGTGTATCATGTTTAATTGTAACTTTCAACTTGATTGGATTGGAGGGGGGTTAAATTAATAAAGCATATCTCTAGATGTGTCTCTGAGATTGTTTGCAGAAAATGTTAGCTAAAGGAAAAAAGGTTGCCATCAGTGTGTGCAGTGCTGTAATAAGATTGGCGGCCTCAACTGAATAAAAATAATATATGGAAAACACTCTCTCTGCTCCTTAGCTTCTGAGAGGTGTCACAGCTTTCTGCCATGTGGCTTTGTATCCACAAGGGCCACAAACAACGAAGTTGGAAGCCTTACTGAAATCCAAAACAGTGAGCCAAAATGTCTCCTTCTTTTAATTGTTTCATTTGGTTTCCTCTCAACTATCTGTCACAGCAGAATAAATAAATTGCAACATGAACTGACTGAATTCAGACAGCAAACCAAACCTCTCATAAATTGAGGCTAAACGAATGTTCCAAAGAGGAAAATATCCTTAATTTGAACTATTATAAAATGTTTAATAATATAACACAGATATTCAAAAGAGCTAAAAACTCCTTGAAGAAGGCAATAGATGGCTCACTATATAATTTGTTCCCTTGAGGAAAGGAAAACATCAGTGAGATAGAATTAGCATTAACATCAAAATCTAGAAAAAACACACACAATTAAAACTTTTAAAGAATTCTACAATTAAAATAGGAAAAATTGCACCAGAAGACCAACTCACAGGTTTATCTTACTTAAATAAATAATAAGAGCACCGAAATCATCTATACTACAATGTAAAATGCACCACCATGCCTAGGGGAATGGAATCACATTGGTATTTTTATTTATTTATTGTGTTTTTTTTGTTTGTTCATTTATTTGCTTGTTTGTTCTATGGCAACACAAGAAGCAGTGTGACAGCTGGTTGACAATGTTTACAAATTCACACACCCAAATACCAAGTATTATTATTAAACTAGTGTTTCCTTTTTATGGCAGTTCCCTACAGAATTGTGTTTATAAAACAGGAGTTCAACTAATATTATAATTTCAAGCCTTCCTTTGGAAACTAATAAATAATGCATGTTGTTTGCTATACTCCAAAGGTTTGTTATGTGTTCATGTCATTTAGGAATGACTTGGCAGGTTTTTAATGACGAGCTCTTTCTGTGTTCACTTGGTATTATGACTGGAGAAAAGATGAAAGGCTCATTTTCTTTTTAGATCTGGTCACACTGTTGGGAGAATACCTTTAAACTTATTGTGCATATTAGGAATGCAAAATGAGGAAATAACATTGATATCATTGAGAATCAGACTTCTTCCCAAGAAGGAAGAAATATATGAGATAGGAAAGTTACTAAAAAATTTCCCATGTAGATTAGATCCATACCTGTCTTTCTTAAGGTCCTCAATGTTGTCTATGTTCTCTGGGATTGTGAATTGTTGGCTGGTTTTCTTTGCTTTATGTCTAAAAGCCACTTATGACTGAGTACATATGATAATTGTCTTTCTGGGTCTGGGTTACCTCACTCAATATGATATGTTCTAGTTCTATCATTTGCCTGCAAATTTCAAGGTATCATTTTTTTTCTGCTGTGTTGTACTCCATTGTGTAAATGTACCGCATTTTCCGTATCCATTCTTTGGTTGAGGGGCATTTAGGTTGTTTCCAGGATCTGACTATGACAAACAATGCTGCTATCAACATAGTTGAGCATATGTCCTTTTGGTATGATTGAGCATCCTTTGGATATATACCCAAAAGTGGTATTGCTGGATCTTGAGGAAGGTTGTTTCCTAATTTTCTGAGAAATTGTCATACTGATATCCAAAGGGGCTGTACAAGTTTGCACTCCCACCAACAATGCAAGAGTGTTGCCTTTACTCCACATCCTCTCCAGCATAAGCTGTCATCAGTGTTTTGACCTTAGCCATTCTTACAAGTATAAGATGGAATCTCAGAGTTTTTTGATTTGCAATTCTCTGATGGCTAAGGATGTTGAGCATTTCCTTAAGTGTCTTTCAGCTATTTTAGATTCCTCTGTTGAGAGTCCTCTTTTTAGGTCCGTCCTTGACTCTATGTGCTAAGTCCTGAGTTAGAAGTCAGTCTAATCTCTTTGAGGAGGTTCTGGAACTTTTGGGATATGGCCCTTGCTGGGGTTAGTACGTCACTTGGGATAGGATGTGAGAGAGTTTATAGACTAGCTTCCTTCTTATACGGTCCCACTCTCTGCTTCACATATGGCATGACATTCTTGGCAGCCAGCTTCTAGCTTCTGTTGCCTTGTTACTTTCCCCACCATGATGGACTCTATGCCTCTGGAACCATAAACTAAGTTAAACCCCCTGTCCTCCAGGTGCTTTTGGAGAGAATGTTCTATCACAGCAGCAGAGAAGCAACAGGACACAATAAAAATTAAGTAGGGCCCACATGAGTGATAAATCACAAAAATGTTACTGAAACTATATAAAAAATCTAGAAGAACTAGTTAACCTCTCTCATCTGAATCAAAGGCAAACATGTAACATGTTTTGCTAGAAAACTCTTTAAACATAATACCAGCATCAAGAAAGATCTACCAGCCCAGACACTGAGTTCCTACACTCAGAGCTTTCCTGGACATTTAGGAAATCATGGATGCCATGAAGGCTTTTTTCCCCCCTATTTTCTTTTAAAACATGTTCAAGGATGCTATTCCAGGTACAACAAAGAAAAAAAATGCAGTGTGTGATCCTGAATTAAATGTTGTAATGAGAGTAGTAAACACCTAAAAGATGCTACAGAGACTGGAAGAGTAAAAGTAGTTACAAAGTGAATGTATCAGCAAGAGTGGGCACCCAGAGTTCAGCTCCTGTATGTGGTCTGTCCTCTGTTGATGCTGAAGAATAATCATTCATAGAAGCTATTTTGAGATCACAAGAAATAATTCAGTTATGGCTGTTGACCTTTAGTGACTTAAGTTAAATTCATGTTTCCTCGTATTTCAGTTTCCATTTTAATGTATTTCTCAGTTTTCCTGTAAATGTTTATAATGATGAGTTCAAAGAAACTCACGAAGCATCATTTTTGTAGAGACTTCTGTTAATCTATTAGTTCTAGATGCTCCATTAGCTTTCTGTCCTTCCTAACCTGGAATACACTGCTCTTCTATTCCTAGCAGCAGCTGACACTGTAATTTCATCCTCGCACACAGAGTGCTGAGAGGATGTGATATATGGGAAGCCCCGCTGTTGGTATGACACATGAGTCACCGTTTCCTCCTTCTGCCCCGTGTAAGCATTTGTCATTTGGCAGGGTAATTAGAAAGCCATGACAAATGTCCGCCTGCCCAAATTACAAATGTCTGCACCTCAAAACAGGACTTCAAGACCCAATTAAAAGTATAATTACCTTATCAAATTCCACTTCCACCACAGCCATTTCTGCTGAATCAAGCTAAACAAACCCAGTTTCCACCGTAAAGTAAAAGCTTTCTCTTTGCAAAGTTCTATAAATTGCAAATAAAAATGCGGAGAGGAGACTTTTATTTATTGTTTAATAAACACTCATAAAACACACGAAAAACCTTTATGTAGTAGTCAAAGCGGCACTAGAATCAGTTTCCTACTACACCACGGCATAGCCTCCCATTTGATATCAATTATTATTCTCTACAACTTGGGCTTGATGAATGCCACACTTCACTCATTGGCAGCTCAGACTGACTAAGAACAAATAGGTCTGTTCCATTGTTTCCTTTCTCTTTTCTGACTGGAACAGGAAGCAATAAGAAGCACAGGTTTCACAGAATCACCGTTTGAATGACTAGTTCACAGAACCCGGAACTTGCTCATTTCATCATCATCAGATGGTAACTCATTACCCACTAGAAACTGAGGCTCTTCCTTGTGACATAATTTAGTAATGCCCCAAGTATAACAAAGTGGGATCAATAGTGTGGATGTGTGGAGTGCTGAATGCAAAGTGTTTTCTAGACATGTAGGGAAAGTTGGCGCTCAGTATGGAACTTCAGAGCCCTGGGAAATAATCATACAAGGATGTAGGTTGAAATAGTAGCAATAAATAACTCTGAGGCTCTCTATTATGCTTGAATTACAACAAAGAACCAGATCATACATCAGGATATTTAGTACAGGTTATTTCAAGGTACTTATTATTTAAGAAAGTATACAGAGAATGACGAGGACCATATACATTTGCATATATCAGCTCTGTTTTGACATTTCCTCAAATGTTTGTATTCCCCAAAATAAACTTACTAGCAAATAACTTGGTTTTGGAAAACCACTGTCAGGGGGAAAATTATATCCTAAAGGGCTTTGAAAATTGACTTCTTAAAAAATGAATTTCCCTTCATATGTCTTTTGATTGCTCACCCAAATTACAGCTAGAGAACTCAAGGAAACTTTCAGCCAGCTCTTCACATCCTGAAATGGGTTATTAAGGCATACAAAAATATACAAAAAATTACATCATGTTACTTCTGGGTATATAATCAGAAAGAATTTCTTTTCTCTCAAATATGGAACATATTTTAATATTTGGGCAAAGATCAAACAAAGCTAAAAACAAAACAAAACAAAAAACTAAAGTAGAACAACCAATTAAGTTTGTGTCCTACTTCGATTCAGCTCTCAGCATGACACAGCCCAGAGTGATCCGACAGAGAACCAGCTGAGAGACTGTCCAGATCATGTAGCCCATATTCGTGTCTATAAGAGAGAGTCTTGACTGATGACTCACTGGGGAGATTAGCCCATGTGAAGACCACTGACTCTAGACAGGGAGGCCTAGGTTTTATAAGTAAACAAGCAGAAACTGAGCCAGAGAGAAACCCAATAAAAAGTATCCTTCGTGATTTTTGCTTCAAGTAACCTCCTTGATATAGTTTCTGTTCTTAATTTCCTAAATGGTATACTCTTAAGTAGAATTATAACCCAAAATAAAACCTTTCTTCTACAAGATGGTTTCAGTCATGATTTTTTTTTAAAAATCTATCCTAGTTTGTGTTACAATTTTTAATCTTATCTTTATTGTTTCAGTTTGAATTTTAAAATATATTTTAATTAGAATAGAATTATATCACCTCTTTTTCCCCTTTCTCCCTTCATTCCCTCCTAGAAAACCTCTCTCTAACCCTTCCCATATTTCCCTGAATCTTAAATGTGTAATTTCTTTTACTTTGATTATTATTATGATATACACGTGTGTGTGTGTGTATTTATGTCTGTGTGCGTGTTTAATTGGACTTAGAATCTACTTAACAGGAAATAAATAATGCCTGGTAATAGAAACCTAGCCTACTGAATAAAGTAATGGATCTTAGAATGGAATGTGCTTTTTCCTCTTTGCTAGGCCAGCATAATTTCTTACTATACGTTAAATCTTAACCTGTATATCCAGAGACAGAAATGTGTGGAAATCACCCTTCATCAAAGAAGATTGGTTTTTACAATAGAAGGAGACTATCACAGAAATCTGCAACTGAACGCAGGAAGAGATTAAAGGATCCTAGTGGAAACATTAACACCACAGCTCCTATCCTTATACAGAGAGCACCACAGAAAAGGAGGTAAAAGACTATAACAGCCAGACTATCAAGAAGTCTGCTGTCAAGCAGTCTCTCCTAGAATGGCTAGAGAAACAGGCTGACCATGAAGTTTGTCATACCAGCAAAGAGAAAACTACAATAGCTGGTAAAGGACAATGTTCTACTATAATCTCCTGAACCAGTGTGACTCCTAACTTAATTTTAAATATGTCCTTTATACCACAGGTAAGTACACCTCTCATCCCTCACAAAAAGTTTTGTTGTTGTTGTTATTTGTTTATGTGTTTGTTGTTTTTAAAATAACTCAAAGACCATTATGAAAAGCCACAACTGGTCAAAATGCAAATAATAATTGACACTTGGGTTACCAACCCCAACTGATACATTCAAAATAAACGCCTAGACCTACTGATCAAGGAATAGAACACCAGAGAAAAAGGGCCAAGAGATTATATTTAAGAACAATATACTGGGAAGTATATTATATTATATTATATTATATTATATTATATATGATTGTATCTTCTATAAGTGACAAGAAACTAGATACATGAAATCTTCATGGTCACCTAAACAAGACTGAAACAATCACAGCTGATATTCCAGTGTAGATAAGGAAAGTCTCCTTTCCCCAATCCCAAATAATGATAGCTGAGAAAAAAATTAGTTTTCCCTAAGGATGAGTCCCCTAATTGACTAACCAATAGTCAGAGCTCAACACTGAATGTAAGGACATACAAGAAACACTTAGTTGATACACACATATATACATGCATATATACAGTCACACATGTGCACATGCTCATGTTTGTGTGTGTATGTGTAGATGGGTGGGTGGTTGATATTGTACATATAATAATAATTAAAAAATAAGAGGCAGAGTATTTGAAAGTAAAGGAGAGATTGGCAGGAGGAGAGAGGGGTGTCCTGTGAGTTTGTGGCCAACTTGACATGAGCTAGAGTCAGCTAAGAAGATGGAAATTCGATTGAGAAAATACCTCCTTCATATGACCTGACTAATTTATTATTAATATGGGAAGGAGGACCCATCTAAGTATACCAGAGGTAGTGCCATCATCACTGGCCAGGTGGTCTAGAGTGGCATAAGAAATTAAGATGAATAAGCCATGGAAAGCAAGCCACTAATCAAAGTTCTTCCATGGTTTTTGCTCCAGTTCTTGCCTTTATGCTTCTACCTTGAGTTCTTGACTTTTTTCCCACTCAATAGACTGTGATCATGTAAGCCAAATGAACACTTGCATTTCCAAGTCGTTTTTGGTAATCACATTTATTACAGGAACAGAAAATAAACTAAGACAGAGGTAAGTGTTGTAACTATACATTAATTTTTGCAAAGGTATCATATAATCAGTATAAAATTATCTATTGAAGACCATTTTAATTTAGTTATTAGATAAGTAGATAATATATATTTATATACATATGATAAAATATAATGAAGAATGAATACATAAAGAGAAAGAACTTGAACAGCTTATATTGTTTAGTTTAAATAAAAACATTAGTTACAAATGAAGCTCATGTATATATTAACTTTCAGTGTACCTTTCTAATTAAGGAAGAATTTTGTTTGTGTTGCTATTTTTTTAATTTAAAATAGATTCTTCCATCATACAATATCTCCAGCTCCAATTTTCCCTCCCTCCATTCCTCCTAGCCCCCCTCCACCTTCCCTCTCCCTTTTATCCACACCCACTTCATTTCCTCTTCGGAAAAGAACAGGCTTACAAAAGACAAAAGACAAATAAGTACAAGGCAGGATATAAAGAGACAAGGCAAAAGCCCTCATATCTTGCTGGACAAGGCAACCCAACAGGAGGTAAAGAGTCCCAAGAGCAGGGAAAAGAGTTTGAGCTACACACACTTTCACTGATAGGACTTCAACAAAACACCATAACATATACACAGACGACCTGGTGCAGACCCATGCAGGTCCCGTGTTTGTCATTTCAGTTTCACTAAGCTTTTATGAGCCCTGATAAGCTGATTCGGTCAATAATGTTCTCCTTGTATCCTCCATCCTCTCTGAGCTTTGTATTTGCTGCTTTTATAAAAAAAATAAATATAAGAAAAATGCATTTATGTTCTAAACAATGGACAGTCAAATTACATTTAAACACATAATTTAACTTTTCATATGCCTATAATCCCAGTGCTCAGATACAGTGGCAGGCAGATCTCTGTGAGTTTGAGGCCAGCCTGGTCTACAGACTGAGTTCTAGGACTGGCCCCAAGTCTACAGAGAAATTCTGTATTGAAAAACAAAACAAAAGAAAACAAAAACTATTTTCAGAATTACTTTTAGGCTTATAGGACAGAAAAGTGACTTCCATGTCTCCCCAGGGTGCTCACTCCCCCTCCAGTTGTGACCACACCTGTGAGGTTCAGTTTAAAGCAAGCCTCTCCTTAAGCACCACTATCACTGCATGAAAACTTTCTTTGTGGAGACAAGTATTTATTCATATCGATGTGGATAATTAATATTATGCTATATCTAGATTGAATCCAAAAGAAATCATAAGAATTTTACAGATATTCAGCTCAGTCAGCATTATGTCAAATAATTGAAAAATTGCATTTATTTACCTGTATAACTACAGAAATATTCACTTATCAGTAATGTATACATGAATTTTTATGCCTTCTTCGGGGAAAATGCTTTAATTACTGACTTTCGAAAAGCTGCGTTGCTGAATATAAATATGTTTCTGATATCTGATAATAAATAAGTAATTAAGTTCTCAACTATGTCATACAGAGAGTGAGCTGAATTAGGAAAAGAAGTTTGGAAAATTATTTATAAAATGAAAGCACCAGCAAAATTTGAGCCAAATATAACAAAAACTATATCAGCATTTTATAATGTTTAAAATTTAGACAAAAATCAGTTGCTATTTACCAAGTTAATTAAAAAGAGAATACACTGTGTATGTGTGTGTGTGTGTGTGTGTGTGCGTGTAGGTATATGTGTAAGTGATTGTGTGCACTGTGCACGTGCACACAGACATGTGAGTGTGTGGAGGTTAGAGGCTAACATCATGGTATTCCTCAATCCCTCTCTGTCTTATTTTTTTAACACAGGCTCTTTCAGTAAACCTGGGTGTCACAAGTGCATGTAGACTAGCTCCCGTTCAGCATATTAAGGGGTCTCCCTTTCTCTGCTCCTCATAACTGTGGATATAGGGATGCAGCACTTAACAAACTTTTATTTTGGGACTGAGGAGCAAATCTTGTCCCTTTAGACATTGGCTATGCTTTTCTAATGGAACTGCCTCCTGAACCCATGAGCCTCTTTACGTCAAACAGTCCAGATGTTTATATATCTTAAGAAATTGCTGATCCTCTGATGAAGTTCTCAATCACAGAATCTTAATATGTGTTATGAGCAAGAGGGAACACATGGGAGCGTCTTCTCCTCTTTTTCTACATGCACAGTAGGATTAACACGAATTCCAGATGAAATAAATTAACATTCACTTAAGTTGTTTAAAAAAAAGTTGTGAACTGATCCAAAATACTAATGATGAAACCTGAAAATATATGCATATACTCTACGTTCCTAGTTCGACATTTATAAAAAGGGTCTAGGTTTCAATAAGGAAAACATTTCTGCAAGATCTAGAGTCCCCTCTTATTCATAACCTGAAGCATGAGATTCATTTCAGTTGTGGCTGAATCCTCAGTAGGTCAGTCTTAGGCACATCGTATATAAGCAATGAAACAATATGTAGGTGAAGCTTACATGAGTTTGTAATGAATATGTACATGCATATATATGGTGTTTATCAATGTATATTATTATACTGAGAACATATATGTGATAAATATCAATATTGGTGAGGTTTGAAGAATTAGGTAATGTACATGCTATGTTGACTAAAGTATAAAATATGGAATTTTATAAAAATTTTTTCTAATAATTATCAGGATCAATTTATGTGTGCACACAGTAAGATTTAACAATAAGAAAATCAGTAAAACAAATGTCATAGTTGTAACTATGCTTTCGAGAATAATATATCTCTGTAGATCTATGGCACTAAATATAATTCAGGAGGTGAGCCAGACATGGTGGTACACAACTGAATCTCAGAGCTTAGCAGGGTGAGGTAGGGGGATAAATGTGAAATTGCTACTGCCTCAGCTATAAAGTGATTTCTAGCTCTGTCTGGGCTTCAAAGACCATATCAAATCAATAAAAAGAAAACAAACAAAATTAAAGAGAATTGATTCAATTTATCAACAATAACAGACTAAACAGATTGAAATAAATTATTACTTAGAGACTAAAACTAAGGAATTTTAGCAAAATTAGATTCCCAGGAAGAATTCCCTCGAATGACACTGTAGTCATGATATTGGATTGAGACAAAAAGACTCTGCATGAGAGTTGGTGTTAAGTTGGTAATGTAGTAAGGAAAAATATTTACTTCATTATGTATTATAGTACATTAACCCATACATGCCAAAGAATGAATTATAGAAATTCAACTATGATTTCAGAAATTAATGAAAATCTTGACTTTTAGTCTAGTAACAAAATCATAGCTGATACTGAAAAGGAGAAGGGGAGGAAGGTAGAGGAGACTTTTGAAGTCCATAAGGAAAACAAAGGTTAAATATGTTATTAAATTTTTATGTAGTTAATATATAAATTAAATATAAGTTTACATTCAAATGTGTGATGAAGAAGGAGAAGGAGAACAAGAACACTACATATTCATATTTTAAATAGGAGTTCAACTTATAGAAGTATTTAAATAGAAATATTATTCATAACTTCAGTACTAACTAGCAAAGAAAATAAATGTGGAAAGTATGAAAGTTCATCTTTGGAAAATGGTAAAAGGCTACAGCAGAAAGATTGTTGCTTTTATGTTGAGCTCTGCTAATTCTTTTAACTTTGACACAACAAATATTTGGTTAAATGAAAAGATTGGACTAGAACTTAAGTTCTATATTGTAAACTTAAAAATGTTGTCAAATGAAGAAAAATCACAGGTTTTAAATCCTCAAGGGGGCATGGATATAGCTCAGGGGTATAATATATCATTAACACACAAAGGGCCTTGTTTTGAATTTCCAGGATTTTAAAAGTGAATAGTAAATTCCTCACGGAATACCCACAAGTGTCACTAAAATATTCTAAATATACAATTAATTACAAAAGTAGTTAATTGTGAAATATTAAAAGTTAAATCACCTAGTAATTTGGATACTAGTTAATTAAGCTGAAACATAGCAAAGTTAAATTAATAACAAGGATAGTTTCTATAGGAGAACATAAAGTAGCAACGGAATGACCAGCAACAAATAGAGCAATTATTTTATCCCACTTCCCAAGGCTCTGGAACTACAGTGAAAGAGAGTTCCTAATCATTGTAAGAGTCAAGGGACTGGACAGACTTATGTGAAACAGTCTTCTGGGCATAACAAGACTGTTTACTCATGAACTCAAAGTAACTGTGATAGCCTGAACAATACTATCACCATATCAAGTTAGTCAACCTTATACCATGGAGTGGAAAGTAGTTCGTGAGTTCCCATCTTAAACTGAGGAGCTATGGACAGCTTCTGTGGGAGAGGAAGATTTTTTTAAGGGTGCAGCCCATGATAGGTTGTACATGCTCCAGAGGATGGTCCTTTATCAAGGAGAATATGGACATCATAAATTGGAATCTTGCATTAGTATTAGTGTAAAAAAAGAATGAAAAGGGGGATACAAAACTGATATAATAAGGATGTAAGGGAAGAATGGGACCTTGAGGATATGAGAGAGTAATGTAAACTGAATATGCTCAAAATACATTCCATTCCATTCTCAGAGTTAATCAACTGATATTCTTATTTTGCAGAAATTTTCTATTTTTGACATAATAAAGCCACACCATTTCTCCCTTCCTTTTCCTCCATTCAAACACTCTGGCATACCCCTCCTTGCTCTTTTTCAAATTCATGGTCTCTATATTCATTAATTGCTGTTTATACTTTTTAAAGTGTGAATCATAAAATTCCTGACTGGCACATCTGCAGCAGAATGACCATGGGCATTCATGGGCTGAAGCACAGAGCAATGCAGAGTTGTCATTTTTGTTGTTGATGATGATGCAAAAATATCCACATGCTTGGCTACATACTTCCAAAATAGGGCAATGGTCCAATAACTGTCTCTTGCCAGTGCAGAAAAATCATACGACTTGGAGTTACAACGTTTACCAGGCAGTCCAGTGTGACTGGGTGTTAAAATGCCTGCCCCAACCTCTTTCAAAATGACTTGGGCAATAGGCATAAAGTTTTTCATCTGATATTTTCATAAAGACACATTTATATGTCAACACTGCAATTATTTGCTTGAAAAATGACTTGGGCAATAGGCATAAAGTTTTTCATCTGATATTTTCATAAAGACACATTTATATGTCAACACTGCAATTATTTGCTTGAATGCTTTTCTGTTTATAACACCACTGCAATAAAGGCCACAAGAAGCTAAAAGAAGATTAGCAACCAGTTGTGATGGTTGGTTTCATGTCAACTTGACACAAGGGATAGTCATTTTGTAAGAGACTCAATTGAGAAAAGGCTCCATCAAATTTGCCTGTGGCACATGTTCTTGATTGATTGTTGATGTAGGAAGGTCCAGCTCACTGTGGAGGATGCTATGTCTTGGCTAATGATCCTGGGTGCTGTTATAGAGCAGGTTGAGCAAGTCATGGGGAGCAAGCCACTAAGCAACTCCTCGCCATGGCCTCGGCATTAGTTTCAACCTCTAAGTTCTTGCCCTGCTTGGTTTACTGTCCTCACTTCTCTCAGGGACAGACTGGTGCTGTGCAGCTGTAAGCTGAAATTACTCCCAAGTTGCTTTTGATCATAGTGTTTTCTCACGGCAACAGAAATCGCAGAAACTGTAATTAAGACAACCGTTCTGGGTATTGAACTAGGTGGAGAATATAAAGGTTTCCATGGAGGGGTGATATTTCCCTCATTTGGTAGAGTCAGAGTCAACATGCTGTGAAAAGTTTTAAAAGAAAACACTACATTTTGCTTTCCAGAAATGAAACTTGCACAAGTATAGGGAGAAACTAATACTAAAATAAAACTTCTGCTGCCGCTGCACAAGCGATTTGAATTATGTTTAATCTTGGTTTTCAACAGCACAATAGCTTAGAGCTTATTAAGAAGGAAAAAAAAGCAAAACCTAAAAATTAGCAGCTCCCGTGGACAGACATGTTTTCTTATTAAAGAAAAATAAGTATTTTCTCTTATCTACATGGTATGTAAATTTACATGACTCAAAGAAAAGTCCACACTTGTAATTTCAAATAACCAAATTGATTCTCAAAGTGTAATATTTGTAATTTTGCCATTGTGATAACGGAGCACCTATTGGAAACTTTTCCAGTTTAAATGGCACAGTGATGTAAACAAGATCCTATTTCTGGATCTAAAAAGCATTGGAGTGTTAAAGAACCCAGGATGATTTGATAGAAGCTTGTAATCCAATATACTTCTTTCTTTCTTTCTTTCTTTCTTTCTTTCTTTCTTTCTTTCTTTCTTTCTTTCTTTTTTGATTCTTTCTATAATACTTTTTACATTTTATTTTATTTTTGCTTTATAAATAATACTATTCAAAATTTCCCACTACTCCCCTCCTCCCATTTCTCTCCCCCTCCCCCACTTCCCCTCCTCTCCCCCTTTGGGATCCTAGTCTGTTTGGATGCAATTCTTAGGCCTGGATGGAATGAGGAGGGCCTTGGACTTCCCACAGGGCAGGGTACCCTGTCCAAGATGTTTCTATCATCAATTTTCCATTTTCTTTCTTCTTTTTTCATCCTTCCCATTTTCTATATTAGGGTAGGAAACAGACATTCTCTGCATTTTCTGGGAGTTTTCCAAGAGTAACCTTTTATTTTGAGTTATATAAAAACTGCACCAATCGATAATGTCTAAACATGCCTATCATTTGTTTAGATTATCAAAACCTAAGGGCACTGTAAATGGACAGATGTGTAATGTTTGGTTTCCCTCAAATTGCTTTCACAAAAGGTTGAATAATCGTCCCTCTTCCCTGCTTCCAGTATCAAGATCCGGAGAGTATTTTAGCCTTTACAAGAAAAATCAAATCATCTTTGAGGTCACACCAACTTGGTGAATGGGAAGTAATCTTAGAGGTTATTCTTCAGGGAAAAAAAATCTCCTGAAAATGTATTTGGATTGATTGACTGTCTGAGAAGAGGCAGCAGATATATTTTACAAGGTCAGTGTGCTACAGTATAGTACAGACATCATTATCAACCCAGGTCAATATGAAGATTTCACATTTAATATTGAAAATGTTATATACTTATGAATGGATATTAGGATTTTGTATTAGATTTTTAAATTGTTATGTGCTTATAAAATAGAATTTTATGAAGTATATCTGAATATTGCTTTTAAATTGGCAGTAATAGATCCTGGCTCACTTTGTTATTAGTGAAATTTCTTATATAATGTGGAAGAGGCTAGATAACAGAAAATTGCAGAGCAGAGTCATGAAGAATGATGACATGGGTTTTCTTCCACGAGGGTGAACTATCATTGCTGAAATTGCTGCAGCACTGAAACATGACTGATATAGTGTCTAAAGCCAAAATTAAGGGTTGTTTAAATAGGGAATGTGCACCTGCTGTTGGGTATTTAAGGACGGAAGAAAGATTTAACCACCTTGCTCTTACCCTACAAGCTCCAGAGGGATATTAGTTCAAGCAATGCCATGGAGAAATGCTTGTCTAGTGATGGTACACTTTTGTAAAGTGAGCATTGCCAATGAGCAATTACCAGTTTATGAAGATCCCTGCATATTGAATGCTCATGTACTGGGTGATAGTGTGATACTTAGATGAATATATAGAGGAAGAGTGAATGATATTTTTACCCCCTGCTTTAGTCTCCCAAGTGACAGTATAAACATGAGTAACCATACCCAGATTAACAGTGGGTAAGTCAAACTAAAATTAAATTTGAAAATTTAAGATATAGAAGAAAAATTCTCCATTTTCTACTATCTTAATATGTTGCAACTCTGTCTAGATAAAATAATTTACACGAATATGGGCAGAGAAATAATTGAAATAATTAACTACGTGTGATTAAGCAATATAAACTGTGTCCAAATGTCCCCAGGCAAGTAGTAAAACACTGGAATGTTTATAGGGCATTGATGCTGACATGTGACATATGACTAAGTGCTCAGTTTAATCGACTCAACACTACCCTTTTGATGGTCAGAGTATAAAGTATAAATTAATGCAAGAAAAATGAAGCACAGTTTTCCCCAATTAAACCTATAAATTAATGTGTGCTGATACTGTTTTCATTTTAGATACTGCTAACCTTCTCATCTGTGAAAGATAATCCCTTCATATTTTCCAATATTAAAAAAGAAAAAAATTGCCAGGTCGGGGCAGTGGTGCTTGCCTTTAATCCCAGCACTCAGGAGGCAGAGGCAGGTTAATCTCTGTGAGTTTGAGGCTAGCTTTGTCTACAAAAGCTAGTTTCAGGCTTCAAAGCTACAGAGAAACCCTGTCTCCAAAAACACCAAAAAAGAGAGAGAGAGAGAGAACACATCAATGATATATAATTTATAGTTTAACTTTAAAGAATTATACTCATGATGTGATTTTTCTATGGCACAGACCGAAGAGCAATTATCTATGAGTATTTATTTATTCATTTTGGCATAAATAAGAAGGATAATTTCCCTTTGGCCATATTTAATAGGTAACATTTATCTTCCTAAACTTTTCACCATAAGAAGAATTTTAGCTCTGATAAGCTTCTGTTTTATGGGTGTCGGAGGTTGGATATATTATAATCAAGCTACTCTGCATTCAGAAGCTTCCTAAGAGTAAAAAGAAATGCTATCATTGCAATTTAGGTTAAACAACATAATTTCAACACATCTATCATGTCTTTGTATTGAGTCAGAGTAAAACGTGAAGTTCAAAATATGTCAAATTATTTTTAACATCTCCCCTTAATTTCCATTACTGCCCTTTAACTGTAATAAATGCTATACTTGCTTAACCCTTTTCTAAACAGTCTTCTTTTCTCCTAATTACTGAACCTTATAGTGGTAATGTTGACAGACAGTCTAAGGCAACTGCATTTTCTTGGGAAGAATATGGTTGATATTACCAAATAACATATTCTTATCTGTTTTATGTGATCAAGGAGGACTGTGTATTTGTGTCTGTGCAAGATTACACCTCTGTTTTGAATGAACACAAGTTATATCCCACAGTTATTCATACTCATAAATGTCATAATTTATAGATATCCCTTTGATTCTGATCTGCTACTCAACTACACATTGAAGGATATGGAGTTGTCACCAAACATCAAAGCAGTTGGGACACTATTATGTTGGCAGAGCATTTATCACTCTTGAAATGTAAATGTTTCGGGTACCAAGAATAAATATGTATGAGATAAGTAAGTTGAGGGCAAGGCATGAGATGGAAGACAGTGGTGTTAATTACTAGAAAGTACAGATGTTTATTGCTGTTCAATTTGTGTAGTGTAACGTTTTAAAAAGTGTTCTGACACCATGCGATGTTGTTTGTAGCTTTGCTGGTAGTTGAATTACTAAGAATCCTTACCCAAAATACTGATAAAGAATTATTATGAGGAAGTTATCTATAAAGAGAGCTTTACAGCCATAGAGTTCAGTTGACTTTCAATTTTCCAACTATGTTGTTTTTCCTATGAACACACCATCTTCTGAGAACATAAACAAAAATCACAATCATGAAATAATAAAGTGTTAAGCCTGATTTTTCACTCTGGAGAGAAACACTGATAAAATGTGTGCTAAAAATGAAAGTCACATGATCTAATTCTGCTTTGGAACATAGGCAGTTCAAACTTCTGTTCCACAGAATACTAGAGAAGAATTGTTTACCAAAGGCTGAGAAGAGTCAGGGTCGTTAAGGGATAGAGAAAGTTTAAGCAATGGCTACTTTCTGTTCAGTGTGTGTGTGATTGCAATGCGTGATTGCAAGTGTTGAGAAGAGAGATGGCTGGCAAAGCTCGGGTTTCAAATATCAAGAGAAAATGGTGACATTACCATGATAAGGAAACAGCAAATGGTTGGGGAAGCATGATTCAAATAAAATATCACATAGCATCCCACTAATACCTACAAATACTTATTTTTCTCAACGGTAGTGATTTCAGTCTGTATCCAGAAATGATCTAACATATTTATCCCTATTAAATAAACTGGAAAGGAATACATAGGACTGAAGACTTTAGAAGACAGCGCTTTTAACATAACATTTTCAGAGCTTATTGTCAACATTTCTCATGGCAGTCACTGTGCTTACAGGAAATCCTCCTGCAATGTAGTCGCATCTTATGAAATAAGCAAGGATTAGGAAGGATTGTGAGAAATCCTGTTGCTAGAAAGATAAATGAAAGGATAATCCAACAGTAAAACTTCCATCAGCAGAAATAAGTGACACCCAGAAATCTATAGAAATATAGCTTAATAAGAATACCCTTTATATAAAACTGCATAAACTTTGATAAAGAATGCCGGAATTGAAGCTACATCAAATGTGAGCATATGTGTGTGCGTGCAATTAAATAGAGTTACCACAAATGAGGTGGCAATGCTTTGCCCCAAAGTCATAGATATCTAACAAAATTGCAGTTCCAATACAGAAATCCTTTTGAGCTGTTGGACAGGGGAACACAAGAGACCTTCAAAATAATATAGGTTATACCCTGGCCCTTGGTTCCATTCCTGAAAATACCACGCACTCCTGCTTAGGAATTGGGGAAATTCTTTTGGAACAGCCTTCGCCCCTCATCCCTGGGGACTACTTTCTTTAATAACAGAAGGTGCTGTGCAGTCTGCCAATGGAGGAGAACAATCAGTGCTCTTACTCAGAGAACAATCAGCTTTAATGCCTATGAACCTCAACAAAGACCAGGATGACAAGCTATTCTGAAAGGTGACTTAGTGGGATATTTTTAATGGTGGGAATTATAAAGAGCATGGATGCATATTTTCACAAATACAACACACAACGAAGCTGAGAAAATATACATATGCAGGCACATACTGAGTATTTAATAATAGGGACTCAATATAAACCCAAATTATTCAAAATGCATTGTGTACACTATAACATTACATCAAGAATTTACAGGAACGGTTGCAGTGTATTCAGATTAGACTGTAAAAAAAACATATACATAGAGGGGATTGTGGTAGCTATACTTGATGTGGCAGTTGCTTGACAGGCTAAGGCAGATGTGTAGTTTTAGTCCAGACTTCAAGTAAGACAAGCCCATGTATTTATAGTGAATTTCTCTAGATGATAAATAGAATTGAGGTAGAAGACAGATAAGTAGATAGACTGATAGGTAGTAGATAAATCATGAACATTCATTCATTTCTTCCCATGTAATAAAGATTTAAGGAATTTTTGCATTTAATATGATACAAGCTTTGTAATAATAGAACAATATAATTTGCTGAGATGCACTTTGATCGCTTCCTCACAGAAATACTAAATAAAACATTGACAATTCTGAGCCTAATCTTTTTATGTGGAATATCAATGAGAAGAGTTTAAAAGGAGCATTTAATAACTATGTTCTTTATACATATGTTTTGAAACTCACACTTCATGGTATTACTTTCATTAATTTGTTTTTATTTCTAATATCTCAATAGGGAAGCCACAACAGTGCCCTTTTACAAGTAACAATTCAAGAGAGAGAAAAGAGTGGGAGATGATATAAAAATGAATATAGACATTTTCCCATGACTTTCTACTTCTCAGCTGCCAGAAATTCCAATTAAAATTGATATTGTTCAAACAGGTTAAGATTACTGAGCAATTCATACATATATGATGTTTTTCCACAAAAGGTAAGATGTTTATTCCAATTTAAAATAAGAAGTACCTCATCATATATAAGCTCAGGTTTCAGATACCCTTATTCTTTTGTTTTAAAGATTGAAAAGACATTTGAGTCTTGTTTTCCAGTAGTTCTGGGAGCTGAACCTGTGACCTATGATTGCTAAGGAATCATTCTTTCAATGAGCTCTATCCCAAGCTGACATTTGAAATGATCTATATATTCTCATAATTTTATTGCTTAAAATGGACTCAAATATCATATAGACTTTTGGTTTCATTAACCCGTTCACTATACTAAACTTTGATAAATAGCATTAAAGAGTTGCAAATAGGAAATTTGGAAATACATTTTTTAATTAATAAAAATACCAAAATTCTCATCTATTATATTTGCAACTCACTAGGTTAGACAAGTGATTTTTTTTACATGTTAATAAATCAGTTTGCAATTGGTAAGCCAAAAGTTTGCAATCCTATCAATCATTCAGGAGTTAACAGGATATAGTCACAGAAATAAGAAATGAGTGGGC
Source organism: Microtus pennsylvanicus (assembly GCF_037038515.1). NCBI lineage: Eukaryota > Metazoa > Chordata > Mammalia > Rodentia > Cricetidae > Microtus > Microtus pennsylvanicus. The sequence continues at coordinate 35,159,695 of NC_134587.1, read as the reverse complement.
AATGGAGTCTGCTTGTATGTTTCAACAGAGAAATATTGAAAAACTGGCCATAAATAATTTATTTATCATGTATTTATCATGATTTTATAAAATCACATCTCTTTAATATAGGTTCTGTGTTCTTCTTTTATTTAAAGTTAACCAAGAAATAGCAACGAACATAAGCCAAAACACACTTGCCATCTGTTGGTTAAAGAAAAAAAAAACCAAGCCCCCTGACTTCCAGCATAATAGTTTTTATGGGGCTGCCTTCTTACTCAGGAAGTGATACTAAAGGGCAAACATTCAGACTATCTGCTTACATCACAGCAATTGTAAGACGATCTCTGAGTTGAAATCCGGAAGACGTTTGTCATTCTTTTTACAATGTAAAGGAAAAGATGCAACTCGATTTAAGAAGAGTGCAAGGCAGAAGGAAAGATTCCGCAGTTAAGGGCACATCTTGCTCTTCTAGGCAACCTAGATTTGGCTTCCAGCATTCGTCTTTGTAAGCTCACAACCACCTGTAACTGCAGATTCAGCGATTCTGTCACCCTCCTCTAGCCTCCGTATACACAAACACACAAACGCACACCATGCAGACACTGACACAAGACACATACATATACATAAAAGTAAAAATAAATCTTTTAAAAGAAATAAAAGAAGCATTCATGACACATTAAGCCCATTAATTTATTAACATGTACTAAGATTTGTATTTGCCTTGCATTTCAAAACAATTGCATAAAAGAAGCATACATGTCTCAAAATTCTATCTAAATTCTCAGGAAGAAAGATTAGCCATTTCCTTTATTTATATTTCTTTATGCTAGGATGTACTCTGAGCAGACCCCTACTAAGGAGCCTCACAGAAAGTCCTTTTCAAATACATGTTGAAGTATTTGATTTTCTCATTTGTGCTGGGAGTTTGGGTTTTCTAAGACTGCATCCAGTTGATTACTGGAGCAGCGATGTGCAGTTTAGGAAGCAATGAAACCTTAAGTTCCATTGCTTTTACTGATAACCATGAGAAGAACATACCTCAGGATATTCTTGGCACAGAGGACCTACATCTAATCCAGATAGTAGAGAGTACCATCTACACAAACTTGATGCCCAAGTATATCACTTACAAAGTCTAATCAGTATGCAAACTTCAATCCTTTTATTCAAGAAACACCTAATAGATAAGATTCATCAAAACTAAATAACGCAAAGTAAAATCTAGTTTTAAATTAGTAAGCTTGAAATTTTTTTCTGGTCCTAAAAGTAGGATAGAAGTAGGGGTGTGAGCTAGTGTGAACTGTGGGAAGTCAATGAATCTGTATATGTTGATAAGTCAGGTGCCAAGTGGAAAGGCAGTTAATACAGCAGAAGAGGTCAGGTGATCAAAAGATAGAAAAAAAGATGATATTCTTTACTATCCACACAATGGATATTGTGGTCAACTTTTTGATTTGTTTTGAACAGATTAGAAAAGCTTAATAAAACTGACAATTTTATATTTAAATTTATGAGTCCCATCACATTCTGACCACTGTGACAGTTTTTAAAAGATACATCAGAAAGCAGAGAAAGTCCACCTACATATGATTCTACTGCAAACTCACGGTGATGTTTTCCTGTGATAAGACCTCCTTCAATCTCTACTATGTCTTTGGAGGATTACAGTTGGTTCCAGACATCAGTGACACTTAAGGGCTTCCAAGAGTGAATGACTGAGTACATCATAATTGTGAACAATGGCTCAATTCTCACCTGCTGTTAAGAATTGAAGCTGCTTTATAGTGGGAGAGGAAGACTCTGTCCTGGCTAAGAGTCTCCTCTCCCTAGATTTCCTAGTGCCAAATCGTGTGTAACAAAGATGGGCTGGTATTGTCTACTTCTGAAAGACAATGAACATGTAAAAATACAGCTGCTTAAGATACTGCTTTTTTTGTGGAATTTTTTTTTTATTTAAAAATTTCTGCCTTCTCCCTGCCTCTCTTTTCCCTCCCCCTCTCCCCACTCCCCATGTCCCACTCTCCTCCCCCTCCCTCTCCAGTCCAAAGAGCAGTCAGGATTCCCTGCCCAGTGGTCAGTCCAAGGTTCTCCTCCCTCCCTCCAGGTCTAGGAAGGTGATCATCCAAACAGGCTAGGCTCCCACACAGCCAGTACATGCAGTAGGATCTTTAATCTAGCTCATTTGATAATTAGTTTTTTTAATATTTGGAGACATACAACTGAAGTTCAAATTAGGGGTCAGTCTCTATTAGGAGAATACTGATGAGGAGAAATGCAAGAAAACAATTAAGATGTGGGATTTCCCTCTGTATGCCATAAATATGTTTTATTAGCATTGGTTGATAAAGAAGCTGCTTTGGCCTGTAGCAGGGCAGAATATAGGTAGGCAGGAAAACTAAACTGAATGCAGGCAGAAAGAAGGCGGAGTCAGACAGATGTCATGTAACCACGCAGGAAGCAAGAGGTAAAAGCAAGAAGCAGGAAGCATGAGCCTCATGGTAAAATATAAAATAATACAAATGAGTTAATTTAAGAATGAAGAGTTAGTTAATAAGAGGCCTGAGCTAATAGGCCAAACAATGTAGTAATTAATATAGTTTTGTGTGATTACTCATGTCAGGGTCACTGGGAAATGAATGCACAGTATCTGCTTACACAATGTAGCCATTATCTTTAGTGAACATTTTGATAGAGCCCAGGGCTTTTTTCTTTATCTTTAGGCATTGGGTTTGTAAAATTTGGGGCAGGAATAAACTACATAAGAGATAAATAATACCAGCACAGGGAAGTAAGTGAGCTCCAAATCAGAAGGCTTATGTTTAGTTCCCAACTTCTATATGAAAAGCCAAGCACAGTAGTGTGAACATGTAATCCCTGCCTTTTGGAGATGGAGACAGGAGGATAGGAGCCATCATAATCTTTGGCCAGTCAAACTACAACTCCAAGGTTAGATGCCATCTCAAAAAAATGATGAAGACATTAGCATTGATATTGACTTTTGACCTTCACAGCCACAAGTATACACACACACAATCACTCTTGTATATACATGTGAACACACACAAACATGTGTGCATGAAATAAGATAAATATAAAAGATGCAACACTAGATTATAAGAAAATTCTACTTATGTTTCCTGTAAAAACATTGATTTGTGGAAAACAGTGATACCCTGTCTCTCTATATCCAAGATAGTGTATCTCATATAGCATACTGAATATGTTCTATTTTGACAGCGTGACTCAGTTTACATTGCTAAGAAAAGATGTTTGATTTTTTTTTCTGTTTCCCAAAGCGCCCACAGTCTATCTACTTCAGTACACAAACTAACATTAGGAGCACTGCCTTGTATTTTACGACTTAACAAAGATCACTTGGATAGCAATTTCTCTTTCAATTTTTAAATTATTTAGTGACAGATTAAAACAATATCAGAATGCATATTGTGTTTTTATTACACTAGTACAACCATTTCAAGCAGTACTTTCGCATAGAAAGTGTTCTAACGAGTGCTTAGCATAATCCTCAAAGGCCTATTTATGCCAAAATACAAAATATATACTTGACACATACATGGAAGTCTTGAAAAATCGAAAATACTTTCAAGTATGTAGGATTTTAGGTAAAATATTTCTCAACTGCCATTTCTTCAACAGCTTATAAATTTGAGGGATGCATAATCTTAATGCAGTTCACATAAAATTTACAGTGATGAACAAAAACAAATAAAACCACATCAACAAACTCAAAAGTAACTTGAATATAAAGTAACTGGCAAAAAAACGCTATTTTTCTCTTTTGACGTGAATATGTACCATGTAGCATTGTAGAAGCTGAGCACCTTTACTGCCTAGTGACAAAGTTGCTTACAACTTATCTTACCAAGTATTGCTCCATTACTATAGGACATCATGATATTATCTACCTCAATCGGATGTGGCTGGATGACATCTAGGATGTTTAAGGCATAACATATGCTACCAAATCCATCAGAAGTGTTTGAAGAGTTGTAGGCACAGCAATTAGCAAGCCATGCTTTCTTTCAACATTGTAGGTAATTATTGACAAAAAAGAGAACTAAAACAAAATTATGATATCAATTGATTAAACTCAAAATTTCATGGTTCAGGGTCAGAGAGATAGTTCATCGGTTAAGAACATTTGCTGCTCTTGTAGAGGACCTGACTTTGATTCACAGTCACTTATATGGTATAGTTCACAATCATCCTTAACTCTAGTAGCACTCACATGGTGGATATACATACATACTGGCAAAACATCCACACATTTAATTATCTGAAAAAGCCTGGGATAAAACCGGACTCGCTGAACATAGCAGACAATGAGGACTACTAAGAATTCAAGAACAATGGCAATGGGTTTTTGATCCTACTGCACGTACTGGCTTTGTGGGAGCCTAGGCAGTTTGGATGCTCACCTTACTAGACCTGGATGGAGGTGGGGATTCCTTGGACTTCCCACAGGGCAGGGAACCCTGATTGCTCTTTGGGCTGACGAGGAAGGGGGACTTGATTGGGGGAGAGGGAGGGAAATGGGAGGTGGTGGCGGGAAAGAGACAGAAATCTTTAGTAAATAAATAAATTTAAAAAAATAAAAATAAAAAAGCCCATGAGAATAACTCCAAAAATAAAATTTAAAAAAATAAAAATAATTTTTTAAAACTTCATTTAAAATACCATTTAATGCATTCCAAGATACATATGTATGTATACTATCTCTCTCACAGAAATTAATTTACGTCCACATTTGAGTTCAAGAGTGGTGCTGGAGATATTCATATGCATGGCTTTGTTTATTGATAATTTACTAGCTATACCAGCCTAAGTCATGTTTCATCTACCAGTCCCAATAAACATCACCACAGGGTTAAAATCTGACACCAGGTATACAACCTAATCACTCTTGCTATCTGGTGGCATTAGTCCACAAATTGCATGCTTTTTAATAGGTGTATTTTTCCTAATCTGAAATCAATTGATTGTGAAGATTTAACTTAGTATATAATTTCTAGACCTGTGATGTGTGATTTGGAGATCAATAAAATTTCCAGTCATTCAATATAAATAACAATTTATTTCCACAAAAAACACCCTCAAAAAGGTCATTTGAGGATATGATTAGGAAAATATCCTTTTGCTTCATATATATATATATATATATATAAACTTGAATACAAAGCAAGACATAATGAAATAAAAAAGTAGCTAGGCTAGCACTTCATTGTTCGGTGTTTAGGCTCGCCAATTGATTGCTAGCATGAAAATCAGCATGGAGGATGTTGCTTATGGCTGATATTGTCTGATGAAGTAGGACAGAGCCAGCAACATATAATTCCTGCACTAGACGAGACAGTCAGAATGTGTGAGCAGAATATGTTACAGAAGCCCAAGTGAGTCTGGATCAACATACACAACCCACGGATCCCACCTTCGCCTTTAGGTCTGACTCCACATTAACTCTCAAAGCACTGCCGATGTAAATTCATGATTTTATTTTTTTTTTTTTTTGCTCTATTTTGCCAGTGTACATCATGAATGCCGTTCATGACAAAGAATGACCAGGAAGTCAGACTGGCTGCTCTCGGATGCAGAAAACTGTGTGATACGGAGAAACACACCACATTCTTAAACTGCCCAGACATATTAGGCAAACATCATGCTGGCTGAGCTATCACACCGGCAATCTCCGAGATATCTCAAATAAATAAACCTGCCCATGTTTCTAAACTTTTCTCCACAGAAGGCTGCAACTGTTTCATGAGTTTATATGCAGAATCTCTCACATAGGTATTTGTCACTGAACAACACTCTGTGACCACTGCCAAGCTGTGATTTCCTAAATGACTAGTCATCTTGTTGAACTCAAACACCATATATTCTACTGAATCTCAAAGTAAATGAAAACATACAATAGGCATAGGTGGGCAGAGTTAAGCCTTTAGATTTATTCGATTTTTTGCTTTCATTCTAATTGACAAAATCATATTTCCTTCCCTCTGAGATTTGCTGATAAAATTCTGGCCTTTGTCTCATTCAAACAAAACAGCCACAGGCTGTCTATAGCCTCATTGCCTCTGGCTTTGTTCCGTACCTTCCCCAAAGACTGCCAAGAAGTGATGGAACCAGATGATGCCCATGTTCTCTACCCCCTGAAGGATACCCCCAGCACAGGTTTCTTTGGATGGTGATAAGAGCAGTTACTTTAGTACGGGGGCATACATCTCTGGTCTTTGAAATTAAAATAACTCACTGAAGACAAATCTTTAACTTATATGAGACTGAACTGTTGAAAAGTCAATGATCAACCTGATACTTTGTTAATTGCAGGAGATTCATTATACCAGGAATAAGAAAATGAGAATATTATCAATACAAGTTCACGTATGATAGACAATATATTCTTCATATTAAGTGCTTCACAAGATCTATTACCTTCATCCACCTATCTTTCCATGTGTGAAAGCTCCCTGCACCTAAAGGCAGTGAGAAAAAAAACCCGCAGCAATGTCACATAAAACACGCCAGCAGGAAGTACATTTGTTGTGGCAGCAAGTGTTACATCCTTATTATCAGGAGATATTACCTGCACATCACCACTCTAAAACCCTTTCCATTTGCCATAATTTGTTACAGAATAAAGAGGTTTGTGATAACAACAACTAGGTGATGTGCAGCGTGGAAGATGTGCAACCTTGTCATTCCAGAATGAAATAATTTATTGCTTTATGGTACTCTATTCAAATACTGGCTGAAGCTGCCTGCCTGACTACATTACTGTCAGGCCGCAGCCCTCTGCGCTGAATTGCTTTCACTCACTTGGTCTTCATCAATAGCACGCGTGTTCTTGATTTAAGAACGGGCTGAATTACTCTAAAAGTATCACACTCAAAACTAGCATTGCGAGATTGAAACGGAAGCTACTGATTGTGTGGCTATGGGAAGAGAGTACTGGAGAGCGTCTCTTTGTTATTTGTGTGTGTGTGGAAGGAATCTGAAGGGTTTTTTTTTTTAATCTGAAGATGAATAAAAAATTTAATTGAGATTACTCGTACGCTGAAGAATTGGTTAGTGCAATCACCTCCTTAATGAAGATTTAGTAGCCCCAGTCTGTCTTCTCCCAAACACAAGCATTCCTGAGGAAACAAACAATATGCCCTGTCAAATGGCATACCTTTTCTTTCACTCCAACAGAAAACAAACAGACTATTTGACTAAACGCCAGGAGACATTTTGTTGCCTGGAGAACCATGCACTTGTGTCTGCCCACTTTCCCTTTGGAAGTAAGGCCAAGTCTTTGACTGACATCAGTCGGTGGTGCACACTCTGCAAACGCAGGGGGCCTCTGGGCTCATCAAGAACTACCTGCCGAAAACCTTCCTATGACCCCTTTCTACTGGTACGCTGTGCACAGTCTCCTCAGCCCTGGAAAACTCAGGTGACAGCCTCATTCCTGACCTAAGTTTCATTCAGCTTGCGTCCTTGTCACTTTCTTACTTCTCACATCCTCTTGTTTTGGTTTTGAGAGAACTGTAAGGAAAGGAACAAAGTGGGACCCTCTTCGTGACAGTGAAAACAGAGAGCAGCAAACATGGAGATCACTTCGGCAGGGGATTTCCTTTCTAAAGGATGTAGCTTTTCCCTGACACCTTGTTCCTAGGTGGCCACCTCCTGAGCAAACTGACATCGCCCTGCATTTTAGTGAAATCTCCAGCCCATGCTTGGGCAATATTGTATCAACTGCGGACACTACTCAGCTGTGAGGTAGGATGTACAGCACAGGAGCTATCCACAGTCATAGTAGAGCCTATGGACAATGTCCGCGGAATTACACAGGACAAAGTGTGTCACATGAATGTTTCTATTTAACAAGCTAGAACAACTTTTGTTACATATCTATGAAAGACAAAGAGAGTTCCGACTGATAAGTGCGATTATATAGGTCACTAAAATCAGGTTTCCAATTCTAGTCTTTTCCATCAAGAAAAAGAAGCCAGCACATTCATCGTACTCAACCCGACCAATCAATGTAATCTTTGAGGACAGAGGATAGTTATCTAACTGAGAACTTGAAAATAGTCCTTGAAGAAGTGTTACCAGTAAGTCTCTGTGTTGTTTTGCCTCTAAGTGTGTGTAAGATTCAACTTTGTAATTATTATCGGTAATTTCATTGTACCTACATATTTTACCCTGCAGCCCTCAGGGATTTTGTGTGGATCAATGTTTCTGTAAGTAAATCCTTCCTTTAACAGACTAACCAGGTGGCATCCTTATTTTTTCTTTGAATTTAAACCATAAGCTTCAGAGCAATGTTAGATGTACCTGCAGGGTTCAAACATGACCTTTTCTATTTCGTGAAATAATTTTCTGGTATCCAAAGTCATCTTGTAAGTAAGCACTCTGGAGATTGTTTTTATACAGAAATATAGCAAAATTGTGTGTCGTTATAGTTAGAATAAATACAACGCTGACCCTGACACTATAAAACTTATCCCTCCTGAGAATAATCCCTTTATAGAAACCTATCTAATTGTTAATTTAAAAGGAGAAAAGCTGTTCGCTTTTTCCCTACATTATTAAGATAGGAAAAGAAAAGCTTCTGTCTTACAATATAATGCAAAATTAGATAACATTAACAAGCCAGATAAATGTAGGAACCAGCCATGATAAGCTAAATATGAATAGATCATCCAAAGGAAATTCTTTACATCCAACCATTATCACCTGCCAGAGTAGGACTCAGCCATGGAAAAATTTAATGGAGGTCTGAGTCTCAGTAGTTTACTCTGAAGAAATACCAGATTGCAGGAAGAACCACAAACTGAGATTACCTGAGCACCACCCAAAAACAGACCATCCAAAGGAAATGCCTAATGTTCTAACCACCATAGATCACCTGCCAGCACACACCAGGACACCCCTAGACAAAAGTCAGCCAATCAGGCAGGGGTCCTGAGCTTAGAAACCTCTCACCCCAACATTTACTGCTGTAAAAACCTAACTCTAACTGATTTTGGACTCTCTGCTTATTTCAATACATTGGACGTGAGGAGAGACCTAGTTTGCAAACTTGCATTAAATAAAGGCTCTTTGCTTTTACATATTGGACTAGGTCTCCTTGTTGGATTTTGGGGTACTTCATGGATTTGGGCATAACAATAAAGATGTCTCTTGAGGGAAAATTTACTTATCAGGACAATGAGGACAGCATGAATAATTTTAAGTGATTTCTAGTACATAGAATTCTTATTTATATTAATCTTATTATATATTTACTATTATTTTTTCTTTAATACTCTAAACTGTATTTAGAACTGATAAAACAACATTTAGAGCTATTTTACCACATGACGCAAAATAGATGAATCAGAATGATAATACCAAAAGTATATTTATTATTATGTCGTTGTGACACTCTTCAGGGTCTATTCTGTACACTGTTTTGGAGCAATGAAAATACTTCCCACTAGTTACTGAGAAACCTTAGCAAGAGACCAATGAATGAGATGATTCTGAGAAATATGACCTTAGGGATATAACCAGACTGTTTTTCAGGAAAGTATCAAAGTAATTAAAAAGGTCAACAGTATATACAACTGAAGATATATAGACAAAATAATATTAGAAACTAAAATAATAATTTGGAAAGAGTTTTGTAATTGATTCTAGAAGATTCCTGAAATAAGTTTATCAAATCAAGGCCATGATTCAAAGGATGACTGAGAAAGTTTATACCAACATAGATTACATGGGTCCTAGCTAATAATTAGGAAACACGGCTACTGATTAAATTTCAAATATAAAAAAAGATAATCAATATCTCTAAAACTGTCATTGACTTTATTCTTATGTTAATTTATACTCAATCAAAAACCGTAATAATGATGAACTATTTACATATTTAAGTTATTTTTCTTAAAACTGATATTTATTTATAATTATCTTGAAAGCAAAGATTTGTGTGCCAATATATATCTATGTGCATGTATAGTACTTAATTATGTAAATATATAATTTTCATACTATACAATGTACATGTGATTTTCTTTTTGATATTATGTTTAGAGAAGGGAAATATATATTAAAATATAAATATTTAGTAGACATGTGATATTGGAATCAATCCCATCAAAAAAAAATTCTTTTTCATCTATAACAATCAACCTCACTCTAAAAACAAAGTAATTAAAATCAGCTATATGTAAATATCCTGTTTAATTCATATTGTACTTATATCCTATAATTTGCCCAATTATGACATTTTCCATTTATCAAAAATATTTTTCATATATATATAATGGTTTCCTCTCACTCCACTCCTCCCAGTTCCCTTCCACCTCCTTTCCCTTTGATCTACTCCCTTTTTGTCACACATTAAAAAATAAACAGGCTTCTTAGGGATAATAATATAAAAAATATAATGTGATACAAATAATACTATAAAACAAACAAACCTTAACATATTACTATTGGATAAAACAAACCGACAGAAAGAAAAGAGCCCAAGAGAAGGTAAAAGAATCGAAGAGCCACTAATTTGCACACTCAGGAATCCGATAAAACACTAAACTGGAAACTTTATATTGGAACAGAGCCATAGAGCCATGCAGGCCTTGTGCATGCTACTTCAGCATCTGTGAGCTCATATAAGCTTTATTTAGTTGATTCAGAGTATCTTGCTTTCTTGACATCCTATATACTCTGGCTCTTATACTCTGGCTCTTATACTCTGCTTCCTCTTCTATGGGGTTCCCTGAACTATGAGGGAAGGAATTTGATGGAGACATCCCATTTAGGGCTGACGTTTCCAAGCTCTCTCCTTTTCTTCATTTCCTCGGGCTGTACGACTCTGTTTTTGGACCCATCTGCCTCAGAAGAAGCTTCTTTGATGATGACTGAGTAAGATGTGATCAGCCCCGATGACTGGAGTTGAGAGTCTTTTAAAGCATTTATGATGCTATCCAATATTTTGAATTTAACATCTGTAGTTTAGGTCAGTTAGAATTGAAGAATTTACTTTGATTAAAAGGAGGGCAGGAACACAAAAGTGAATTTTTTTCTTTAATGGGATGATCTATACAGGTTAGGACTGAAGAAGGAGTTCAATCAGTTTAATAAAAGACCTGATTCTGTTGTATTTTTAACTACAAATGGAATTGCTAAGCTACCTAATAACTATTTTTATAAGTTTTCAAATGTTTTATTGAACTGAATGTTAAATACACCATTTCCCTCCTCAGCCTTCTTTCTCTCTGATCTACTCCCTCTCCCCCCAACACCCTCTTACGTAAACAATGTTACACACACATTCTTATTTATTTATTGATATCAGAGAATCACATTCTTATTTATTTATTGATATCAGAGAATCCCACTCACTGTGGGTGGTGACAATCTCAGCAGGAGGTTTTCTGTTGTATTAGAGCAGAGACTTAGTGAGCAATGAAGATCAAGCCATTAAGGGGTGTTTCTCTATGACTTCTGTTCCAGTTCTTGCCTTCGGGTTTCTGTCTTCATTCCTTCGTGACAGACTCTTACTTGGAATTGTGAACTGAAATAAACCCTCTGCTTCACAATATGCACATTTTTTTAGGGTGTTTCATCGCACCTCTGGAAACTTTCTAATCCCCACATTTCCATTACTAAGCACACCTGTCAGGAAGACTCCAATTTTGAGACCCTAAGCACAACTGCATTTTTATTATTATTCAATATTCGCTGCTAACCAGGCAGTGAGAGATGGAGAAAAGCTTCAAATTACAGTAATATGTAAATCACTTCTTCTACTTTAATTACATATTTTAACGTGAAAATCAAAGAATCATATAGACACACTTTAATTATGCCTCAAACATCCTCATCTGTGCAGGGAGGAACTGAGCAGTCCTGAATCTATATTATAGATTAGTGGTGAACCATTATAGGATCTAAGGGAACCTCTCTATGCCAGAATACAAGCCTCTGTTAAACCTATATTGGATTTGACTTTACTCTGATAAATCTAACTCTTTATAGCCTTCTTGTTTCATTCTACTATTTAAATTTGTAATTTTGTTCCTAAACTGGCTCTCTATAAATAAAGCATTCAAAAAATGAATTATTGGGGTCTACTTTATTATACAGGAATCTACCTTAATATTAACAAGGAAAGTCAATGTTTCAACACCTAGAACGTTGTAAATGAAGATTTAAATTTTATTAGAAACATAAAAATGATCAACGTGGTTCATTTGGATAGGCAAGTTGATTTAGTGAACATTGATTCTGTTTTAGGAAGTCCATTTGCACAGGTAGAAAATATTTTAAAAAATAAGAGTATTATCCTCAAAGACATTAAGTGTTTGGGGAGACAGTGGGAAGACAGTGAACTCATGCAAAATATATAACAAAAGCCCTTCTAATTATTAAAGAATACTAAGGATCATAAAAATAAAACTTTATGTGGTCATTATGTGTCAGAGGTCATTGATAGAAAATCTTCTAGCTTAAAGTAATATGATCACCATGTTTGAATTCTGCCACAAAAGATGAATAGGAACATCCATGAAAATACTGGGAAATGAACGCTTCAAGCAGAAGGAAGCAGAGACTTGGGAAGGAATAAATGCCATAGAACAAGAATATACGGCAGAGATTTGATATTGAAGCTACGGGTAAGACAAATAGAAACTTATATTCAATTTAGATTTGGAACTAAGTGAGGTAAAACACAATTACAAGGTTGTAAGCAGAGAAATTAAATGATTTGACTTATGGTTAAGAAAAACTAGTGGCAGCATTGTAGATATGGGCTTTGGGAAATCAGGAGACAGAGTGGGGGAAACAGTTAGGACCCATTTATGCTGTTGAGATATGACAGTGATACATGATCTGTAATGGTAACAGAAGACATGCTGAGAAGCAGTAAGAGCAGGTATGTGCTTTAGAGATTCAGCCATCAAAGTTAGTGCTCCTAAAGATGTAGGGAAGCAAGGAAAGGAACAGTGGGCCTTTTCTTTTAGAGCTGATGTTTCATTGTTTATTTGTCACATGAGAAGGATTTCTGTAGTGTATGAGACTAAAGGCACAGGGTAGATGCTTCCTGCAAATATTAAATTTATGTCTGTTGTGTAAGTCCGTGTACATCTCTGTTAGGCAGCCTAACTCTCAGGGAAGAGATCCAGGTTTGCTATCAAAGTCTGAGAATCACTAGTATGCAATAATGGCCTTGCTAGTGGAAAGAATAAAGTAAGAGCAGAAATGAATCATCTTCACATCAAGTGTATTTTAGGTCAAGGAAATCTAGTAAAGCTTGTGACGGACAATTACATCCCTCTAGGTCAAGTTAATCTTCTACTATGTTCATAGCAGCATTGTTTGTCATAGCCAGAACCTGGAAACAACCCAAATGCCCCTTGACCAAAGAATGGATAAGGAACATGTGGTACATTTACACAGTGTAGCACTACACAGCAGAAAAATGATGACATCTTGAATTTTGCAGGCAAATGGATGGAGCTAGAATACATTATTTTGAGTGAAGTAATTCAGACCCAGAAAGACAATTATCATATGTATTCACTCATAAGTGGTTTTTAAACATAAAGCAAAGAAAAACAGCCCACAAATCACAATCCCAGAGAACCTAGACAACAATGAGGACCCTAAGACAGACAAACATGGATCTAATCTGCATGGAAAGTAGAAAAAGATCTCCTGAGTGAATTGGGAGCATGGGGACCATAGAAGAGAGTTGACAGAAAGACAAGAAGAAGTAGGGGGAGCAGAGAAAAATGTACAGCTCAATAAAATCAATTAAAAATAATATTTATTCCTAACTAGGCTGGATTCAGAAACAAGAAAAAAAACCTCATGTTTTGTCTGCAACAATGAAAGTATTATAGAGATATGGGGAGAATATTCAGCAATGTAGAGACTCTGACTATGATCTATGATGATTGATATAAAGAGAGTATAACGCATAAGACTGAGTTCACCTTTTTAGGCACCAGACAAACATTTGGTGGAATAAATCTTAATATAGTTGTCAGGAGAGGGTTCTAGCAGACAGGGAAATTTGAGAGAAAGTCTCAGGTATTTAGAAACAAATACATTACTGATCAAATAATGAACTCAGGGCCTGAAAGGTGGCTCAGCAGTCAGGAGCAGGTTCTGGTCTTGCAGAGGACCTGAGTTCAGTTCCTAACACTCATACCAGGAGGCTCACACCTGTGACTCTAGTTTCAGGTAATCTGACACTTCCTTCTGCCCTCTGCAGGCACCTGCACCTCCCCAGAACCCACCTACAAAAGACATGCACACATAAAATAAATATATTTATTGTCTAAAAAAAGAAAGTAATGATTACCGGGCAAGGGAGGAAGTGGAATCCGTGGGAAAATGGGAACAAAAAGGATGTTCCTAACCAGCATCATCTCACGTGTAAAGCAAGATGTTATCTTTTCTATAACCATCTTAAGTGTAGGAAAAGGATCAAGCAAGGTAGCATTATACACATAAAGTTCTTGTATGCACACTCACTAAGACTAACAGAAAAAAGTGAGAGTTGGATACGAGAAAGACAATTGAAAGTGAAATGTGTTTACTTAAAGACAGTTCCAACTATCAAACTAAAGAACAGTAAACAGACATGTTGAACTCCCTACTTAATAACAGTTTTAAGTAGATGTTAAATAATAAGAATTGCATTTTTACATTGAAAAATATCACTGAATTCTCTTGGTGAGTACATAGCAGATGGCCAAACAAACACTTTTCAGGTAGTTAATGTCTATGGAATGTCTTACTTTTTATAAAATTCCTATCACGCTTTCCAAATGGCTTTTTCTAGTGAAAAACTTTGATGTATCAGCAGCACCAATGATATTGAAAAGTACAGTACAGCTACAAGATAAGTTGTAATTTAGAAAGGCATTTTCAAATGATATTCATCGAAAATTATACTAAATATGTTAATCATTTATATAAAGCTCTTTGTGGTTTGAAGTTTTAAAATTAGGTTGGAAAATAATTAGCAATGGAGTCTAGTACACACTGAGTCACTCAGGAAAGAGAAACTCTTAGGTGATGCTATCTAACTCTCCCTTTTCAATATATATGTTTTAAATATTAGTCCTTAAGCTCACAGATAAGTGTAGTCTTCACCCCCATTTCAATAAAACTTTTCTTTGCAACAGTCAGAAATCATTCATCACAAAAAAACACAAGCAGTCAAAATATAGAAATGTGTAGCTCAGTTCAATCTTAAGACTCGGAGAACACTACAGAAGAGGGGACAAAAATTGTAAGAGCAGAGGAACGAGTAGTTTTTCATGCATTGGTGTCTCCTACCAATATCTGAAGCTAAAAATACAGTCTCATCAAAATGACCGTCTCAACCTGAGCTGAACAAGAAGTACAAAAATAGACAAGTT
The DNA here is from genome assembly GCF_037038515.1 of Microtus pennsylvanicus. NCBI lineage: Eukaryota > Metazoa > Chordata > Mammalia > Rodentia > Cricetidae > Microtus > Microtus pennsylvanicus. Next base: position 35,144,279 of record NC_134587.1, on the reverse strand, counting down.
ATGTCAGCGGAAAGATCATGAAGTCTCAACTATACACAAGAACTACAGGACTCTAAGGAATGAGGAGAGCTGGAGAAACAGTCTTCCCCCAGGAAAAAGCACACTGGTTGGTTATTCAATATCAGATAGTCAATCCATATACATACAAGTAACATTGTACAGAATGATCAGGATATATATATATGAAAACAACAATGAAAAAGAAGCTATAAATTATAAATTTGAAATTGAACAAAAAAATGAAATGTTAAGAAGAAGGAGAGGATAGGGGAAATCATAATTATAAAAGTATAACTTTATAATTTCATAAGATAAAAGAAATAATTTGAAAAGAGTTAACAGGACAGGTTCCAAATCAAGTATATCTGGTCTTGAAGTTCTTTTTTTTTTTAAGATGGAACACTAGCTTCTAATCCAAGTGTTCCCAAAAGTAATATGCATTATATTGTGAGAAAAGAGAAATAAGATATAGAATTGAGAACATGATGTTGAATGACTTATACACCTGTTACCAAGAATTTCGTAAAGCTACAGCAGTCAAGGGCATGAGTTATTGGCAAAAGTATAAACCAGATCAATTGGAGAGAATACAGAGCACATAAACACGTCAGCTGACCTTCCAGAAAGGAGCAAAGCCTCCCTGAGAGACAGGAAACAAAGTGACAACTTTAAAAAACGGTGCTGTGACAAGTGGATAGCTATATCTGAAAAGAGAAAATGTTGTATCCTTCATGGATCATAAATATAAGAGCAATCCACAAATGTCTAAATCTCCTAGAAGGTCACACAACAGAGAATGTGTCTGATCATTCATATGTTGATGCTGTTTTTAATAAAGAAATTTAATCATCTGGGCAGATGCTTTAACTGGAAGCTAAAAAATATAGGAGTGTTAGAGATAGGAAAAATAACAAGGACATTTGAAAAACATAAAGATTCATTATTTTTATACTTAAAATTACATGTATATTTTAAAATTACATGTAATTTTACATATATAATTTAATTATACCACTCAGGATGACAATGTCTCTCTAATAGACTTGGACTGTCTAACAAAAATCTGGTACCGGACATGAAAAATCCATTTCTTTTTTTTAATTTATTATTGTTGTTTATGTTTCTATTGTATAAATTTTCTTCAGTTTTTCTTTTATAAAACTGATGTGAGCAAACTTATGCTTTTTTGTTTTTTTGTGTTTTTCCTTTCTTTCTTTCTTTCTTTCTTTCTTTCTTTCTTTCTTTCTTTCTTTCTTTCTTTCTTTATTAAGGATTTCTGCCTCCTCCCTGCAACTGCCTCCCATTTCCCTCTCCCTCCCCTGATCAAGTCCCCCTCCCTCATCTGCTCGAAGAGCAATCAGGGTTCCCTGACCTGTGGGAAGCCCAAGGACTGCCCACCTCTATCCAGGTCTCCTAAGGTGAGCATCCAAACTGCCTAGGCTCCCCCAAAGCCAGTACGTGCTTGTTCAGTGTTGATCAGAGGATTACAAGAGACTCTGAAAACTATATATATATTCTTGTTGTTTTCCCTTGGTTGCCTCCAAGATCATGGGGGTAAGTAAGACTGTGTTGTTAAAGGCACTGGTCACTTCTTACAGAAGACTTGAGGACCTGACCTTTAATCCTACTTCTTTTTTTTTCTTGAAAACTAGCTTTCACATTACTGGAATATGCTATAGGGAAGCTGCCAGTGGAGGCAAATCACACATACTCCTACCCTGCTCTAATGCCTCTGCACCATAGCATTTATCAGCAGGACAAGATATCCCAGAGAGTTCAGTAAGGGCACTAATACCTTGATGTTAACCAATAGCTTGCTAATTAAACTGGGGGACCACTCAATGAGAGGAAATCATGACTGGTACAAGATGTCTGTGTGTGTGTGTGTGTGTGTGTGTGTGTGTGTGTGTGTGTGTGTGTCCATGCAAAAACAATTAATGAATGAAAGAGGCCATGAATTTGATTTAAAAAAAAAGCAAGGAGGCATGTATGGGAGGCTTTAGAGGAAGCAAGGAGTAGGGAGGAATGATTTAACCATATTATAATCTTAAAAAACTAAAGATTTAAAAATATAAAAAGAACTTTCTTTCTGAAACAACTATTACTTAAAGCCATACTGCTCAAGTCACTGAGACTAACTGCTGATGGGTGCATAGTCCTAACAGATACATCTAGAACACAACTCCTGTGCAAAAGGCTCAGGAAATCTCAAAAAGGAGAGGAGAGAATGTTTCTAAGGCACAGAAGATGAAAGAAATCTGTGCGATTATGGCTCCTACAAATAAAGAGAAAGATTCACCCATAATACTTCACCTGTATGACTGCTTAAATAAGACCATAGGAATGACAACACCAATAGATGTGTTGATGTGGAAGACTCAATCCGTGTCTTTGTATGTATGTACAAAATGGTGAAGCATATATTAAAATGTAGAAGCCAAAACAGAGGAGAGAAAACCTTTGCAAACTTTAGAGAAGGCCAGGAGAGAAGTAAATGAATGCCGAGAGAATGAAACAGTTACTATCAAAGTAAAATTGTCAATGAAAACTCTCATTAATCTTTAAAACAAAGCTTTTAAATAAAACTGTTTGCTCATGGTAAAGGTAATATTGAGAGAATGAGAACATAAGAAACAAGACAGGACAAAATCTTTGCAAAAGAAACAACTAATAGAAGACTATTATCCTACTTGTACACGAATTATTAAATCTCTGCTGTAGGAAAACAAGTAACTTATTTTTGAATATGATCTCTTAAACATTTAACAGCTAAGGAAGCAGGCGGAGAGGGAAAAAGAACACTGTGGATGTTTGGGAAAAAAAAACAAACAAATATTTACTGTCTAACAAAGTGCCAAGCATGAGAAATCTTCCTGCAGTTGTTGGTCAGAAGAGTTCAAGAGACTCATACAACAATGAGGCTATTGCTGCTGCCCTGGTTACCTCCCAGAACTTGAAGGCATGACCCTGATGCTAAAGTCAGCATATGCTTTGGACACAGGACTTTGAGAAATTGAGTTGGGACTGACCTAGATGCTGCCTCCCTGAAGAGAAGCTTTAAAAGTATTTGAAGGTGTTATACAGTTTGCCAAGGAAGAAAAGCAGCCATCATTCCCATCTTGATATAAAAATAATCCATGGCTCACAAGAATGACCAGTCTTTAAAATATTAAAATGCGATTTTAAAACAACACAAAAGTCATTTATGAGATTATTACAAATGGAATTGCTATGTGAAGATATTTCAGTTGAGGCCAAGAGAAAGTCAGTGTGGATAAATGGTGCATGAAGAGCCAGAGAGTGAGGAAAAAATTTTCCCTTTGCCTTCCTTTTAAGGAATGGTGAGCATTTTCTTTTCATTAGTTAAACAACATATAATTTAGTTAAGTAAGAAATAGCCAATGGAACCGAAAGGAGCTAAACTTGTATGTTAAAAAACATGTTCGTTGCCTAGGCTTCTGTAGCACATTGCTTATGCAAACTTTAAAAATCACTACAGCGACAATTCCCAGTGGTGGGGGCACCGTGAATCTCCAGGCAGAGTCAGTCACCTGCCAGCAATTTTGAATCAGTGCTGGCTACTTTAGTATTAGTGATATTTTGTTTCTTTATTGGCATGATGTCACATTCATTTCTGATAACACTTTCAGAAGCATACACTATTAAAAATAATTTAAAGCCCTGAAGGATTATATCGAATGATCTTGGAAATCATGAAAGCATAATGCAGACAGTAAATGACAGACGGTTCCTGATAGCTTCCTTCCTTCGCCTCATATGTGCAGGACATGGCACTGAAGATAAAACACTTTTCTTGTATGAACTTTATTGCAAATGTTGACAGACATTTTTCTAAATAAGTTGGCTACCTTCAATGTGAGGACAGAAAGATGAATCAATGTGTAGTCAGGTAAAAACAGCATTTTAAATGTATAAATTTGAATATCAATTAGTAAGCTCCCGGGAAGATAGTGTTTTAGCTTGGTGTTGAGTTTGCTAGGCTCATCTTCCTGATGACAACATATTGATTATCACGTTATCACAGGACTCCCAGCATATTTTAGCACAATAATCTCCTCGTTAAGTTTTGTAAGGGAAACTTAAGAGAGATGTGCACTGAAACGCGCACGTTTCTGTGGATTAACTGTCTTATTGGCTCCAAAGTACATAAAGACTCAGAATCCTTGTGATCTTGTAAAACTCGTTATAGCATTTTAAATGCTTATCGTTAAAACATATCCAATGGCAGATGGTGGCATGCCATTTTAGAACCACCTAGAGGCACAAAAATTGTCCCATGATTTTCATTCTGGCAGATGTACATGCCCCCTTGGCAAACTTCCGAAAATAGCTAAAAGACTCACACCTTCAAAGCAGATTGTATTTATAGTGGGACATGTGCAGTTCAACAGAGATGGGGCCAGGGTTGTCAGAATCAGGGTATGCACAGTAGAGTTGGCTTAAAATTTGGCTATGAAATCATCTAAAGTGCTTTACAGAGTATTTCTTTCCTAGCAGAATTTTAATGATTTTTATGTCATTATTTTCAGGGTAACATCACTATAGATTTTAATAAACAGATGCTTATAACTTCTTCTAAGTAAAAGGTCAACCCTCACACTTCTGTTCAGGGGCAGTGTCCTTTTCAAACATTCACATGTGAAATTCATATACTGATGCTAAGCACAGTCTAAAAGTCACTCCTCCTCAAACCCAAGTGTGGAAATAATATTTGAGACAGTTCCATTATTGAATTTCCCTATAAATGTCCAACTTGAAGACTCTCACTTTCCTATGGCATTTCTCTTTCCTTGTTTCCTAGCTTTCTATTATACTAAGAAACCACAAATACTTACCTAAGAGCAATCCTTACAGATTTGTGCAGTTGCTGAGGCTACTTTAAGGAAAGGCTTTCAAGGCTATATTTAGTGAAAACATATTACCTAAGGAATAAAAGACTCTTGGAGCACAGATAACAGACTTACTTATGTTCTTCATATCGGATCAGACAAGCACTTGAGTGCTAGGTGTCACCTAGTTTGTAGCAACTTCTCACCTTCGTCACCATTGTAGTAGAAAAGCAGTCACAATTAACACATGTGTTAAGGGTGTGCAGGGTTGATTTCCTCACCTGCCCTTTGATCCCTGAATTCATTTACGTTTTGGCTTTCCCCAAAGCTGGCTGCATTTTTTCTGACCCTTAATTAAAACCCACTATTCCTTTGACTTCTTCCTTCTGGGCTTTTAAGTATCTAATTGACTAAAATTGTGAGTTCAAATGAGGAAAGAGCAAAAGCATAGAAATTGAATTTTGAATTGAGATCATTTTCTTTCTATAATGAAAGCAGTAAAATGGGCTATACTCGATCTAGAAATTTTAGAAACATGAAAAGGAGAAAAGCTAACATTTTTGGAAGTAACTATGGTTTGTACAAAAAGTTTGTAAGAATAAAATGATAATTTGATTCCATGGTGTGGATGTTTATGTGTCCTTTCTTTAGCTGTCAGCTCGTGCCCTTCCCATGTTGCAAAATGCTCCTTGACTATTACAATAAATGCGAAAACACTTAAGCCATTTAAAATAGTTGAACCTATAAAATGTTTTCTGAGTAGCAATTTGTGTTCTGGGTACTGAAAACGTAACTGCCAAGATTTCCCCTGTCATAGATCTTACATGATAATTAAGGAACTACCTTAGAAATGTTAGCATGGTGACTTCCTGTGGGCTTGACGTGGCCATTGCTACTGAAACAGAGGAGCTGTCCTGATGGGACAAGACCTTCATGAGATCAAGCCTGCTAAATTCCCCTCAGGGAGGATGGAAAATCAAGAGGCACGAGGGCCCAGGAAATTCAGAGACTGCTTCCCTGTCCCAAGACTTCAGTCACCACTCTATATGAGGTCAGCAACAATGCAGTGGGACTTCTCAGTGTTGTAGCTGCCCATAAGTCACCAAGGGGACGTCCTGGTGTTGATGATAACTCCTGCATCACCATGCATCTCTCAGTAACCGAATATGCTCATAGGTTCACCACAATGCATCTGGACAGAATGTCTTTCTTGTTTCCCAGAGCTTCTCCATCTCCAGTCATTACCCACTTAACTACATGCCCCACCCCCCAAGGGTAACCGGTAAGATACTTTAGAAATTCTAGTTGATATTACAGGGAGCAAAAGCTGTGATAGTAGGAATTACGTTGCATTTAATCTCCTACAATAATTTATTTTGCTTATATAGAATGAAAGGTAAACATCTAGTTACGTAAATAGATGTAAAATGTAAAGTTTTTTAATATAGTCATCAAGTTAATTTGGTTATGGATGTTTTTGGCAAAGGTATGTCTGCCTCTTTTATACATTGTAATATGCATTACTAACTGCCAACTGGAACACTTTTAAGTATTTTAGGGTATTTTAGCAAAGTCTAGAAGATTGTTTTACAGAGTAGCACACACACACATAAACACACACAACGATGTGAATTTCTCCAATTCATGTATTTGGTACTATTTCTTTTCAATTGTATAGGTGAAAGCATGCCATCAGAGTTATTGGAGAGTGTGTTTAAATTAACAGGGCAGCTGTTCATGGCCTAGCAAACACAATCCGAATCTCTTCCTCTCTGAGCTGAGTATTTCTATTTCTGGAGAATAGGGGAAAATTACAAGAACTGCACTAAATAAAGAGAATGCCAGGGAAATAGCTGCTTGGGGTTATTACACAAACCAGTATCGTAGTAAAGGAAATCCTGTGAATCATACACCCTCCAGAACTTCTATACACCCAACGCAAACAGTAAAGAAACACTGTTTCTTTTCTTTTCCTTTTTATATTTATTTTTTAATTAATTAACTAAAAACTTTAAAAAGAAAGCTACCTTTTCTCATTTTACATACCAGTCCCAGTTCCCACGACCTCCTCTCCTCCTGAATCACCCACCTGCCTCCACTTCACCTGTCATCCTCTCTTTGGAGAGGGTAATGTTCCCCATGGAAAGTCAACAAAGTCCAGCACATTGCGTTAAGGCAGGACCAAGGCCCTATCCACTATTCCCTTGAAAGAGAATGGGTTCAAAAAGCCAGTACAAAAGGGGTGCATCCACACACTGAGACAAAAGGGATGTTCTATTGGGAACTCACAAAGGCCAGCTGGCCTGGGTCTGAAAAAGATGGGATAAAACCGGACTTGTTGAACATAGCGGACAATGAGGACTACTGAGAACTCAAGAACAATGGCAATGGGTTTTTGATCCTACTGCACGTACTGGCTTTGTGGGAGCCTAGGCAGTTTGCATGCTCACTTTACTAGACCTGGACGGAGGTGGGTGGTCCTTGGACTTCCCACAGGGCAGGGAACCCTGATTGCTCTTTGGGCTTTTGAGGGAGGGGGGCTTTACTGGAGGAGGGGGAGGGAAATGGGAGGCTGTGGCGGGGAAGAGACAGAAATCTTTAATAAACAAACAAACAACAAATAGTAGAGTTAAATCCTGGCCTAAACCACCAGTGGTCCCGCAGTCTGCCTCAGCCATACAACACATTCAGAGGGCCTACTTTGGTCCTATGCTGGTTTGCCCACTATAAAGCTAGAGACAGTAGCTTAGGTAAGCTGAAAAATATTGTTTTTATATAGCTCAATGGTGATACTGGCAGCCAGAACTAACGGGGGAAAGAAAACATCTTTAGGGTATGGTCTACAGTTTTTCTTTTCTTACTATTATTGTTTCTAGAAATATCTCCAGAGGATGAATGTCTCTTAATTAGATAGCCAGGTGCAGGAAAAACAACCAAAATTAAAAACCTACAAAAAGGAATGAAATCCTAACATTTGAGTGATGCTTAATACTTAGATTTTCATTCTGGCCTTTAAAATTCTTAAATTGTCCACAATAATCCCATTGCTGGAACAGAATGGCTTGGGGGCACAAGTTACTCCGCTCAGATCAAATACATTTGTTTTGGCAGCATCCTAGCCTTGGTTCCCACTTCCTGAAGTGGAGTACATTCTGTCTTTGCTTAAATGATAATGAGGCCCCGTGGCAGATAGCTGTCATTGTGTAGGCACAGCACTAACACACTTAGCAAGACCCAGACTCAGAGCAGAGGAGAGATGAGCCAAGTAATGACTAGCCTTTCAAGTGATGTTAGTGGGAGAGGTATATGGGAGGGTTTGAGGGGAGGAGAGGGAAGAGAAAATGTTATATTTAACCAGAATCTCTGAAATTAAAAACATAAAAATAAAATGAAATTATTGGTCATAGAAAAGTGGACTTAAATTAACCTTTGTGAGGGCAAATTTTAAGGAATTTTAAGTGGAAAATAAGATGGGCAATAGTAATACTCCATGTATTATGAGAATAGGACTCATTTTTTTAAAAAAAAATATTTTAATCCTTAGAGTCAGCAGCCCCTGGTTGGTAGCATGGAGAACTACCATTTCTGAAGTGAAGCTTGACTGTCACCTTCTAGATCTAAATTGTTATATTTTGCTCACTCACACGATCCTTGTGGAAATCAAGAAGTGGAGGGAAAGTGTTGTTTTTAAATTGTGTTTGGTAACACTACACATACGAAATAATTGTCTTCATTTTGGAAAAGAAGTTTTGCTTTAGTTGTAAAGAAAAACAACAGTTACCTTGTTTGAGAGCTGCATGTAGAAACTATAATCTAGCAGACACTGAAAGAAGGCATCGTCCTTAGCCACTGCATCAGGAAGGGATGGCCGTTGAAATATTTGACCCTCAGCTCCACTGAGTCAGTTTTACTTCCTAATTTGGGGGTGTGGGGGAATATAACAGACTTTGCAGTTTGAGACAAGGACGACTAGCATTCAGAGTGTCTTACTGCTAGAGTATAATCTGCACACCGAAATAGCATAAAATACACATACTCTACTACTGTTAACTTTGATACATTTTGGTAAGATTAGACAATTACTGGCTAGCCTCATATTGAATTTAAACTATAGATAGATGATAGATAGATAGATAGATAGATAGATAGATAGATAGATAGATAGATAGATAGATAGGGGCAAAAGTAAAACCTACAATAAAAAGAATAACAAAAAACCCGCTAGATTTGCCAAATATCATGAATAAAGTAGTAGATGAAAAAAGGTGTGGTCATAACATAAGGCGTGAATGCTTATGTATTTCTGTATGTCCCAGTGACTGCGAAGTACTCCAAGTCATCAGACATCCATTAATCCTCTAACAACCCAGTTTATCCACCTCATGGGAAATTATGATCAGTAGCTACTAGTCAAGCATCAACCCTAGCAGCATAAGACTCCAAGCTGGGGCACTGTGAATCTCCCTAACCTTCACTGTGTGCCTGTGTACGTTCACCTAAACCTACATGCGCTCTGGATTTCGCTTTCTTACTGTGAAATTCTCTTGCCTTTAGTCTTTGAGTACAGTGGCCTTCCAGCCTTAAGGTTCTGAAGTGTACTTTGTTGGGAAGGACTGGTCTCGGAGAAGTTTTACCAGAATACAACCTGCGGATGCTACTGCCCCCCGATGGCCATGGGATTTGCAGCCATTTATTTATTCTCTACAGTGTCTTCCAGTCTGTACCGATCTTAATGTATTTGGGGACACGGCTGTCCTGCAACCTCCAAATCTTACATCTGCAACATAAACAAAGCCCATCTCAATTCTTCCTTTATGTGGCCGTATGTCGCCAAACTCTTAATCATTATCTTTATTATTTTGCATGTAATATCTGAAAACATTTTGCTTTGTCAAATTAATTTTTAAAAATGTTGTCGTAAGAAAACACAAGGCCTGCACAGATCCAAGATAAATCGGTGTCCCCGACCTGAGACAGGAAGGGAACACAAACTCCCATCCTTTCTTAAGAAACTATCTTCCATTGACAATTGCTTGCAAGGGGGAAAAAGTTTCTCCAATGAGTCTCACTGGGCATATGAACCACATTTAAGGCAGGCCATGCTCAGTAGTAGATGGCCAAATAACAAACAAACTCAATAGTCTTTTGGAAATTTCTTTTGTCCTTTCTATCTTCCTTCCTTCCTTCCTTTTTTCCTTCCTTCCTTTTTTCTTTCCTTCCTTTTTTCCTTCCTTCCTTCCTTCCTTCCTTCCTTCCTTCCTCCCCCCCCCTCTCCTTTCTTTCTTCTTCCTTTTTAATCTTACTGACTTTTTGCTTGCGTGCTATGGTTTCCAATTTTGTGGCTTTGTGTGTGTATGTTCCCTGTGCTTTCTCTTTCTTTTTAATTTTTGGTTTGGCTGTTTTTATTTGCCTGTTTGTTTCCCAAGGAGAGAGAAAGGCAGCTTGTGCTTGGAAGGGTGGGAAGGTTTGCAGGATATGGAAGAAGGTGCTGAAAGGGGAAAGAATGATCCAGGTTATATTGTATAAAATGTTTTCAATAAAAACACATTAATTAATTCTTAAAACGCTGCCACAAATGAGGGTATGGTGGTATACGAGGGCATGGTGCTATGTGATTGTAACTTAGCACTCTAAATTGGGAGGCAGGAGGATCACAAGTCTGAAGTTAGCATCACCTGTATGAGAGTTGCATCCACCGTGGGTAATACCTAAGAACTGTGGAAGGAAAAAGAGCGGGTGGTGACTGACTGAAAACATGCGGATAAGCATGCTGAGACAGATTCAGTGCACAGGGTGCTGGTAACTCCTGCAGTAAAAGCTGGGGCTTCTTACATACAGTTCTGCTGTCATGTAGAACACAACTTCAAACAAGGGACTAACCCTGTTAAATTAATCACACTACCAATCATGACATTTCATGTATTTGGTCAGAATTCTTTGTGGCTACTTAGAAAATCTAGAGTTTAGTTTATCAATAAAAGTAAGTATTTCCACATTGGAAGCAGGGGACTTCTTGATGAAAAGGCTTGGGATTAATTACCCAACCCTTCAAAGGTAAAGAAGGAGGCTGAGAGGGATGCTTTCACTAAAACTATAAGCATCATTGCTCAACCGTTCTCTGTGTATGATTTTTAAAACCTGGTCTCTCATAGCTCAGGCTTTTCTCATCTTTGCTAAGTAGCTGAAGCTGGCCTTGACCTTTTGTTCCTCTTCTGCTCACCACAGATGGGCAGGGATTACAAATATGTACCATTGTACTGAAGCTGGTACCTCAGCTACAATAATAGAGTGAGTGCTAAGTATTCTCAAAGTCTGAGTTCCAGCCCAGGGATCTAAACTGGGCATGGAAATGCAAATCTATAATCTCGGAACTTGGAAAGGAGAAGCAAGAGGGTTAGAAGATCAAGAACATCCTGGTTTTGGGCTTCCCTGGGTTCCATAAGAACCATCCTTTGCACTCACACAGAAAACTCAGGGGTTATGGAGAAAGACAAATAGTAAGTTAAGTTTCATGGCTTGAAGGAATTCAGACAATGTGATGCCAAATGAAAACAGGTCAACACACCACACACAACCACACTCTTCACACACACACACACACACACACACACCAACTGCAAAAACAACAAGAAGAAACTCTGGCCTTCATTATATAATTTTAAAAGGAGTGGATAAAATTTTTCATAAAATGGTGCACTCCCTGTACTAGAAGAAAAGAAGCATTTTCCCATCAAGCCCTGAAAAAGAAACTAAGAGAAAAATGGACAAGCAAATATTGCCAGGCCAAACTCTGTTTTACCTCTCATCTTGCTACCTATGTAAGCAGCCATCAAAGCTCTTTTGTCTTATCACATATTCATAATGCACCAATCTTTTCCTGGGGCAGCATGAAGAGATGTATTCCTTTCCTTATGAATGCCCCCATACTAGATAAAAATTTTATCAATTGAACTTGTGCCCTTTGATATTGTTACTCTGTCTGCATGCCAATTACATTTTCAGGCCTAGCTAAAAGAATGCTCAGAGCCTGGAGGTGGTATTAATCCCAGCGCTAAGGATGCAGAGGCAGGAAGATTTCTGGATCCCTGTGAGTTTGGGGCCAGCCTGGTCAGGTCTACAGGACAGGAAATCCTGTATCAAAAGAACAAATAAACAAGCAAAGAAACAAAAAGACATCGAAAGGGCTTGCCCAGAACTAGAGCACTGCTTAGCTGTATGAGACCATAAGATCAATACCCAACACTGATAAAATGGAGCATAACAAACACTCTGGGGCATGGTAATAAAGTCACAATTCTATCAAGCACAACATTTCAGATACGCATGGAAAAGAATGTGACAAGGGATGCAGAACACTGAGAACGTATTTACTTTGAACTACACAACACAAATAGTTAGGGCAGTTCATTTTATATTATATTCATTTTTACCACAGCATAAGGTATGGGGAAAAGAAAACAAAGTAAGACCGTAAGACATTCAGAGAAGTTTGTTGGTCTAAAGTTGAGCTTTGGAGGAGACAAGGATTTGTAATTAAAAAAAAAAAAAAGGAGATGAAGAGGCAAATAGGAAAGTTACATTTTTTTTCCTTTCCTCCATCTAAAATTGTACCAGGGACATATGACTGTGGGCTGAAAATAGCAGGGTCTAGAAAGCATTGCCACTTGACTTTTAAAATATTTTAGATAAAGGGGATGCATTCGTATTGAGTGCTGTGTTAACAGTGTTTATAAAGACAAAAGAACACTGCTTAGAGCGACTGACCAAGCAGAGATCAAGCTGTAGACACCAAAGTCAAATGCACATTAAATCTCTAGAAACATGACAGTGCACAGGAATGTCTGAGTAGGGCAGGGATGACAAAAGCAAGATGAAAAACTAACACGTATTACCTGCCAATCTAAATTAATAGAACAAAGGAATAAAAATGCCAACTGTACATCAGGTATCTTCAAAAGATTAAAGAAAGCATTAGCAGCCTTAAGCTGTGTCAAGTACTCATAAAAAAAAAAAACAATTAAGTAAGCTTGAAAAAATAATAGGTGAAAAAAAATCAAATGTGTCTCTAAGTAGGATGAATAATGTCATAATCACTGCTAGAACACTGACTGCTGACGTGAATCACCAGATAAAAGGATTTTTGGAAAGCATTGAAAATGTGGAACTTAATATCTCTCCTTGAACAGAGCTAATTCCTTCAGGTGAAAAGATTGATATTAATGCTAGCCTCTCTTAGTACATATGCAAATTACAGTGTTTTATATACACAATATAATAGCCAATGTAATTCATGTATCATGTACATGCTGATCTTTATGGTGAAAAAACTGAAGATAAACTGAACACTGGGATACAAAGAAAAAATTAAAATACTAGAAATAGCATGAACACAGGTATCCTCTTCTGTGACTTTAAATCTCTCCCTCACCCCTCTCCCTCTCTCTTTCATGTGTGTGTGTGTGTGTGTGTGTGTGTGCGCGCGCGCGTGTGCGCATAGGCATAAACATGTATGTGTATGAGCACATTAAGTTGTATATATGTATACATAAATATACATTCTTATTAAATATAGATGTGACAAAATCATTCTTATGAAAATAAATTATTCTTAAAATGCAAAGTAAAATATCAGACACTTGAATAAAAACTGGCACAAAATTAAGTCTTTCCTTCTGGATAAACATTTCTACTAGATGGGCAGATTTCTCTCCTTAGCTGATGACACAATAGATGGTGAATTATTAAGAACACAAATGGAAGCAGTTCTTGGGCCCTTTTAGTAAATACATTAATCAGTATCTTCTACCCAGAGTCCTACATCTACCAGGTCTCTAGCCTCCTATATGAACTCTTCTCTGTATTAAAGAATGAACACATTATATACTTGCCAGACCTGGCTGGCTGTTGTTTTTCACAATATTCTGATAACATTTCACAGTTAGCACCTTCAGCACTAGAACACAAGTTAGTGCATCTGAAAATTCATGATAAGACATACACTGAAACAGTATTGGTACTTGCAGCAAACTAATTTATAAAATGCATTGAATTTATTATTAAAGACAACTCAATGTCAAAAGTATTACTGGCAACTTTAATTTAGCAGAAGGCAAGTAAATGCTATTATTCATGTGTTCTTAATTTTTCATAAGCTTCAATGAACATGCTTTGCTTAAAATTAAAGCAGTTATGGAATAAAAAGGATTTATATGATTTGATAATATCTAAAAATAGTTTTTAAATATAATGACTGTAGGCAATTGAAGAAAGTCAAGTTCTTTGTGTATACACTTCATAATGCATGATTTTCCCAGTGATTTGAAAGAGAAAAGAAAGAACAGAAAGGAGAATAGAGTTCTCATGAGACTGTTACCAGTTTGTTTATAATATCAAGCAGATGCACTTATTTTATTCATACATGTATTTAAAACACATGTGTTGGGCAGAAGTTTCAATGCCAGTGCAAAACTGTATGTAATTTAAGAAAGGAAGAATTTATTTGCCTCACAGATTCAGGTCTTTCAGTCCTTACCATAAGGAAGGTGTAGCAAGACAGCTCTCATCGGGCCAGAGAAACATGGAAATGTGAGAGAGGCAGAAATCAAGAGAAAGATGGATAAGGGAGAGGGAAGAGACTGGGAGCAGAGAAAGAGAAGAGGGCAAAGAGTAGAGGGGGTAAGGGGGAGAGAGAGAGAAGCCTGTGTTCCCTGTGGGTACTTCCCTCTCCCTCCTATTATTTCATCTGCACCTGTAACTGACTGACTGTTGTCAACTGTATTTACGCGGGACTCCAGGCACTTTATTTAATCCCCTATGGATTTATCTTCACAGACATAGCTGGAGAGTGTCTTACTAGCATCCTACCAATCAGTCAAGGTATCACTGATGATTAACCATAAAAAAGATGATGTAACAGCTTCAGGAAATCATACTTTGCAGTTTATATTACTTCTACTGTGTTCTCATTTTACTATAAAGAAATAGAAATGCTGAGTTTGGCTTGTTGATGGGCATTTTGTTTATGAAATAGATCAGCAGACAACTAAGGGATATACAGCCTTTCTCCCCTGAAATCAATGAAACATTTCTAAAACGTAGATCCAAAATTTTCCCTTTAGCTATCTTTGTTCCAGTCATTTTTGAATCAATTGGCATTTACTTGAAATGTCAGCTTTAGAAAACTTTATTTCCACAGTCTTAAGTTAAATATTTATGTGAACAATATAATCCATTTTAGCACTCAATCTCTTTTACATACTAAAGTTTAGCATTGCCAGTGACTATGCCTAGTTAACCTTTTAAGATTTTTAAGAGCTTTCCATGTGTCTTCTCTCTTTCTCTGTTAAATTATACATTAGAATATATATGTATATACATATGCATATATACATGAAATAACAATGTAAAACAAAAATATAAATTAGAAAGAGAAGGAGTGGGTGTATGGTGAATTTGGAGGTAGCAAAGAGAAAGGAGAAATGTAATTATATTATCTTCACAAAAAAATAAAAAAAAATTAAGAAAAAAATTTTCTTTCAAAACTCAACTGTGCAATTACTATTCAGGTAGCACACACTAATACAATGACTGTCTTTTCTTCCTCTCTGTCTCTCTCTGATTTGTTTGCAGATGTGGGGGCTAAGTCTCAATTTTACTACAAAAGTCGGTAATTGTCATTGCTAATGTCACTCATCTGACCATTCAGTAACATAAAATGTGATGAAATAAATATGATGAAATGGAAGTATTAGTTAATTTTTTTCAGAACACATCTCCCAAAATTTGAGAGGACAATATTAAACATAAAGAGAACAATTATGAAGACCATTTGAGGTATGTGTATGAAGAAGCTCGTAGGGATATTGGTAATTAGCTAATGGTGGAATCATCTAAAATCAGATTGAATGAATAAATTCACATTTCATGGGTGACCACTTGGACTAAACATTATTTTTATACTTTTTTACTTTCATTTTATAATCTTAAAATGATACATATGTATTAATTATTTACCCTGTATATTACTTGTGTTAACATGTGAATGCCAAAATAATAAACAGGTAAACTTGATCACTAATACTGTGGTTATCAAATAACTGGTCAATATGTGTTCACATTTAAAGCAATTTTTAAAGTACTATGCATTTTCTCCTTGTCTTTGAATATTTGATATTAAATTTTACAGCTTTCAATAGTATTTTCATCATGTTGACAGCATTAGAATTTATAAGTTAAAACCATATATGAGATTTCAATGGTTTTATATAATACTATGATCATTCCTTCACATTACAGCTAAGAATGCAACCAAAAATTGAAGCTTCAACATCTTCATTATTTTTTAGGAAGTTGTGTCTTCAATAACAAATTACTTACTTCACACATGGCTCATTTAATTTCATATTAAATACATGTGTATACTTTCCCATTCTCATAACATATTTCTTAACACATTTGTATAAAGTCAACTGTGTTTTAAAGGCAAAATTTATTCATGTGAATATTTTGAATAATTCACACTTATCATAGATCTTTGGGGGAAATGAGTGAGATACTACGAGTTAAAGAAAAATATTTAAATAAGCTGTTTTCTGAAGGAATTTTAATTACTTATGTAAATTGTGGTCTATAAACACAGATCTTGAAGATGTCAAACATAATTTTAAACTCTTATGTAAAAGGTTGATACATGACTGAGAAGAAGTGTTCTGTGGTTAGGTATATGTGCTCCTGTGCATATTCACATAAAGAATATTATATTCCTAAAGGAATATTCTAAATTTAGTTATTTTGAGTTTTCCTCCAATTTTACACCTTAAATGTATCACCTCAGATAGAGAATCATTAATATATTTAGCATATGCATTGAGTTTTTAAACTTGTTTAGTTTCTAAAGACTCTTATCACCTGAACTAAATGACTTTGTTTTTATATATCAGAATAATTTAATTTTTATAATCCTTAAAATTCAAATAATTTAACATAAATCAACTATTCCATTTAAAGTCATTGATATGTTAATAAATAAAGAATTTACTTTCATAAAAACAATTAAAATAAACATTTAGTGGAATATAAAATTGTTTGGACACATAATCAGTAGTATAGTGGGATTATAATTCATATTGAATCCAGCTCTTTGCTAAACTTTTGTTTTATATTTTCATAATGGTTGTACCTATTGGCATTCTTGTCGAATATAAGTAAGTTTTCCTTTTTTTCTACATTCATATTAGGATTTTATGTCACTCTTTTATTATTATTATTATTATTATCATCATCATCATCATCATCATTATTAGTTGTTGTAGTAATAGTATTTTAATACTAGCCATCCTGGATGGGATAAAATGAAATCTCAAAGTAGTTTTTATTTAGTTTCCTTATTAGATAGGAATGTTGGATATTTTTAAAAATATATGTATTTTTGAGCCATTTGTATTTCTTCTTTAGGCAAATTTGTTTAGTTTAATATCCCTTACTTTTTTTAATTGGAATGTTTCCATGTTTTATTTTCTTGTATTTTGTCTCTTTACACATTAAAGAAACAGAACAAAAATTAAACAGGACATTAAAGAAAACACCGACAATATATTATAGTTACAACACACACACACACATACACACAACAAGGCTAAAGTAAGTAGTTGAAAACTTTAGAAGAGAAGAGCAAAGTTAATATATAAGTAGACCATCAAAATAACAGAAATAACAGCAGGTAGCAACTTGTGAAGACAAAAGAGCTTGAACAGGATGTACTTCAAGTTCAAAAGAAGTAATTGCCAGCTCAGAGTATTATACCCAACAAAACTGTCACTTAAAATTCAAGGTGAAATATCACTCAACACTCAGGATGAAAGCAGGTGTGTGTATCCATTAAATATACAAATATAAATGTATAATTCCATTAAACTCTGTGGAAATGGTTATATATGTATGACTATATAATTTCAATGTATAATGGAAGTAAGACTTTGGCCTGAAAAGAGGAATAAGCACACCCAAATATTTTTAGCAGAAAAATAATGTCAGGACAGATAATCAAAAGAGAAAAAAGAATTCAATAAAACAATATAAAGTAATACAAATATTTTAATAACTCTGAATATCAATGGACCAAATTCACCAATAGGAAACACAGTCCAGGAGATTGAATTAAAAAGAGGAACCAAGTTTGTGAAGCCTCCAAGAAAGAACTGCCCTTTGAACAAACATACATACCATATCAGGTAAAATTATAGACAAAGCTATTTAAAACTATTAAGACAAGAAAATAACCAAGCACAACCACTTTGATATCAGATATTAAATCAAAGTTGAATCAAAAGTAGTGAGAGAAACATGGGGTATATTTGTCAGCATGTAGACACTGGTAGGGTCTTTCTAAAGAGGACTCTGGTAGCACAAGAAATAAGAACAATAATTGACACTTTTGTCCAACAAAGGAAGCTGTCAAGTGACTGACAGGTCAGCCCAGAGAGTAGATGGAAGGTATTGCTAACTATATAGAAATGATTATCAATGTCTACAATTAAACACCAAGGAACAAACAATCCTGTTTGTTTGTTTGTTTTTAAAGAAAAAAAACATGATAAGGAACAAACAGAATTCTCAAATGAGGAAATACTAATGGATAGCAGAAACTTTAAAAAATCTAACATATTTATTCATTTAAAATGCAGATCAAAAATGTTTTATAATTTAATCTTACCCCAATACCTATCTTCAAAAATACAAATGACAACAAATGTCTGCATGAATATGAGGAAAGGAGAAGGCTTACATAACATTAGCGGTAATGTATAATTAGAGTAGCTACTTTAGAAATTTGTTTGGAGGTTTCTAAAACAATTACATATGAAATAAATTAAAATAAAAGTGCACATGATACATTTGCCCTATTATACTACTTCTGGGCACATAAGTAAATCACTCCATATCACTTTATGGCAGCTTTTCTGCTACCATATTCACAACAACTAAGAATTTGGGACAGGCTAGATGCTATCCACTTATGATGGATGGTGATAATGTTGTGTATTGGAATTTTATGCAATTATAAGGAAAAATGAATTATGAAACATACAGTTTAGTGCATGAAAGTGAAAAATAAAATATACTGAGTGATGTAACCAAGACTCAAAAGTCAAATCTCACATTCTTTCTTTCAAAAGCAGATCTCAGCTTAGATTCTTTTGCTTTGTTATTAATTTAAATTTATATTTGAGTGCCTATAAAAGATAGGATTGATCCCAAATTTCCTGAGAAACCGAAACACTGATTTCCAAAGTGGTTGCACAAGATTGCATTCCCACCAGCTGGCTTTGTGAGAGCCTACCCAGTTTGGATATTCACCTTCCTAGATATGGACGGAGTGGGGAGGATCTAGGACTTACCACAGGGCAGGGAACCCTGACAGCTCTTTGGACTCGAAAGGGAGGGGGAAAGGAGTGGGGGGAGGGGGACAAGGGTGGGAGGAGGGGGAGAAGGGTGGGAGGAGGGGGAGGGAAATGGGAGGCTGGGAGGAGGTGGAAACTTGTTTTTTTTTCTCATTTTCTCAATAAAAAAAAAGATTAAAAAAAAGATAGGAAAATAGGAAGTAGTGTTAGGGTTGCCACTGGCATGGGGTATAGATAAATATATGGAAAAGTGGTAAAGGGAGAATACACAATAGGAAAAATTTAAGCAGGGAGGTGGTGGGGTTAGGGAACTATGGAGTGTGGAGAAAATTAACCAAATGAATGGGGTGTGGATAAACAAAACTATCAGATACATGAAAAGCCTGTAACTCAAATAAAAAAAAAAAAACTAAAGGGACATTGGAGAAGGAAAGGTAAGGATGGATTTACCCAGCTATGAAACTCATGAGCCATACAATCAACCTGAATACCCACATATGTACCTGTGTAGTAAGGACAAGACTGTTGTAGTGGCAACCAACTCTTTTATGCACCTTTTAAGCTTGCTTTATGAAAGTGAATTCATGCCTTGTTCTGGAAGTTTAGGTAATAGCTAATTCTTTGGAACACCCTAAGCCAATCTGAGGAACGTAACAGTACATTCTAATTTGGTTAATTTTAAAGATTTGGGCTGTGGGATAATGTTCTTGTACACTGTAAAGCTTTGTCACTCGTATTAGTTTCGTGAAACAGTGATTGGGCAGTAGTCATGCGTAAAGTATAGGTATGGCTACCAGACTAAGAGAATTCTGGAAATAGAAAAGGCAGAGACACAGACACCAGCCAGACACAGAGGAAGCAAGATGAAAATACCTCACTGAGAAAGGGTACCAAGTCACCTGCCCAAACAGATAAGAATTATAACTTAACTTAAGTTGTAAGAGCTAGTTAATAATAAGCCTCAGCTAATGGGACAAATAGTTTATAATTAATATAAGCCTCTGTGTGTTTATTTAGGACTGAATAGTTGTGGGACCAGACAGCACATAAGCTTCCATTTACAGAAGTTTGCGTATTTTATGTACATAAATGCCTTTCTATATGTGTACCACCTATGTCAAGTGCCCACAGAGGTCAAAAGATGCCTTGAACCCACTGGAACTGGAGGTAGAGACAGTTGTAAGCAGTAGGTTGGTGATGGGAACCTAACCCAGGTCCTCTGGTAAATGTCTTTAACCAATGAACTATTTCTCTAGCCCCTGCATTCTAAATTTTTATGTTTATACACATTGATGAAAGTTACTCGCATCTTTAGTCAAAGAAATCTTTCTTCATAGTAAACAGTGGTAAATTCAGAGACTTTTTAATGCCAAAGATAATAAGACTAATAGACAATTGTGGGCTTAACAATATCAAGATATTTATAGTATAGCCTTTTTTAATATTTAGAAAATATTCCAGAAGAGGGAGTAAGAAGTGTGAAAAAACTAGATGATGAGGTGCAGAAGTATGAAACGCCATTTTTCTGTCTTGGTGGTATTCTGGCAACCATGAACCCACAAAAACTTTGATTAACTGCACTGGGCATGTGCAAAGCTGGTTCTGTTCGCAATCATTCATGGAGGAAGAATGGCTCATGTTGAGTATTGGTATATTCTAGAAGAAGATGAGTTATTTTCTTCATTTGTGCCCACCAAACCTTGGTTCGAATGGATACCTTCAAATCCATAATCGCAAAGCTAGACCAGGTAAAATTCACTGGTTTTCATAAATGAATGTCAAGGACATTAGGAAAAAAATGTGTAGGTAAGAAAACAGATAGAGCAAGGAAGCTGAGTGTCTGATGAGTGAGAAGGACAAAACATGTCAAGCAAATGTGGAAGGTTGTCAAAGAAAACAATTCATTAATAAAAACAAGCCAAAAAAATCTCAAAATATTTGTTAGTATATTTATAATTTTGTGTTAAGCAGCATTTCACTCATAGCTCTGAGCGACATTAGCAAGTACACTGTAGGTTGGGCATGACAAGAACCCTACAGGGAAATGTAAATGTCACTCTCTAAATTGTGCTTCATTGTCATTCATACTGTCTTTGTGATAGCTGCGTTGTATTTCTCTCACTGTCCTTTCTCCCAGATTGTTTTGCCATTGCTTTTTAGTTCGAGTCACATAAATACTTGTCTTAACACATTTTATTATAGATGGTATTAAAACATTGGTCTCAATACAATATATGACAAATTGCAGACTTCCAGACATTCTGGATCTCTTAAGCAAGGTCTGTAGAAACAATAGAAGTGATTTAATTAAGAAAAATATGCTAGATTCAGTTGTGAACGAATACTCTTAGAAATGGCTCCGTTTCTTCAAGCAGTGTAATATAGGACTAATAGAAAACGTACTGCCCTAGGTCCTAGGACTTACCACAGGGCAGGGAACCCTGACTGCTCTTTGGACTGGAGAGAGAGGGGGAGAGGAGTGGGGGGAAGGGGAGAGGGGTGGGAGGAGGGGGAGAAGAGTGGGAGGAGAGGGAGAAGAGTGGGAGGAGGGGGAGGGAAAGGGGAGGCTGGGAGGAGGTGGAAATTTGTTTTTTTTTTCTTTATTCTTCTTTTATCAATAAAAAAATGTTAAAAAAGAAAGAAAGAAAAAGAAAACGTACTGCCATCTAGAGAGTGGAAGAACTGAAGCAGACGGTGACATCACTTTAACTTCATCCTCACCAAACGAACTCCATTATTCTTTTCATATTTTTGCTATTTTCCTGTAAGTTGCTTGTCTCTTTGTCGATTCCCCAAACCTCAGAAGTTTAAAAACTCCAGATGAGGGACTAGAAATGAGGACAGGAGACCCTTCTAAGAGTAACAATCTCAAGGTGTTATCTCTAGTACACAGTGTGATGGAAAAATCAGGGTTTTTTTTTTTTGATGGTGAGAATGGAGAAATTTCTCTATAGAAATGTAGGAACCTCTTAATGTTAGATCTGAAGCTAAGGATTTATAAGCAAATTAATGGTGTTGCTTAGTCACTGTGTATTACATGCACACCTGAAGATGTTTCCTACCAAAGAAAACGTTCAATTTTCTCTTAAGGATATTGTACTTATTTAATTTTTAAAGATTTATGTGTTTTTGTTTCATGTGTGGGAGTTTATTTTTTCCTGCATCTATGAATGTATATCATGTGTGTGCCTTCTGCCCAAAGAGGTCAGAGCACAGTGTCTATTGACTGGAAATGCACTTAGAGATGGTGGGGAGCTACCATGACAGATTGAGAACTTATCCCAGTTCTCTGCAGAAGCAGTAAGTGGCCTTAACTGCTGAACATTTCTTTTACCTCTTATATGGCAATTTAGTCTTGAATTCAAAATATCTCTGTGATTTAAGACAATATACCCTAAGGATTTATAGAAGCTATCTAATAAGGTTTATTCATGGTTCCAGTTTTTCTTGACAATAGAATACTGCAAAAATCACTTCCTTTGAGGAAAAAAGTCCAGAACTCCAAGAATAATTCATGAATAGTCATTCGGTGAAGACAGATTTTACAAACTATAGGCTGATATTATGGCGTTTAAACAGACATTCCATTATGCCGACCTACTTTCTAGCGTTGGAAATACAGCTAATGTAGGGTAAGAATAGATGCTTCATATGCAAAGGGTCAAATCATGGGAGGGAGTTAAGGCATGACTCTGAAAAATTGATTCAGGTTATTAAAAACCTTTAGACGACTTATTCCCAAGAAAGGAATATGAGGTGAGAGGCGGCATTTTTATTTTATTCATGGTATTGAGACTCAAAGGCTTTAATGGATATTCCTATTATAGTAGGTGGAGGAATAAAAGAAAACAGATAAATAAGAAATGAGATTAATTTCCTGCTTTTTTTCTTCAGAGAGCAAGAGCTATAGTTATATTAATTGTTCGGTTTATGTTTTATAGCCTTTTGAAACAGAGGGTAGTTCATGTTGATTTTGTAATTACTAGTTGAACAAACAGCACAGACCCCATCTGACAAGTGGCCTTTTACCACATGAAATAGATATTGCGGTGGCAAGCACATTAGATAAAATGACAAAGCGATGTTATGCCATTTGATACTTTCCTTCCTAAATGAGTCGTACCACCTAAGCTCAGATGCTAATTTGAGATATCTATATTGTGTACTGAACCTACTCTCAAATAGGTCACAACATTTGAGTCATCAATCAGAAGTGTTTCCAGTAAAGGAATTATCTGAACATTTTATTCTGCAAAAGGGTTTATTTGTTTCTATAATCAAATATTATGTTCCTGATTGCAAAGCCTTGGAATTAAGAGTTTAGAATGCTATAGATCACACGAAGGCCATTCATCTGTGATAATACCACTGTGTTCTGAAGATTAGGTCCTAGAAAACTCACATAACTCCTATAAGTGCTGGTTAAACCAAAGGAATTAAATCTTTAAACCTGTTTTTACCACACACATAGATACAAGTTGTGTTTTTGTTTTTGTTTGTGGTTCATTTTTTCAGCAATCCTACAGCTGATTCCATTTGGCCTAGACAATGTTCTGAAAGTGACCCCAGTCAAAACTAGCAGGAGACAATTTTCTTTCTCCCCCTTAAACTTTAGCCTGGGGTCAGCAGGATTTGAGCTGTTCAATATTTCTATCACATTAATGGCACAATTATCACATAGGGATCAACTTCATGCGGCTAATGCGGGCATGCTTCTGAAAGCAATTTCTGGCTCTGCTGGGCAAGGCAATCTATTAGGTCATTTGTAACCTCTACAGAGCCTGGTGGAAAGAGCACAGACTTTGGGCTTCTTCCTTTACATTCTAGCCTCTCAGTATTTATTTGTAGAATAACCTTGGCAAATTACTTAACAGTTTGAAGTCTCCTTTGGGAGATAATAGCTTCTATCTGATGGCACAGTTGTAAAGATTTATGAAAAACACAGGGGAAATGAGCTGTTAGGATGTGTCTTACATCACAGGCATCAGTAATTAGAGTTATTATTGTCATTATGACAAGATTTTGTTTGTTCTTTTTTAAATTAATGGATGTAGGTACATAAATATAATCATATAAGAATATATCATTCAAGTAAATTAAAAATCTTAAAAAATATCTCAGAAAGTGAACACACAAAGTGTCCATTAAATATAAATAATTCTGAAAGTTATAAAAACACAGAGTAAAGGAACTGGTAGGGTACTTCTCACATAGGCATCAGGAATGGGAATTGATATGGTCATTATGAGCAGGACTCTATCCTTTTTAAATGAATGATGTCATATCTATTTGCAAAATATAATCATAAAAGAATATCAAATATTATCTTTAAAACTCTCAGAAAAGAAATACTCTAAATGTTAATGAAATATAAAAACATATGAAAGTCTTCAAATAAGTTCCACTTATTCATACAGTCAGAAAGTCTACAACAAACACCAACCAATCTACAACAGAACCTATGGCTCAAAGAATATTTCAGAAGAAGAGACAGAAAAAGTCTGTCAGAGGATGAAGATAGGACATCTGCTGCAAGATAATATAATATGATAAAATACAAGATTATATGACGGGGAAGATGTACCTAGGAAATCTCCACAATATGGTCTTAACATGACATAAAACACAAACATACTAGTTACTATGCCAATGTAGATGGAGAAATTCTCATAAGGTTTCACCCCAAGAAGAAGAGCTATAAACAGTTACTGAATTTTGAAAGTTAGGAATCAGTTTTCCCCGGGGATGAGCCCATAATAAGTCAACCAATCCAAAGAGATCATCTCAACACATATCAGCAATACTAAATATCTCAGCATGTTGTGTTTGAAAACTTATGGACATATACACATAGAATAATAACTCAAGAATAAAAGGTCAGGAAATTGAGGAGCAGTTGGGATATGGGAGAAATCAGAAGGAGAAGGAGAGGGGAAATGATGTAACTGTATCACACACATGTGAAATCCTTACATGTATGGAAAAACAGAGTCTGGATAGAATTGATCTATCTGTCAGAAGTTGCTGTTCTTGTAGAATAGCCAAGTTAGATTCTCAGCACCACATGGCAGCTAACAGTTGATTATAATTCCAGTCCCAGGGAATGAGATTTCCCTTCTGTTCTCTGTAACCACATATGCATGTGATACAAATACATAAATTCGGTCAATATTCAATATTATCACAAAAAGAAGAACAATTAAACCTTTAAAAATAAATGAAAGTAGATCCTTAGAGATTCAAACAGCATATACAAATACAGTATTCGTCCTGTGGATCCTGTCGAATGCACGGATTACTTAGTATATTTTTGTTTCCCTAAGAGAGGTACATGTTTGCCACCTATTAATACCATGAGCACAGTTTTTATCAATTGAGTAAACAGTTTAAAAAGTTATAATCAAAATAGTATAGAACAATGAACACTAAATGAGAAACACCTATATCCTGCTTATGTTTTTTTTCAGAAGATCCAGTGATTTACATTTAATTCTTTGATCCATTTAGAGTTAGTGATTATGCTTTACTAAGAATTCTTTTTATAGAATCTACAGTCTAGCTAACAGAATGAGAAGAGTCGAAAATAAAAACCAGACAGGGGTGTGCATACCCACTGAGACGGTGGGGCTGATCTAATGGGAGATCACCAAAGCAAGCTGGACTGGGACTGATGGAGCATGAGATCAAACCGGACTCTCTGAACGTGGCGAACAAGGAGGGCTGACTGAGAAGCCAAGGACAATGGCAGTGGGTCTTGATCCTACTGCATGTATTGGCTTTGTGGGAGCCTAGTCTGTTTGGATGCTCACCTTCCTAGACCTGGATGGAGGGGTCTAGGACCTTGGACTTCCCACAGGGCAGAGAACCCTGACTGCTCTTTGAACTGGAAAGGGAGGGGGAGGGAGGTTGGGGGAGGGGGAAGGGAAATGGGAAGAGGGGAGGAGGTGGAAATTTTTAAGCAAAAAAAAATAAATAAATAAAATAAAAAAGATTTCCAATTGAACAGACAAGTTAGTGGCTTACAATTTTCTATTTGCCCTCTGTACAGAACTAGATGTGTCTGTTGTTCAGAAAGACTTTCCATTCTTAATTTTGTCTATTTATTTAAAAAAAACTTCTCTAATGTTTAGAATGTAAAAAAAAAAAACAGAGGAGGAGGGGAAAAGGTAAAATAACAGTAAATATCTTTAAAAAATAATTAGGCTCCATATTATTTTCTATCTAAAGATATAATACATATGCTACATAGAAGTCAGTGTGTGTATATACATTTATGTATATACATATAGAGTTTAAACTTCCCATCTGGGCTGACATTGTTTCCCCCAAGAGTCATAGACCACCTAACTAAAACACCAACATCAGGTGTGGGAAGTTCTCTTTAGGTTGTTTGTCAGTGTTGTATAGTAGAGTCCCAAAACATTATGTGATGTGGGATTTCCCTCTGTATGCTGTTATGACCATTAATGAATAAAGAACTTCTGTGAGCCTAGAGCAGATCAGGGAGGGGCAGAGCAGAGCTAGGTGGGGAGGACTGGACTAACTGCTGGGAGACAGAAGGGTGGATTCAGAGAGAAGTCATGTAGCCCTGCGGGAGACAGCCACCAGAAGTTTAGGGGGTAAACCACAGTCACACTGTGATATACAGACTTATAGAAATGGATTAATATGTTAGAGTTAGCCGATAGGAAGCTAGAGCTAATGGGCCAAGCAGTGATTTAATTAATACAGTTTCTGTGTGATTATTTCAGTTCTGGGCAGTCCGGACAAACAAGCAACTTCCCATGTAATAATTATGGGCCATTGTGTTGCCCTTAGTGTCTCTAAGAGATAAATATTAAGTCCCTATTGCTGAACACCATGGAATTCAGACAATGAACCAAAATGACCTATCCTGGAACTTACCTGAAAGCCTCTACCTAAGGACTATCCATGCAAACTTTCAAAAAAAAATTAAGCACCCAATAGTCCTAATCATCCATGATGCCTATGATCCATAACAATTATTAACATGCTACAATAACTGTAGTGGTGTAATGACTATAGCAGTGACCATCAGCTGTCTAATTGTAATAAATCTAGTTCATCATGAAGGAAATGAGATCTGATACTGGAAACCTAGAAAGCACTCATGGCTCGTGAAGTCATGTAACTTTAAGGAGAACTGGCAACTACATCTATATTAAACCAATATCATTCCTAAATATATTCTAACTATTTATTCTTATACCCAAAGATAAGTATAATCCACTTCCCACACCAAGGAAACTTCTCCTTGTAGGAAATGGACCATTACAGAAAACCATATCTCTTTGAATTGTACATTTGTGGAGCACAGTCTCAACTGATGCATTTGCAAAACAACCCCATGAATTTAGACTCAGGCATCCTTGTAGATGAAGGGATTGAAAGATTGGAAGAGGGAAAGTAACAGAAAATTTGCTGTGGGATTTTTGACTTAGAGAAATCTCAGGAAAACTACACTCATGAAGTCGCATCAACATGTCTACCTAACATAAGCTTTACAAGAAGCGAAGAGATATGCAAACATGGAAGGAAGAAGATTTCTGAGGCTCAAGGACAAAGAACTACAGGCAACTAAATAATTATCAGAGCTGGAGACATGGTCTTTCCCACGGGAAATCCCCCTGATTGGTTATCCAATACCAAATGGTCAGCCCTGAGATCATACATACACAGATAACATAAAAGAGACAGAACAGTTTGTATTCATATATTTGGAACAAGACAGCAATGTGCTGAAAATCACAGGGGTAGTGGCAGAAGGAATTTAGTTTTTTCTATTCTGGAAGGAACTCAAGAGGCAGTATAAGGGAAATGTGTGCTTAGGAAGCGGCCATTAAGGCAGTAACACAAAGCTGAGTACTCCAGAGTGAGATTTGAGTGGACTGGCCTGAGGTGGGGAAAAGTCTAGAAGCTCTGCCTTATATATTTTAAAGATGTTTTCTATGCATGTATGTATGTATGTATATTCATGTATATAGGTAGCAAAAATTAAAAGAAACAAAGGCCGTATATATGAGGGAGAGAGCACAGAGTATATTTGTAGAGGGTTAGAGGGAGAAAGGAACAGAAGGAACATTTACTCATAATTTTTAAAAAAGTACTTTAAAAAAAAAAAAGACAGCCGAACTCAGTCTCTATTACCACTGAACAAAAGTCCAGAGATACGGCAAAAAAAAAAAAAAAAAAAAAAAAAAAAAAAAGTGTGAGTTAAAACAAATGTTAAGATGTCAAGGTTAAAACTGCAAGGTTGGAAGCAAAGCACCGAGGAAGGTAAATGAAAGGGTTTGCGGCTGAGTAGAAGTCAGGCAAGCTTAATAAAAGAAAGAATGGATAGGACTGATTAATGTGTGCTTGTTATTCCAGTTGCCTTGTACCCAAGGCAGTAGGGGACTCTGCTTACTCCTGCTGGTCAAGGTAGAGATGGGGGCACTGCTTCTGCAGGAAACTCCCTGCTAGGGGTCTGGATGCTCTAACAAACATGTTCTTCATACATATTCATAAAGCATCCTTAAAATCTACAAGGCAGAAGCCTCCAGGTTGATCCCCACCTCGGGGCATCCCACTTCTGCCTCCCCTGCTTGGAGTACCCTGCAAGCTCTATTCACTAAATTGCAACCTTGCTAATTACACTTCTTTTTGAACTGCCTCTTCACTGAATCCATTCCTTCTGGAGAGCAACACTGAGATAACCCACTCCCACAGCATCTACCACAATGCTGTTGCATCCCAAAGTTGTGAATTGCCCTTGGTTGTTTTTGTTTACTTTATACAGTTTAGGATGAAACATTCAATTATTTTATACATATCTAGATGCCACCTACTACGTTTTCTTCTTCTTCACTTATAAATGGAAATTTTATACAGATTGGTACTTATTTATGTAAATAAAAATGTATTGCAAGTTGCTAAGCAAAATGAATGTGCTTGCATTTTGAAAACAGTATTGCCACATTGAAATAGAGGAGACCACAAACTTTAAACCATAATGTGGGCCTACTCAAAGTGCTGGCAGTCATTGGGAAATCTTTGAAAAACTGTCTTTGTCTCAATGTTGCATATTTTATGCTTTTGTGTTTGTATTGCTCTTCAATAGATGTATTTGAAATTACCAAACTTAATATGTATATATAGTATTATACATACCTATACGATTCCAAATTAAATAGATTGGTATCACATCAGAAAACCATATCATCCTTGGTTGCAATCTGTTTCTGGGTTTGGATTTTCAGTAACAGCTCTGAATTTGGCATATGGGAACAAAAAAATCTGCAATTTCTTTGAAAACCTTAAGGCTCATTGGGCACAAGTTGTGTCTTCAAATAGAACAAAAACAAGATCTGTGGATTAGAGCAGTACATAGGAGAAAGTCATTGTAGGAAGTCTGTCAGATACTTCTGGACCTTAGAAATGCTTGATACAGAATCAAACTCACTGTGTATCAACTTGTACATAGACTTTCATGACACATTTCTGGCATAACCTTTGGATTCTTCTGACTATTTTCATTGCTTAATGCTGAGGGTGTTGTTTCATAGGCACAAATTTAAGAGGCTATTGAGAATCAAAAAGTATGTTTTGTAGCGTTTTATTCAGTTTTGCCTAGATTTGAACATTTGCAAGTCATAAGTCAAGAATGTTGAAAAGCTTCACAGCAAATGAAATTAATACTTGAGAGAATAAATGACTTCTAAATTCTTCAGAGTTATAGATCAGGCTTGAGTTTAAGAGAATGATTTCAATGCCAAAAGTCACACAAATTTCACCTTAAACACCAAACAGTACCACTCTTCCCATCTGCAATAATATACACGAAACACAGACTAACAGACACACACACACGCACACACAGTGTCATCAAGCATCTCACAGACAATTGTACTGCTTGCTTAACACAACATTATAATATTTTACTTTGTTTCTTATTGAATAAGTCAGTCATACAGAATATGCTTGTCAAGTGATTAACATTTTGTTTAAATCATGTTTTTAGATAAATTAAAATATATTAGGTGCATATTTCTGTAATTATCTCTACACATTTTATCTAAATATGTTTTTTTTTTGCATGGGCAAAATGTTTATTCCTCTTTAAAATTTGAAAAATTTAAGTTATATAAACTTTAATTTCCATTCTTGTTTTAGAAGCAAAATACAAAATTGAAATTATGAAGTCCTAGTAATAATCTGAATTCTGCAACTTTTTATTTCTTATGAAATCAAGCATTCACACAGAATAAAGCACAAATTTTGGAAGTAGCATTCAACATTGATTTTGCAAGTGCTTATTGATTGTGCATGAATTAATTGAGTATAACTATAGCATTTAGATATAAGGGATGCATAAAATATAACCCTTTTGAAAGGCCACACTCAGGACAGAGTTAGTTACAAAAAAAAACCCCTCAAGTTACAAAAAAAAAAAAAAACCCTCATGATTGCTACAGAATGAACAGACCATAAACAGTGAAGACTTTCAAAATGTTAAAAAGACTCACACCTATTTACACCTATTAAAAAACCTATGAAAAACTAGAGATTACTTATTTAATCTACCAAACACCTAAAAGATTATGCCATTTCTAGAAAACCATTTCACATGGAAGCACCACAGAACTTACAGAATACAAAATGCAGACACTCTGACCCAGGCGAGTGGTTTGAGACTTAATCTCAAATGGGTATGAGCAGGCCCGCATAAATGATATTAATGATTCCAAGTGCTTGAACTACATCGTTATAATGACCATATTCCCCTTCGCTTAATTTTAACATTTTTAAAAACAAAACTTGACATTTTTAAGTCAGAAATGGAGACTCATTGCAGCATGGAATACATTTATCTATCCTAAATGCCATAATTACTGGGCAAAAGTCTGCCAAGGAAGGAACTCCTTGGGGACTGCCTAGGTACATCGCTTTCCAAGACACTTGGGAGCTATTTAGTGAACTGCTTGACTGATTTATGCAGTGGATTGCTCAGTAATGGTCATTAGCATATCACTCATTGTAGAAAATTGAACACTCATCCCCATCGGTGTGGTGAATTAGGAGGAAGAGTGTCTGCTTGCGGTTGGTGATTAACCTATGCTGTTGCTTTGGGACTTAGAACAAATTCATACCTTTTGGAAAGTTTTTCCTTTCTTTACTTGTAATGAATTTCAGACCATTCCATTTTAAAGGTGGGAGAACTTATATATCGTATGAACTAAATTCTCTTTTTTTTTTCAGATAAAAAACCAAACAAACAAACAGCAAACTTACTTGCCAGATGTTGTAAAGCTCATTAGATTCAGTCTCCAGGATCACTTTCCCTTCAGTTTTGATATGTATCCCCAACAGGGTTTCAAATTACTTTTCATTAAAATGCAAATGCTTGTCATTAAACAGTAAACCATCTCTTTTAGGTTCCTGGAGACCCCATGCCTTTTCACAGCTTTGAGTTCTTAAATATGCTGTATTGTTTTCTCTGGATCTTCCGTGACCCATACAAATAAACGTGGTTGCACACATACGTACATGTTACTTTGTGTGAGATGGATTTAATGGGACAACACATATACCCTGTGGGTTCCCCCCAAACAACTAAGGAATTCTGGTAACTTTTAATACTAACAAAGTATCCCTATTTCTATTCTGCTGCTATGATAAAACACCTGGGGAAGAAAAGGGTTCATTTGGCTAACACAGGTAACACACTGTATGTAAACTTACAGGTGATCACTGAAGAAAGGAGTCAAAGGGAGGATGTGAAACAGAGGCCATGGTGGGGAAATACTTGTTGTCTCATAATTAGGTGACTTTCTTTAAACCCCTTGCCCATTTTTTTTTAGGGATGGTAGTGTATATGAAGGAGTGAGTGCCCATGCAACAATTAACAGTCAAGACAATTGTACACACATTTGTCCACAAGTCAATATTCTCTAGTCAGTTCCTCAGTTGAGGCTTTCCTTTCTCAGATGATTCTCAGCTCTGTGTCAAGTTGACAATTAAAGTTTGTTATGTCGCAAGGTGTATGACAGGAACAGAAAGAATTTTTCAAACATGCAAGATTTCATCATAGAGTCAGCAGTGGGCACACTGGAGAACTAGATGTGTGAAGGACTGGAGAGGCACAAGCATGATTTATAAAATCATTATGTTAGAATATATGAGCCTATAGTCGAATGGTATAGGTATGGGCTAGGTAGATTAGGTGATGATATACTTTATGGGTGGCTAGATAACCAGGGATTGCTTTTCTCTATGAGGTGAATCCCGAAGAAGAGGAAAAATCTGTCTCAGAACATTGTACAGGCACAGAAGTGACGAAGACCACAGTCTATTCCAATGGACAAAAGAGTAGTTAAATAAAATATTATCTTATTTAAGTTGCTTCAAATTTCAGATCCTTAAAAGTAGTTCAAAAATCACAGACATAAAAACATTCTTCTAGTCAATACATTGTTTTTTTTTAAAGTTCATGCTTTTATTATTAAAATATTCCAATGTATTTTATGGGCCTGCATATTTGCCTGAGTATTTTATAAAACTTTGAAATTAACTGGATATGCAGGCTATACCATGTCCTAATCTAAACATTTTGCTTCTTCTCTTCACTAAGGACTGGGGAGTCAGCAGTTCTTGAGCACAACATAGGCAATATCATTCTTTTCTTTGGGAGGATAGTTGGCAGTAGAGGAAGGACCTGGTGGACAAGACTATTGAGGGAAAGAGATTACTCATTCACAGAATGTCTTTGATTTACAACAATTGAAAGACAGTCTTGAATTTCATTCTAAGAACACTTTAACTTTAGAACTAACATGCAAGTATTTTTTTTTTTTGCTACTCCATGTGTCTTGAGTTTATCAGTTCATCAACTTTGCACATACAGTTGTTTCCTCTTAAGTAATCGATGGCTGGATTTTAGATATTAAGGGGTATTAAAGTAGTTTAGGCAGAGAAAAGAGGACTTTTAAAAAGTGATAGAACATACTGTTCAATCCTTTGTAATTGTAAAACACTGTATTGGAAGCACAGAAAATTCTTTCATTAACATGAGAAGAAAAGTGATGACTTTGGGCCTCTGAACATTTGAGCCCCCTCCTTAATCCATGTAAGCCCTCAATTTTACATTTTCCGTCAGACCTATAAAAGATACGCACACTCATGCATAAAAGATCTCTTACTAAATCCACATAATGCTTGCACAGTATATTTCATAAGAAGAAAAAAGTTCGAAATTATATTCTAAGCATTGGTTGTAGAGAGCATTAACTTCCATAACTCAAAAGTGATGTCAGTGTAGATCAGCCTTGACATTGCATGGCAATTCACAATCATCTTGGGAAATTGATTTGGTCCAAAAGCCTCAATCATGAGGTTTAAACCACATGTGAATTTCTTAAAAGAAATTAATTTTAAAAAGAACAAGTAAGCTTATCAAAATTATCACATATATATATATAAATTAGAGCAAGTTCAGTAACAAATATATATAAGATAAAGGTATTATATAAAGTTAAACTTTATTTCTGTATTTTTTCTGTTTTAAAAATGTATTTTTATTCTATGGTTATCTGTGCTTTTTCTGACATGCATGTCTATGAACCACATGCATGCAGTGCATATGGAAGACAGAAGAGGACATTGGAATCCCTGAAATTAGAGTTGCAGATGGTTGTGAGGCACCATATGGGTGCAGGGAAGGGAACCCGGTCCTCTACAAGAGCAATTGTTCTTAATTGTTGAGTCACTTCTCTATTCCCTATATTTCTCAATTATTACCATTATCGACTATTTCCTGATAGTACAGAAACTTTTGCCATTTAAGTTATATCATTAAAACCTGACTTTGGATGCACATTTATTTGTGAACCCAGTAATTAACGGCGGGGCTTCTATTCTTCCACTGCGAGTAGCATTCAAAAGCAAAAGGTAGATATGAGAGACATTCTCTCAGATTACATAACAAGAATATATTTAACAAGGATATATTTTTACAATTAAATAAACCTACAGAGAACATCAGACATCTTATCTGTAGTATGTTCATCTGCTAGTCTTAGGTAATTATTCTTTCATTTATTAGGTATTTCCAAACCTATACTTAATTTCAAAAGTAAAATAAGATTGAAACTCATAGTTACGATGTTGCAACTAATTTCTGTAGAAAAAAGACACAAATTTCCCCCAAATTATTGCATCGCAGCTATAAAAAAATTCTGCATAAATTAAAAAAAAGCAGCTTCTTGCTGTGGCCTTGTTGGAGTAGGTATGGTCTTTTTGGAGGAAATCTGTCATGGTGGGGACAGTATTGAGGTCTCATATATGCTCAAGATACCATCCATTGTCACAGACCACCGACTGTTACCTGCAAGATGTAGGACTCTTAGCTACTTTGCCAGCACAATGCCTGCGTGCATATTGTCATGTCCTGCCATGATGATAATAGACTGGTCTTCTGAACTATAAACAAGCCACCCCAATTAAATGTTTTTCTTTTACAAGATTTGTTGTGGTCATGGTGTCTCTTCACAGCAACAGAAACCCTAACTAAGACAAGGGCACACCCACAGACTACATTCACCACAGCTATCAAGTATGAACAAACCTGAATGCAAGCTTCCCTAAACTGGTAAGACAACTCATAACCACTAGTAGCCTCCCTGACATGGGGTTTTTGCTTGTGTTTTTGGGAAGTAATACTAAACAGTAAATCAAGCTGTGTTGGTAATTACAGGTATTTTAAAGTTATAATTGCCATGATGGAAGATCTGTCAATCATCAGGATTTATCCCATAGCCTGGGTTACCAGGGTTTCCATAGATAAATTTGTGAATACTATTATCTTGCACATAAAAATTTCACTCATATTGTAGTTACACAAGTTATCTTATGTGATAGCAATCAGAAACAAGGATATCAATTATTGACATTATCTGACTGAGGTAGTTTGAATGTCATTGTCCCCATAATCTTTTAAGAAGTGGCAGTATTGGGAGTTGGGGGTTTGTTGGAGTAGTTATGGCCTTGTTGGAGGAAGTGTGTCACTGTGGAGATGGGCTTTGAGGTCTTTTGCTTAAGCTTCCCTCGGTGACACAGTCTCTTTCCTTTTGTCTGTAAGATGTAGGACTCAGAGCTACTACATCAGCACCATGTCTACCTGCATGCTGCCGCCATATTTCCCATAATAATGATAATGGACTGAACCTCAGAACACATAAGTAAGCCTTCCCAATTAAATATTGTCTTTAAAAGATTTGCTGTGGTCCTACTGTCTCTTCACAGCAATAGAAATCTGAACTAAGACCAAAGATGATACCAGGGACTGGGGTATTGCTGTGACTGACCAGGTCACACTTTTGGTTGGAGTAATAAGGACTTTGGGAGTTTGTGTTAGGAAAGCAGTGGCAGGCTTAGGCGCTGCTTAGTGTGCCACACTAAAGGAACATGGAAGACAGTGGTGCTAAGAGTTAGTCGAACTATTAGGGGCTTCAGCATACAGTGTCAGAAGAGAAGAACTTTAGTATGTTGCCTAGAGATCATTCTTGTGATATTTTCATGAATAAAGAAGCTGCCTCTTGCCCTTGTGGTAAGAGTCTGCCTGGGGTTAAACTAAAGAGTTTTACATTAATTAAGATTGATTAAGTTGGCAGAGGAAATCTCAAAACAGGCTAGTACACACTCTGTCCTCTGGTTATTAGTGGTGACTCTAATGAAGATGTATAATGAAAGGGAGCAAGTTGAACAGAATAAATTACAAAATGTAAATTTGGGGGAGAAAAAAAAACATACCAGGAAATAGGATGGAGCTAAGTCCTCTATTTAAGTAGACAAATGAATAAAGAAATGGCTTATCCCATTTCTTAATGGTGTGGTGGAAGTGGTGATCCTAGGGCAAAATCCCACCTAGCTAAGTTTCCAACTTATGAAAAGGAACTAAAGAAAAGCTTAGAGACAATTGTGGTGGGGCAAGCCTTTACTCCCAGTACAGGGAAGGCAGTAGCTAGGAGATCTCTGAGTTTGAGGTTAGCCTGGTCTAGAGATCCAGTTTCAGGACAGCCAAGCTTAGGCAGTGAAGGATAACAAAATGGTGAATAGGTAAGTGAACAAGGGTGCCATGTTCCAGCCCCAGAGAGCAGTTATTAAACTTGGCAACTTCAGACACATTGTTCTTGATATAGAGTTAAGGATAGAGGAAAGGAATTATGGAATAAAGCTTCTGAGGCCAGGCATGTTTCAGAGTGGTCCTAGAATGGAGGGAGGCCTAGAGATGCCATTTCACGAAGCTGCAAAGATGAAACATAAATTGCCTTGAATAACCTAGGATGTTGGAGATGCGAAAGTCGTGGTGTATCTGCTGAGGAAAGATGCTAACAGGGAGTGGAATTAGCCCAGGAGAAAAACGTGTGTTGCAGTCAATAAATCTGAATGGAGTTGGAAATCTGCAAAGTTTTAGATATCAGATACAGGGTTGCGGAGTTTGGAGCTTGTCTGGCTGGTTTTCAACTTTGCTTTGGTCCAGGATTTCTTCATTATCATCCCTTATTTATGTTTTGGTATGGTATATCCTATGTCATATGTCATGGAAGCGTATGATTTGTTTTGTGACTTTGATTTTACAGGGGATTTTAGTTAACAAACTGGTGAATGCGGAAGAGATTTTAAATTTGGACTTTGAAACATCATTGAGACTGTGACAGAATATGGGGACTTTTGAAGTTGGAATAAATGGATTTTTCACCATATGTTATATACTCTTTATATAATTATAAAAATGAGAAAGAGATGACTTATTAACCAAAATATCAGAAATTTTTAGTAATTAATATATTGTGAAATTAAGAGGAGAGGTTCATTGAGCATCCACAACAGGATGACATCTATGTACGTGAGCATCTATGCAGTGTGTTCACAATGAGATAAATAAGCAATACCATGCACCTCTAGATGAAGGGGTGATTACTAAATTTTGTAAGCTTATTATTAAACCTACTAATTATGATAAAATTGATAAGCTAGCAAATAAACAAATTATACTAAATTAAATGAAATAAGTATTTAAAACAATACTTCCTAAATATTTGGCAATATTTTCCATATTTTTAAGCTCAAGAATGTAACTCCATAGTTTCTGGATGGTGGAAAAAAATTATAGATTGTGGTATGTTAATGCTTATTATTGCCCATGTCTGTGTTGAATGTCATCCTATAAATATCAGGAAATAAATAATGTGAAAAATTTCACCCTCAAAACTGGGAAACTATAGTCTTAAGAACTTTCCTCTATCAGTAAAATTACCTATCAACAGATATTTAATTTTGCTCAATAGCTCATGATACAATGATTCCAGGTGTAGCAAAATCCTAAAGATAATTGGTAAACCTGCCTGCAGTTTTGAAAGTTCTCATAAGTCTTAGTGGGAGGAGAAAGATGGCTTGATCTGGAGAGATAACTCAGCAATCAATATAAATTCTTGCTCTTGCGGAGAACATGGATTCAGTGCTTAAGATCTACATGCTGGTTCACAGCCATCTGTAACTCCAGTTCTAAAGCATAAGAATCCTTCTTAAGGCCTCCATAGAAACAAGTACTGCACACAAATACATAAAGGCAAAACACACATGGTGTAGGAGGTCCTTCTGTCTATGTGTTGCTTTCATTAATGAATAAAGAAACTGCCTTGGCCTGTTGATAGGGAAGAACTTAGGTAGGCAGGGAATACGGAACTTAATTCTGGGAAGAAGAAAGCAGAGTCAGAGAGACACCGTAGAACCGCCAGAATCAGACATGCCAAATCTTTGCCCGTGAGCCACTGCCATGTGGTGGTAAACAGATTTCTAGA
Organism: Microtus pennsylvanicus; assembly: GCF_037038515.1. Lineage (NCBI taxonomy): Eukaryota > Metazoa > Chordata > Mammalia > Rodentia > Cricetidae > Microtus > Microtus pennsylvanicus. The sequence goes on along the minus strand of NC_134587.1, from coordinate 35,106,173 downwards.
AATGAGGTAAATTATTATAAGAGTTAGCCAATAAAATGCTAGAGCTAATGGGGCACCCAGTGCTTTAATGAATATGGTTCTAGCAGCCAGGACAAATAAGCGGCCTTATGTTACACACACTCATACATACAATAAAAATAAATCTGTCTTAAAAGTAAAGATTGGCTTAAAACAGAAAGCCAACGATACCTTCCAAATGTTGGCCAGTCTGGACTGCACTGCAATTAAGAATTGATCAAGACAACCCTGGCGATAATGAAGGTGAGTCACTAAGTCAAGGAAAACACTGAAGACTCTGGGAAAATTGAATGAATGTTAGAGAATGAGTTTGAGGAGCTGGTTTATTTTCCAAAATAGTTCAAATAATTAGAATTCAAGTGCTCTGTGTTGTCCGCCACTTTTCAATGGCATACAATCCTTTGGGGATTGAGAAATACTTTCCTGAGTCTATTCCATTGTGACATATTAACTAATGAATGTGTACTTAAACCCAAGGGTCTCATAAATGTCCACTTAGGAAGGGGAGAAAGCTAGTTTTTGTGGATGTTAGAAACAGGATTGTAATTCAAATGTCCTCCCCACACATAAAAGAGGACTCTCTGTGGCTTCTTATTGAAATATTGTATGGTTTAAAATTTGGAAGGAAAGCATTGGGTAAAATGAGCTATGGATAAATAAATGTTGAAGATATGTATCCTGGTATCTACTCACAATACAGTTAAATCTGGTTTCCATCAGAGAATAGTAAAAGAATATATACTCCATACAATGAAACCAAGCATTTCTGTGACTTCAATTTATCACAAGGAATTAAAAAATCAAGTAAATAAACTCAATGGCAAAAGAGTTCAGTGTGGAATGCTGACTTCAGAGTCAAATTTGCTTAGAGGGGAATTGTGAATTTATGTGTTAAAGAATTTCAGAAAGTATACGATTTTGGAGATGATCCCTTCCAGTTAATCAATTGATGCCAGCACCTTGTCTACATAGCATCAAGATCCTTATTTAGGGAATCTACTTTCCAAGGAACAAACCAATGGTGTTTGATATGAATCCATGCATTTCAACATTATAGTTGTAAGGGCATAATGAAATTTCTTTACTAATATATTTTCAACATATCATTTTCTGTAAACCTATTACCGTAGGTACAGGTAGAAAATGGACAACAGACTGAAACAGTTGTCTCGCCAGTCAGGAAAAAGAATTGATCATTTCAGAGCTAATGAAAATAATCAGAACAATTTATTATGGCTTAAAATATTGTGCATGATGAATCAAACATGAATCCTAGGTATAAAATATGGCTTGTAAGTGTCTGAAGTGTGTGAACCCTCAGTAGCAAGTAACACCATGTTAAAATTGTGTGTACCGGACACAGTAGCTCCACAGTGTTTTTGTCAGTTCAAGCCAGATCTCATCAGTTCCTCAAGAAGCTCAGTCTAGAGGCCACAGTAACCCTGATGCAGGATCAGGAAAAATGTCCCTCCTAATGGGAGAACATAGACTAAAGTTCCAGGGGATGGGGGTGTGAGTTGTGTTAAGGAGAAAAAATAGGCTCTTTCTGCTGTGTTACGATGGTTTTGAACATTCTCAGCCAAGACACAGGAATCAGGAGGCCGAGTGAGTCTGTAACTCAGGGCAAGAAAGGGATTAGCACAACAGAAAATCCCAGTGAGGAACTTTCCGAGTATCTGAATCATTTTTTTTAACCTTACAGTAAGAAGATACAAATGTCCTCAAAGCAATAGAATATGCTTTGAAATGTGCCTTTAAAACAATCTGTAGATCAGGAAAAAGCCACATGAACGTATTTCCTTACTAATGAGATGAAGAATATAAGTAAATTCAGAGTCGAGAGTATTGCATAATGCTAAATCAATAAATGGTAATGCCTTTCTGGAATATTCTTAGACTTAAAATTTCTGAGCAAGAGTTGTAAAGATAATGCAAACATGGTATTTAAGCACACCCCCCCCCCCCCATGCTTGCTGCATAGCATGGGCGTTCAACGGGACAATGAAATCCTGGGGAACACTCCAACACCGCTGCCAACTGACTATTTGTGAGACAAAAAGCACATCTGACTTGAAATTCCTCAATTACCATGTCCTGACAGGTGTGGTTTTGACGTGAAGCACTCCCCCACCTCCACTCATATACAGACACGTTTGTTTTTAAACAAGATTGACAGATTCTTTCCACAGTGTTACTTCCAGTAAACAGCGGTCTGAGCAGCTACCAGGTTGCACAGGAAGAATGGTACCCTAGAGCCAGTGTGTTGCTGGTGAATTCTGCATTTACCAGATCCCTTTAAAAGTGGCTAGTTGTTGTTGACCACTTATAGGCTCCTCTTTTCAGTGCCTAGGATCAGACCTCATTTCTCAGAAAATAAATAGTAAGAAGAAAACACAGTCTGGGCTTTTGTATATTTTTAATTTACTTTTTGAGAACTTCAGTGTGAGTAATCTGTTTACACCGTTCAAACTCCCACACTTCAAATTTGTGGTTTCTTGTTATTTAATTATAATTATATATATATATATGTTTGTGTGCAGTATATAGCATACATTCTCTCTCTCTCTCTCTCTCTCTCTCTCTCTCTCTCTCTCTCTCTCTCTCTCTCTCTTTCTCTCTCTCTCACACAGACATATTCTCAGAAATTATATTTTGCCTGTAGCTCTTCTAGGCGTGAAGCCTTCTCACAACTCCCCCAACCATTTTGACATATCAATTGGTGTTGACATTTTTTGTTGTTGTTGTTGATTTTTCGAAACAGGGTTTCACTGAGTAACCACTCTGGCTGTCCTGGAACTCCCCTTGTAGATCAGGCTGACCTCTAACTCACTGAGATATTCCTGCCTCTGCTTACTGAGTGCTGGGATTACGGATATCACTCAGCACTCATGTGTGTGTGTTTGTGTGTGTGGTATGTGTGTATGTGTAGTATTGTTATTTTTAAGTTCATACTTAGCCAACCATATTGCTGATATTTCCTAGGTACAGTTTCCCTCTGATAAATATCATTATTATGACTATGTACTGTCTCACAGCATATGTCTCTTCCTGGTCTTCTTATCATAAATCTTGTGGTCCATTCTTCTGTGATGTTCCTTGAGCCTTAGGAGTAGGGGTTGTGTGTAAATGTGTCCACTGAAGATTGGTACATACAGTTAGGTGTTCTCTACATTTGACCAGTTGTTATTTTACATAATGATCACCCTTTAGTGCAAAAAGGAAGCTTTGATGAGGAGTGAGAGTTATACTTACCTGTTGATGTAAGTATAAGTAATTAGAATAAAATTAGAAAACATGTTTTTTATGTGAATTAACATGAGTAGGTTCTCCTCTAGGGTCTATGATCTCTCCAGTCATGGGAATCTGGGTAAGTTCACGGTACCAGACAAGAATTCACCCGTACCGAGTTGTCTTTACATCCGATCAGATGGCCATGTGTATCCCAGCACGTAAGTGCCACCATTGTACCCTTTACTATCTTGTTATTCTGTTCATTTGTTCCCAAGCATTACAGATGGATAGAGTACTGTTGACTACTTTCAAAATACTATATACCATTAATTACATTTCCTACTTGGCAGCTTGCATAGTTCCTTCAGGAACTATTAGATTAGAGCTAGTCCCTTGGGGAGGAGACTTCCAGGTCAGATGCAGCTTAATTTCTCTAAGTCCCCTGCCTTAAGTGTTTGGTGTCTACAGCAAGAGCTTTAACGTCAGTTTCTTGGAAGAATCCCAGGGCAACAACAATTGTCTATTTTGTTTTGCGGGTCTCCTATACTTTCATAACCAATAACTCAAAAGGAAGTTTCCATTCCTGATACTGGGGAATAATTAAGGCAAAAAACAGTTTTTATAAATGAGCATATGGTGTTAATGTGTTTTCTTTTACCTGTGCATTGTGAAAGAAACCCGAAATTACAATTCAGTCAGTCCCAGATGATTTAGATTTGTATTTGTCAATAAAGAATACTTAGTATCACCTGGAATTGTGGATAGCTGTTTATAGCATGCTGTACCTGCTTGCTATATTCATTATGAATCAAGGTTTTAGGCAGTATTAAATTTTCACAGTTGATACCGGATACTGACTTACTTGGAGATTGGAGCTGTAAGTAGAAGAGGCCATGCATGACACAGAAAACGGCATTTTTTTCCTTGCATTTGAGAGAATGACCTCCAAACACAGACAAGCAGCGTTTCAGCCCAGGTCTATTTATGGGTATCTCAGGGTTGTATCCTCGATCAAGAATACATTGTCTTTTTATTTGAATCTAACCATCTAATGTTTCCATGGAAGTTATCTAGAATTGAAACCAGAAATGAGGCCATGTAATAAGCACAGGTTCATTGTACTTGTTGTAGGTATTCGATTTTACAAGTGGAAACTTTCATAGATTTGTACTGAAAACAGGTAGAGAAAGAGCTCGGGAGCAGAGAGGCTACTTTCAATTTTTATCTCATTTATTACCTTTGTTTGGTTTGAAGACAATCATCTTTTAAGCAGACTTTGTGTTTTATATGCACAACCTCTAATTAACCTCTCTTTCTATTAGGGAGATTCTAAGTACTTGGGTTTCTCGTGTCTGTAGCTATTCCAAGGTGTTATAACAATGTGTCTCAGGCTTCAATTTTATAAAATGGTTACAATTTGCATCTTGCTTTCAGAAAGCTTTTTAATGTAACATTTCTCCTTTTCACCCCCTGCAAAGTAAAATAAATGGATTCACATTAGGGTTCTGACCTGTTTAAGACTTTGCTTTCTAAACTACATTTCCTTACATAGGTAATAATAGTGTTATATTTAAATTACCAAATAGTACCTATGATTTTCCATTAGCCCAGTGACACCTTTCATCGGTTAGACATTCCCTTGACTTGCATTAACTCCTTCACCTATAACTCGTGAAAACTCCATAGTATTGAAAATCACGAAGGGAAACACCATCTACTGAAGTTTCTTAATTCCTTGTTCATTTTCTCTAAGCACATGTCTAGGTTTTTACAGCTAAATTGGTTTGAGTACAAAGAAGGGTTGGCTTACCATTCCAGCATCCTAATGATATTTCCCCCCACTCAGATAGTTACCTAAGGGGACAGTAACACACCAAGAAGCATGGAGGTTGAGGCAGTTTGTCCCAGCTGGGAGGAACCGCCATCACTGGCCTTGAAATTCTCACAGATGCTGATGATAAAAAGGTGATCAAATTTATGTGGGTTTTATGTTGTCATCCAATACTCCAGAGAAAGTGTCCCCTGTGACTGGTAAGGTGCTGAAAGCCGTGATGGCACTTTACTAACTTCATATATGTTATAGCCCAGACTTGGACAACTATACAGAGTCTCTGTTTCTTCTCAGAATTACTGAAGCGGATACCATTTCCATTTAGAATGCAAACCCGGCTGTGACAGTTCACCATCCCACAGAAACCAGATCTCAAATGGTTGCTAGCTCCTGCATCCTGGGCTATGTTTGGATTGTGACACTGAGTTACAAACTTCCAAGCTGTGGAAGTTATCCACCCACAGTATCACCAGATGGAAAAGCAGAATGGGAAGAGCTGCAGTGAACAAATTCAAAAAGGAGACATTTGAGAAGCTGAGCGTCCGGACAGGAGATGAATGGCATCTTCTTGTTTTGGATTCCAGGAAACCTACGGTGTAACTCCTTTTGTGTCCAATGCACATGCATGCATTTATGCCACATGCATGAACAGATGCATGTGTGCACATGTGTGCATTTATTTAAAGTCAATTTGCTTTAACTAGTTTGTGCTCCTTGTCAAATCTCAATCTTTGAAAATATTTGAAGTCTGATAATGACATTTCTCTAGATTGTAGTAACTATGACCCTCACACCCATTTATTGATTTCTCCATCCTTTACAAAGCTCAGAGTTTTGTTATTCAAAATTATAGATTTTTAAACGTTTTCTAATTTTATTTTATTTCTTAGTTTCAACTGTCTTCATGATATATTTTATGCCTTAAGTTAACATCTCTAGTTCATAATTTTCTAGACTCCTTGCTCTACTGTTTTAATTGGAAAAATACTAAAATGTCCTCTTCGACAATGCACTATAGAAAAACGTAGAAGCATGGTACCCAGAATTCTTGGGGTCTTAGCAGATCCAAATTTCTTACAAATATTTTACACATGTGGAATAGTTATTTTATTTTTTTACATGTGGTATAGTTTTATTGTGCATTTAAAATGTTAAGGATATATTCTAGTTGTCTAATTATACTTTTATTAAGATATAACATTTCTCTATGTTTGGATTATTTATTACCTTATTAAAATCAATGTTTACCCATTAAATTTGTACTGAATATCCATAATTATTGACATTTGTCAAAGGAAAACCTAAGAAACATGATTTAAAATAATTAACTGTTCTTATTAATAATGTCCAATCAATTTTACTTTACTTAAATCATATTAAATTCAGCTACTTGTCTTGTTTCCTCATTTTTTGAGTCCTCATCACAAAGACTGAAATCAGTACAATCCATCTATCTCCTTATCATTATAGTATCAAATATAAAAGCTATACATTATATTTCATGATAGAATGAATCCATAAGTAGTATTTCAATTAGTTTTCTTCAACTTTTAAGTAGTTTGAATCACTGTTGAGGGTGGATATTTCTATGGTAAGCCAATGACTTTTTAATCTACTCATTATTAGGTATAAAAGGCAGAATCTACCGTAGTTCTCAAAGTAATGGTGAAGGCATTGTCCAAGCAGTACTCAAATCCAGAGTGCTTCTGCAGGGCTTTCTATGATGAGAATGTCCTGATTGACACCTAACCATGAGCCTATTAGAATGGGCCTTTTTTTGTGACTTCACAGACCCTGAATATGTATGCTTAGATCCTTGCATTTGGGTCCCTGTACAATCCCAGGCAAATTTTCAGTGTAAACAGAGACATATGTAAAAACATTCCAGAAAATGTTTATCAAAACATTTATAATAGGTGTTATTTCTAGCAGGGGAAAAACAGCAATTAAAAGAATTGCTTCAGAGTTCCTTGTGCAAAGCTATTTGAAGCCCAATTGGTTTGAGCTGCGAAGGGTGGGAAGTTGGTGGTCAGAGACTCAACTCAGTTGTATGTCTGTGTGATGCTTGAAAAGAATGTCAAGGCAATTAGCAGACACTAATCATCAGTATTTTCCACACAAAGCAACGGGCGAAAGTTCATAACATGTTGCATCTGATGATGAGCAATGTGTGGGATTAATAAGCATCCCACACACATCATTATTACAAAGTGTTTGTGCTCAACAAGTGTGTTCCACAAGAAGGATATTTTTTGATCAGCATCAACAGTTTATAGCATACACCATTCATTTTCACTTATAATGAAACTCTCCAAGCAGTTACTATGGTAATTAAATTAAGGAAGAATAGATTCAAATATGAGGTATAATTTTCATATACACATACATATACAATTAATTATGACAAGACTTCCAAATTCAAAAATCAAGACATGATTTAAGCTAAATGAAAACAAGCTAGGAATATTTGCTTTAGTTGACTGGGCATTGTGAGCACTACCTTTAAAACCCTCTCACAAATCTAACAGCCACTACACTCAGTGATACCTGTGACAATAGCAGACCTGATCAGAATCCCGAATGTATAAAGGGAGACTGTGCCTTGGTGTCCTGGCCACTCAGACATAAATAATCACACATAAATTATATTAATTCTAACACTGTTCGACCTATGACACAGGCATATTTCTAGCTAGTTCTTACATCTTAAATTAAGATTTAATTAACCCATTTATACTAATCTATGTATCACTACAAGACTGTAGTCTACTGGTAAGTGTCCAGTGTCTTTGTTTTTTGGCAATTACATGGCATCTGCCTGACTCCACCTTCTTTCTCTCTATAAGTCTGTTCAAATTTCCCACCTGGTTATACTCTGCCCTTCCATAGGCCAATTAAGCTTCTTTATTAACCAATGGTAATAAAACATTTTCATAGCATACAGAGGGGAATCCCACATCATGAATCAGTGGCCATTCTGCTTCTCCTTGCTTATTCTTCTAATTTCATATTACTGCTAGATTTATGTACTTATTTCCTTTGGTATGAAGCAATTTATCATGATGCATTTTAAAATTATCTCATAGTGGTTTAAAATTCAATCAGAATGTCAGTTATTAACAAAACCACAAACGACTTTCCCCAGACCGAACAGGAAACTGTTACACTAGAGGTGACATCCCTCCTCCACTAGGCAAGTTTACACCAAGAGCTAAAGTAGATCTCCTCCCATCTCACGCCTCTCCGCTCATTCCTTCCTACTTTCTGATGAGAGTAGATGTTTCACGACTTTTCAGTGGGGATATGAAGGCTTACTTTTAAATCTTTTAAAAGGCCAGAATTTTGTTGTTTTTATAAATTCAACCCTGCATAGAGCAAGACCAGAACTGAACAAGTTCAAAATGGATAAAATGAAGAAACTAACTCATAAAGGAAGGACCAAGGACTGCTTGAAGAAACCATCTGTTGAAGAGGGAGCATTGTGTGTCTAAATATAAATCACTTTTAGTTGTAAGTATGGGTAAAATGTATTATAAACTTTCAATTCATCTATTGTCAATTTTTTTTTATAATTTTGCCTATTACTGGCTAAAATAAACATCTGCCTTTGTGGTTATTAATATGTACTTTATAAAATGAAGAGAAAGTATTTTAAAATTTAATTATAGATCTCTATAATGTTATTTAAAATACATTGTTTTATACTATTTTGTAGTGATGGATTGATAGCAAAACGAGTTTTTGATAATTCACTTCTGAATTTTTTTTATATATAAGACTTTTAATTTAAGATTATTTGAAACCTGCAGGAGGCACAGAGAAAAGCTGAACAAATGCGTGCAGGAGCACTTCATAAATTCAGGGGCGGCGATCAGTCTGCCATATTGAAAATACTGTAAACCCTTTGAAGAGGCTTCCCCATCTCCCCCTGTTTCCAAGGAAACTGCTCTCTAGAACACGGTGTGTGCCATGTAAAAACATAAATGGTGTTCAGATATCAATCTAGTATGTGGAATGCAGTAATAAGTTTACATTTTTGGAAAACAGCAGGCGATAGCTATGGGACATAGTCTTACTTCTTTTGAGTTAAAGAGGAATAAACATATATAATCCTCTGAATTATATATATTCTTTGAGAACAAGGACATCTCAGGTATTCCTGCGAAAGCTTCTGAGAATATGTTCAATTACACAAAGAGGAAGTTACTGATGCAAATTCACAACATTTAATAAGCTTGGGGACACTAACGTTAATATTGAACATTTTTTTATTTGTTCTTAATGACTTTTTCCTTTTCATCTTTAAATAAAACTTTTAAAATAATTATTTCATTAATATTTTGCTCTCTTTTTGAATTGAAATACAATTTGCTAAATATTTAACTTTAACAGGAAGTATTTAAAGAGGAAAAAATAGAAAAATGAGTAGTAGACATACTCAAACAAAAAATATTTCTAGATAATATTTGGAGCCTGGTAATATATTAGCTTGTCTAAATCTCTGAGGTAAAAAAAATCAATTCTTTCTTTCCCAAATACATGCCATCTATCTATATCTATATCTATCTATCTATATCTATCTATCTATCTATCTATCTATCTATCTATCTATCTATCTATCTATCTATCTATCTATTGATGTTTGAAGCAAACAAAAATCAAATGGCAGAACGCCAAAGCCAAATGTCTTAATTCCAGAATTCATTCCTTTACGGGAATGTAAAATAATTCTAAATGTTGAGCCCTGAGGTCCTACACAGACATACTTGCTTGTTTTCTATAAGAAAAAATCAATCCAGAAACAAAAAATGCTCAGATTTCCTCCCATCTTTATTGTTGTCATATTTTTTATGGTTGACCCTTTTTGCTAATCAACCCACTAACTCTGAAGACAAAAATTGGTACTGTCTGTCGTTATACTACCAGCAAAATATTATAAGCTAAATACTTGATTAATGTTTTTAATAATGATATCTATAGTTATCAAGAAAATGATTATTTTATTTAAATAACAATATTCATTTATTATACATACAAACTAGTTTCAACTCCTTCTTTTCTTCCTGACCCCTCCCCTTTCCCATTTCCCCCTTCCCCATTCACTCCTCCATCTTTTGTAGCGAGTAGCGAATAAAGAATATCTAAGACAGAAGTAAAATAAATTATTAGGCACTTTTCAAAAGCAGTGACTGAATATTTGTGATAGTTGATACTGCAGTGCCAGCTGAGAAGAAGGAATATGTGATTGGACACAATTTCACATTTTCTAGGGACAACTGGATTAGTGTTAATTACCTTAATAACTGAGAAATTCCATATTGTTTCCTATTGTAGGCAACAAATTGTTTTTCACTGAAAACAACTACTATAAAAATACAACAGAAATCAGTCCTCTTATTCTGGCTGCCTCCTGAAAAGAGACTCAGCACTTACAAATTATCACTCTTAATGCATCATGTGTCTCCTACATTGGAAACAGTGAAGGGCAGTCCCTGCTAAGTGAGGTTTAAAGGGATGAATTGAAGAGACACAGTGTGAAGAGCTGAATGATAAACAACAGTGGGCCATGACCTCCTGGAACACATTTCCTAAGCACATTAGAGAATGATCAATATGATCCAGGGAAAGCATCACCAGGGAACTAACCTTTGTTCAGGTTATGTTGTCTTTAAGTGCACTTTGTATTAGTAAGTATATGCCATGTTTCAGAAACAAGTCTTATCTTCTCATAATGAGCATGTTTTTAAGTTACACTGAATGTATTAATCCTATAAAGAACTACACATAAAAACCCATCTTTCTCTGGGGATCCCAGCTAAGACATTTTGGTTTTGCTTTATATCCCAATGAGAATATTGACGTGGAAATATTTAAATCATGTAAAATCCAGCGACTATCAATTTCAAAGGGAAAAAAAAAGCATTCAGATTTTAAATGCATTGTGAGATTCTGGACAAGATATTTGATGTTTTAGGCACAAAAAAGTTTTAGATATTTGTATCTTTTAAGAATAGAGACTCTTTTCTGAGTGTGAGATAGTCAATGAAAGCCAGTTTTTGTAACATGATAGAACAAAACAACGTTAATCTTTTTTTTAACGTTAATCTTTTTAAAGCATTTTCTTTGACAGAATGCTGCTGAGAACAGACCTCCAAAAATATTATTTTCCTCCCCTATATAATTGTTTTTATATTGAACAGATTAAGACTCGACTCAATGATATGGAGTGAATATCAATTGTTTTCAAGCTCAAGTACATTTAAAAAGCAATGAAGACAAGCTGTTAGATTCTGAAAAATTCTATTGTTGTTCTGTCAGAATGAATAAAGTAGCAAACAGCACAAGTACGGGTTATTACCACAGTCTGCATGTTCAAATTTTAATTGTAATTTTGTGTGATTATTTTTCCCCTTTTGGCATACAGAAACTGAATATTTATTTAAAGGTCTGTCTTCCTTTGCTTTCTGTTGCAGCAACCAAAAGCAATAGGGTGAGAAAGACTTTCCCTGTACATATAACTGTCCACCATCGAGAGAAAACTGGGAGAAATCAAGCAGGGCAGGAAGGAACACAGAGGCAAAAGCAAAAGCAGAAGACATGGTACAGTGCTTCTTAGTATCCTGCTCTCCATGGCTCGCTCAGTTTGCCCTCTCATCCTAGCCAGAATCAACTCATCAAACAAGAAGCAGTTTCTCAGTGGCATTCCCCTTTTTCCAAACCGATAAAGCAAAATTAATCAACACAACTAACATCTTCTCAACTTGACACACAAAGACAACATTGTTAAACCATAACTTTTTCTGTCTTTATTATCCCTAAGATCTCATGGTAATATTCCAGTGTAAAATCATAATGTAATTTTAAAATTTTCATGGGCTTTAAAAGTTTATTCTTTCAAAAATATCCATCTCTTTTAAGGTACAAATAACTTGGTAAAAGTCATTCAGTAATTTGCTTGCATGAAGTACTCCCTGCCCGTGGGTCCTGGGTAGAACTACTAAGTAACAAAGTAACTAACTAACTAGCTAAACAACTAACTACCTAACTAAATGAATAAGTAAAGTTCCAAGTCCCTCTAAAGGAGGCACCTGTGAAACCAAAAATAAGCTATATATTTCTTATTCCAAAAGGGAATAATTAGAGCACAGTTGCTATTACATAAAACAAGACCAAGGACAATATTGTGAATGTTTCATTGTCCTATATCTGAGACTCACTTACCATAGTTTGGGTTCCAAAGGACTTGTGAAGCCTCCTTCCCTGGTTCTGCCATCTGTGGCACACAGCTTGTTCCAAAATCTAAATCCGAACCTAATCCACATCTGTCCTGCAATATCCCAAAGTCTACACTACCGCTGAAACTGCACCTTCACCCCTTCATGGATAGCCTCATTTTGCCTCTCTCTGCTCAGGGACTCCAGGCCTACACAGCGCTGAGCCTTAGTTTCTTTTTATGTCCCGTTCAATCATGAGGACTCCAATGAAACTGAGGCTGTATCTTCACCTCCTGACCTCTTAAAGGGCCAACCCTCAGCTTCTTTCCATGACCCCCTCAATCACGAAGCTTTCCTATCAGCAAAACCAGCACCACCGGGGAGACTCTTAAACCTTATCTAGTGTGAAAAGCACAAGACATTGTGGTGATACAAAGGAAAATAAGATTATAGAAAGCATGTTCAAAAATTGATGCTGAAGTGTGTGAGACGCCTTTGCAGGTACAGTCTATGAGTAGCAGAACTCACAATTTGAACTCTAGCCTTGGGAGTCAAATGGTGGAAGGAGAGAACCACCTTGGGCCTTGATCTTTTCTAGACATCAGTTTCTGACCCTGATACAATTATTTACAGAAAAATTCACCCCACTGATCCTGTTCTGTTCTAAAGAGTAGCTGATTTTTCATCTTCAACTCACAAGCATCCCTTGTCCCCATAAAGCCAACCTTTCACCTCGGTGATGCTAGTCTCTTGTAATCACAGTTGATTCCTCAGGTTTAGCTAACAAGAAACCACAGATTCTTAGTTCAAAGCATCCTAGGAATGGCTCTGATAGAATCAGTGAAGGCCTCTCACACTTGCCTTTAACACTTCACAAAAAAAAGTCCTCCATCGTCTGCATTTTTTGTGGAATCGTCTTCCAAGTTCCTGCAACAGCTGTGTACGTTCTGAATACCACTGCTTTTTGAGACCCAAATTTCAAAATCCTTCACAATCCTTCCATACAAACATGGTTAATACCCCACTCTCTGGTACCAATTTATGGCCTAGGTTGTTTATTAAAGAAACACTAGAACCAAAAGTACATTCAGGAGGGGAGTCTTTATTTCACCTTCCAGGTTATAGTCTATCATCAAAAGAAGTCATGGCAGGAACTCAAGTAAAGCAAGAGCAAGCAGGAAGGAACTGAAGCAGAAATAGATGACAACAGAAGATCGTAGCTAACTGGCTTGCTCTCTATCACTTGAGCTAATTTCTTTGTATACAACCTAGGACCATCCTCCGCAAAACTGGCACCATCCAAGGTAAGCTGTTCCTTCCCACATCAATTGTTAATGAAATTGTTCTACATACAGTCTGGTGCAGGTACCTTCTCACTTAAGGTTCCTTCTTCCCAAATTACTCTATACTCTGTAAGGCTGACAAAATAAATAAATAGATAAATAAATAAATATCACAATATGATATGAAGATAATGCCATGAAAAAAGCCAAAAGTCAGCTTGAGAACCACCAACAAAATGTTTCCTCAGAACTCGGACTGTAATTATAATAGCCTCTGCATGTAAAGCCATCTCATTGAGCCTTGGGACCTATTTCTAAGCATGATTTCTACAATTTCAGTTAGTCAACTGGTGTTAAGTTAAGCAGCTTGATTGGTTAACTAAACTTGAATTCTGTTGTGCTACTATAGAGTGATTCTCAGGGACATCACTCTCCTTCTTACAAAATGTGGGTAGCATCTCCTGTGGGATTTTTACAAGAATTACATATGAAATGCAGGAATCATACAAAGCATGATATCTGGAAAGGTTAAAATCCCCTATGGGTTTTAATACTGGATGTAGAATTCATTACAGGCAAAGGTTCTGTTTTGAGTGCATATTGGACTTGCATAATACTTGCCTCTGCCACCTGAATACATCTGTGAACTAGCATAAATAATCTCATATGTAAAAGCTTATTTTAAGTGGAGAAAATTAGAGCAATTGTTTTAAATGATTATTGTATCAAATTAGGTACAACATAAACCAGCAGCATGGTAGGCAAATGATGCTCAAGATGGCCGTTTAGCGCAGCAAGTGCACTTGAAGTCTGACAACTTGCTTTCTCCTCTCTTAATGAACAGTGCTTTATTGATTCTTCTATTTCCTTCTAAAGTTTCATCTCCTAGAATACGTCCTGTTTTGTAGCAGCCTGATACCATCTCTCATTTTCCAGCATCCACATCCATGTTCTGGAGGGTTATTTGTTCTAACTCTGAAAATACTTTACCCAAAGGACGGTGCTTATGAAGCTCTGTTTATACTGTTGAACAGATATTTTCCTTATTACTTAAGGGACAGTTCAGATGTACAGAAAGCAATAAAGAATAATAAAATGAGCACCTGTGTCTTATTGCCCAACTAAAGAAATATAACTTCTACCTATCCACTGATAACATATAACAGAAACATCGGAAGGAACAAGCACCGGGAGATATTTGGAAGTAATACCACCATCTAAAGTCCACACACTCTGCAATCTGACAAGGGTTGTCATAAAATACAAGTTGCACAAGTAAATTTGAATACAGGATCAGCAGCAGGTTTTGTTTTTAGCGAATCTATGAAAACTTGGATTTTTTCCACTCTTCAGATGTAAGTCATATCAATCTGCCACTTACTATTTCTCTGAATCTTTATACTTTTAATAACCACTTCCTTATATGCAATTCACTTCATAGCAATCCCATATGCTTTACCTGGCAAAAATTTAGCATATGGCAAGTGTTCTGAGTTCTTTCTTCAGAGAAGTTTCTATGTTTAAGGATATGCAAACGATTTCAAGTTTTGTTAGCATCTCTAATGCTAACATGGTCTTTTCCAGGAACTTCCTACTCTCCATCCTCCTGCATTTGTCTTGGCATCAAGGATTTCATGGTAGGGACTTCTAACACTGATTACAGGGAGTTTAGATGAGTAAAAGACACTGGCAGCAAAGCAGAGGGCTTGGTGTTTATTCACAAGGCTTCCTCCTTTTCCCCTTATTGGAGCAGCCTTGCATGCTGGTCTTTTGTCACAGCTGTTATGATGCTTCTCTGCTTCTAGTGGCATCTCTTTGCATTCCTCTAGACCAGTGGGTCCTGATGGCATTCACTGTGAGATGCTACAATCCCTCTTGGCTTCTCTTAAGTCTATCCAGAGCTTTGCAGAGTCCTCATTAGAAATTGTAATTTTATGGGTTGCAAATTCCACCTGTTGTGGCTGGGACATGAACAGAGTCATATGCCAAGGAATAGAGCGTTGTTGAGAACCTACGTGCCTTCTGTTGGAGCTACCATTGCCGTCTTCCTCAAACATGCAAAGTCTGTGCACTTCTCCAACAGAGAGCAGTATCCAGCAGCCTTATCCCCAAAGACTTGTTTGTCTCTGCAGAGTTTTAACTTTCTGCATAATCTGTAGCTATTATATCACATGATCTTAACATGTAGTTGATAACTGCTACCATATTTAGCTTTAACATGTATTTATTCAGTAACTATTAAATTAGAAGAACCTCTGATATTTCATTTGACAGTTCTCATCTGGGCAATGGTGCTGTTTTCCCTTTCTTCTTAGTGAACAGTGGTAGTTGATCTTTTCTTATTCATTTTTAGTAGTTCTTCACATATTTTGGATTTTGTCTTTTATCAGTTATAGGCACTGAAAGTATTTCTATGCATTGTATTATTTATTGTAATAGAAAGGTAACTTTTGATGTTCAGAATTTTAAAATATTAATGTAGTCAAACTTATCAGACTTTACCTTTTGCTTTTTATACAGTGTATATATTTATATACATGACATGTTACCCTCAAAGGACTATAAATTTTGTCTGGGAAGAATAAATATATAAATCTGATTCAACATTATGTTGCTCACCATACTTAGCTTCGTGCTTTGAACACTGAAGGGATGAAACACAGATAAATATTGTCAAAAGAAGGAAGAGAAACAGGTTAGCCATCAAACACTTCACCATTGTGGGTAAAAATATAAAACACAGAATGTTATTTAAAATAGAATAGTTTCTTAAATCTTCAAATTATTTTGTGTCTGAAATAACTTAAATATAATTAGGCAGCATACAAGAATATTTACTGGATAAATACAGGTTATTAATACCTATTTTTGCTGAGAGTGTTTGCACTTGCTCAGAAATAAACTTTGGGACTTTTAAAAATAAAAATGTGAGGGCTGAGAGCTCAGTCCTAAACAGGAAATTTATTCCACACACACAGGGCTGAGGGACCATCGGGGAAGAAGGAGGGAAATGGTATAAGAGTCAAGAGATAAGGGGAATGGGTGCAGAGTGTCATCTTTCAACTATGGCATAGACATTTATCATGATCTCAGCTGCCGATATCTGCTCTGGGCTTACGAAGACTGACTCTGTCAATTTGGAGCATCTGGTGAAGAAGGACACTTAAAAGAAATCCCACACTAGCTCAGAATTGAGTATAATAGAGGGTTATTTATTTAGGAGTAGATTCACAGATCACAATAGTCTGCTGGAATGGAGAACAACAACCAAATCCCGCAGCAGGAAAAGAGGCCAGATATGTGCTTTACATAGGCATAAATAGTATAAGAGGCAATGTGCAAGTGGCAGGTAATTTAAGGTCTACTGGAAGTAGGAATTCCTACAGCACTTCCCCATTTCATTTCAATAAGAGACTTCTAAGATAATACAAGATTATATACAATAAGAACAATATATCAATCGAGAAACATGATAAGTGTTTTAATAATTATCCTATCCTAATGAGTTTAAGTCTTATATAATAAATAACTTGGCCAAGTATGAGAGTAAAGTAACTACAACTAGTCTTCAACCCATTGAAGATCCGAGAAGGGAAATAATATTACTTGAGTAAGCAGAAAGTGTAATCAAGCAAATTCCAAAATGTACAATAAATGATAGAGACAACTGGCTACTTGGGCAATCACCCAAAGTCTCATTTTCAATGTTGGAGCAACCAACTTTGATTAAGGCCTAGAGTAACTGACAGACCATTTTTAGAGGCAAGATATTTTTCAAAACCATCTTACCCTGTCTTGGCAAGATTTGATAGTCTTTTTCCTTGTATCCTGCTTGTCCTGTCCAGACATCGTGCATTTTGTCAGTAGATGATGCATGGGAAGTTCCTGGCCCAAAGGCCAGTTTTGCCAAGAAAAAAAAACAAGCACCAAGTAGGGTGTCTTTGGTGCTCAACATTCTCTAGGGAATAGATTAGTGCTGCCAGGAAGAATCGTCTTTCACTTCAACAGAACCCTAAGTTCCGTATTCTACAGCTCTTTGAAGTGGATGAAGATTACCTATCTAAGCAGAATACAATCTCTGGGTATCTAAAGAACCTGATTATTCTAACTATAAGTATGACAAACATGGATGACTATTAACCTATAATTCTTAGTACCCATATAACTTAAAGACTAAGACTTCATATTAAAATATTTAACAATCTTTAAGCAACTGTACAACAAATGAGGACAATGATCACAACATGTACAAATATTGTAGATGAAAATAGGAACATATTTAATATAATTTAAGTTTGTATCAATATACAAGAATCTATATCAATGTAAATTACCTATAAATAATAGTTCACAAGTATTCACTCTATGAATATACTAGTAAGCTCACACTAATAATAATAGTGAGTAAGAGAGTCCTTAAAATAAGAAAAAGAGTAGTTGGATGTGGTAGCACACACTTTTAATCCCAGTACTTGGGAGGAAGATGCAAACAGATCTCTGTGAGTTCAAGACCAGCCTAGTCTATGGAGTGAGTTCTATGACATCCAAAGATACAGAAAAACCCTGTCTCAAAAAGCCAAAAATTAAAAATAAAAAATAGAGTTTAGAATAAAGCCATGTAAAGACAAAAAAATACAGAGAGAGTCTGGATACTGTATGCTATGTTGTTTTTGAATTGCTTAACAGCTGAAAAAGTACCAAGAGCTGCTAAAAGACATTTGAATATAAATGCTGCTGGATTAATAAAACATAAATATTTTGTAAATACCTTGACTTCAAAATAGAAATCATAAAATATGTTACTGTGGAGAAGAGGCTTTGCTTTTGTTTCCACAGGAAATCAGAGGCTTTGGATTCATTCTGGGTTAAGAAAAATAAGGTTTTATCAAGGAAGACTCCCCCCCCCCAAGAAATCTCTGATAGAAGCAGATGGCCCAGATGTCTGATTTCTATCTCCAGAACAGCCTCAGAAGTGCTGGCTGTGATGATCAAACCTCACAGGATACTCCAGTCAGGACTTGATCATAATTCTAAATTTTCTTTTGGTCCCGTTAAGACTATCAGCACCCCCAGTCAGCAAAGTAGCCTGGAAAACTATGCCTACATTTCCAAAAAAAAAAATGGATCATGGATGTTTGCCTTTGTTTAGAATGTTGGTTACAAGTTGTTATGGACAATGGTCAAGAGAAAAGCTAAACAAAGGAGATTCGATTCAAAGTTCTTGTTAAAAAAGGGGGGGGGTGCTGTGGGACAATGTTCTCTACCTTGTCAATTGTATTTTAATAAAACGTTGATTGCCAGTAGCCAGGCTGGAAGTATAGGCATGGCTTTCAGGCAGGAAGTAGAGGCAGGGCAATGAGAATAGGAGAATTCTGGAAGAGGAAAGCTCAGTCTGCAGTCATGACCCAGACACAGAGGAAGCAAGATGTGACTGCCTCACCAATAAGGTACTGAGTCATGTGGCTAACATAGACAAAAATTTTTGATTAATGTAAGTTATAAGAGTTAATAAGAAACTTAAGCTACTAGGCCAATCAGTTTATAATGCATGTAGACCTCCTTATGTTTATTTGGAACTAAATAACTGTGGGACCTGGTGGGACAGAAACCTCTCCAACAATCTGGAAAGAGGCTGGTAGGGCCTTCCCATTTCCTGATGAACGAATAGTTTCTGAAAGAGGGACATTGTGTCTTTAGGTGTGTACTCAAAGGTGAGTCCACCAGGCTCCCATAGATATTTTTAAACCCATGTTCACATAGATGGCTTGCTTTAAAATACTGGGTCACAAAACAAACAGACATACATGTAGAAGAAGAACCTGTAGGGCAGAGAAAGATAAGATGGCAGGAGAGTGACAGAGGCTTGGGATGAGACTAACTGATACATTATAAATATATGGAATTGTCAAAGAACAAATTTAATCAATTAAAATGTCTGTAATACACCTTAGTGCTGACTTTCAAAACTGGATATGGTCCCATGTAGGTTGCATTATTGAATGTGGAATGACCAAAATCTACTAATAGTAAAAGGTTTCTGAAGGGCAAAATGACCAAACGTAATTTTAAATGGCAATGTCCAAGAGCTTCCTCTAGCTGGCCAAATATTCAAATGACTCAAGAAATTTTATAAATGGGGTGACTCTAAACTGTGAAGTCACAACTAGAAAATAGGTGTGCTTTCATGTGCTTGTGTTTCTGTGTGTGTGTGTGTACACACTTCTGAATGTATGTCACTCTCTGTGTATGTGCCTGTGTGTGCCTGTATACATATGCCACTTTGTCTATGTGGGTATGTGTGTGTGTGTGTGTGTGTGTGCCTCTGTGTGTATGCCACACTGCACATGTGGGCATGTACACATCCATGTGTATGTAATCCCCATATTATGTTCATGTTCAGCCATAGAAAGGCAGAACTCTGTCAGCCTTGAAGTTTTGCCAGTCAAGTGAACAGACTCATAGATGACCACTTCCAATTTTTTTTTCTGACAGGTTAAATGGTCTGTTCAGGTAGAAGCACTGTCTCTCCAACTTGACTGACATGTTTGATGTTCTTTTTCCATGACTCAAGTGCTCTGATCTCTAATGACATAGGAATAAAAGCAAGTGTCTCCTTGCATTTGCAGACTGTCTCTTAGTGTTGATTTTCTCATAAATGTAAACTATCAACAATAAGGCTCTGTTTTGCAGATGTAACAGAAAGAAGATCTTTAAGAAAGCCTTTGTGAAAATGCAGTGTGACCAGAAAGATACACTGGTACAAATTTAGCATGATGCTGGCCTTCACTTTAACAAGTTTTTCTTGAGGCAAAACATATTTTAAAAGATTACTTACAGCAGCCTGGTGACAATATCCAGTGACCTATGCCTTCTAGCATGGGGAGTTAGATTCTTTATGAGCATTTCAGTTTCAACCCTGACTCACTGAACAGCTTGAACATTTTTCACCCATGAGGCTCAGGATTATGACTCCTTCGGAACGACAAGTCATTTATTTGACACTTCAGGGGTGAATTAGCCATTGAGTTAAGTAGCTTTTTAATTGTAGGCAGAATTTCTTCCCTTAGCATCACCCAGATAAACAAAAGCATTTGGGCACATGCTAACATTGGCATGCTGACACTGTTCGGGAAGGCAGTCCTGGTAGAGGAGGCAGCTGGGTGGCACAGTAAATGTGTCATTTGCTATTTAACATCTCTGTGACCTGGATTTAAATTTGCAGTGGCACAGAATGCAACTTCAGTTCTCTCAAAGCACTGTTAAGTCATTCCCAGTAAGCCTCACAGAGAATCTAAAAGACTAAAGCTTTCCGTGTCGCCCAACACCAGCTCTAGTTTGCAGTGACAGCGAAGTAGCTCATTTCTCTTCAAAAAATTGTGAAGCAGTAATGAATGGAAACAGAGAAGAATACACATCGTTCATTGTGCTTTTAAAACCCTAGTTACTGAACTTCATCTAGGACCTAAGGAAGAACACCAGAGTCCTGGTAGTGACCTTAAATCAACCTGCTTTTCAGGGACAAAAGTGTTGTGGTTTTTCTCTAGGGGACAGTCAGACTAAAGTGAACACTTTAAAACAGATGTGTTTCCCCTGTCAATGCATCTACACTGTATGCTGCTGTAGAACTCTCTCTCCATGTCTGAATGTCAGCATGTGTTCCAACTATGACTGCATGTGATCAGAGGGCCGTGGCACTCTGCTTTTTGTTAAATTAATGCCAGTTGCACCTTTCTTTAGACATTCCTTTTATTATTTCTTTCATACAAGTCAAGCATCGTATTGTTAATTTTCCTCAAACCAAATGTTCACTGTCTCCTTTATTCTTCATTTGAGCTTCTGTAAAAATCCTTTTACATTCTTTCAAGCTACACCAAAACCAAATCACTCAATGAATGAATCACACTCAGCACCCAGCTTTATCAGTGAGCCCCACGGACATGCCCCTTTCGTTCTGCCCTGCTAGGCTTGGTTCCCTCCCAAGATATCAGGCTCTCTTTTGAAGCCTCACTAAGCACCATAGCAGAAAACAGTGCTCTTGTTATTATGGCAGACAAGGTGCTAATTGTTTCTAATGACCTTGAATGAGCTTTATGATTTGTTTAAGAATCCTACCCAGAAGGGTAGTGCACATTTTCTTTTGGTCTTGCTAGTGTGCCCAATCAGATCATCCAAAATAAAGGCTTTCATCTATCAGTGACATTGATTTTCCCACTCCTGCCAGCAGGGCTGTGCTAACACCATCCCCCTTTGATATACCCTGTGTCAACTAATGATTAACATGAAGCTAGACAATTCCAAATGCTCACACATCTGTAGGTATTTACATAAATATAGGTTGTGGTATTACAAAAGCATCAATTGATTCAAAATTTTAAGCTAGATTGTCTAAAGTAAACACAATATAAAACTGAGAGATAATTTCATGACTTCAAAGCTTAAAGTAAGCAAATAAAAAAGGAATAAAGCTTTTTTTAATATATATATATATATATATATATTTTTTTACTTGGCACAATGTATCCAATATCCTATCATGTGAGGATAGAATCAATTTCGATAGGATAAAGACATTGAAATTGAAAGGTGTTAGTTGAATCTTTGGTGTGAATATATGCATGAAGTGTATATGAGTGCATGTCTGTGTGTTTACCAGTGCTGACATGTGGGTTGGTATACGTGCACCTATTTGAATAGGGAAGATGGAAGACCGTCTCTGGCATCATTCCCAGGCACTATATATCCTTTTCCTTTCTCTTTGGAAGTATAGGTTCCCGCTGGTCTAGGCCCTCAGCAAATAAACTAGGTCAACTGAGCGGTAAGTGCCATGGATTCTCCCTTCATCTTTCCACCACTTGTCTGCTTGCTTAGTATTTTTTTTTTCTTGGCTTCTGTTGATCAAACTCAGTGCAAGCACCTTACCACTTTATCCCTTAGTCTCAGCTCCAAATGTTAAATTGGAACCTTTCAGCTAATTGTAAGCCAAACTGTGAGTCTATCTCAAATTCTCTGACTCTGCAGGACTCCAGGTCCCATTGCTGACCATGCCCCATGTGGTCCTGTTCCACGAGTGGGTACAGGTTCTCATCCTATTTTCTTCATGTATAAAATGTCCTGCAATGTTTCCAAACCGATCACTGAGATTCTCAGCAGACAGTAGTGTTCTCTGAAACACACATCTGTGTGTATTTGCTGATGGGACCACATTGCACTTCTGTGGTTTCATCTTGGTTGAGAGACTACAAGGCAATGTGCCTGGTGTTTCTTTATTTTTGTTTTTGTTTTTTTTTCTGTTTCTAAAGTGCTCTTTATTCTCATACACACAGTGTTTTCAAACACTTTAGTTTTAAAATACATAATTTTCAAATTTTCAAATCACTCTCCTTACATATTTGGAAGAATTATAATAGTTATAATTATATATAAGATGTAATTATACATATAACTATTATATTATTAATTATACAATATATAATTATATACTATATTATAAAATAGCGTGTTTATATATAATTCTATTTTTATTATATTTTATTATATATAAAATTATAACTGGAATTATTCACATTCTGCTCATTAATTGGAACTGTAGAGATTTAGGAGGTAACATCATTGAAATCCATCCTTTCAATCAAAACTAAAAAAAAATTAAATTAAATAATACACGCAAAATTTAGGAGAGTACAAAGTCATCTAAAAAAATAGCATTTGGACTGGGACTGATGGAGCATGTGATCAAACTGGACTCTCTGAACATGGCTTACAAGGAGGGCTGAGAAGCCAAGGACAATGGCACTGGCTTTTGATCCTACTGCATGTACTGGCTTTGTGGGAGCCTAGTCTGTTTGGATGCTCACCTTTCTAGACCTGGATGGAGGGGAGAGGAGCTTGTACTTCCCAGAGGGCAGGGAACCCTGACTGTTCTTTGTACTGGAGAGGGAGGGGGAGGGGTTGGGGGAAGGGGAGGGAAGTAGGAGGAGGAAAGGAGGTGGAAATTTTTAATTAAAAATAAAAATGAACATTATTTTAAGATATATTACCTTTTTTAGTTAATACTGAATGTCTATAAATATTAAAATAACAAACCATCTCAGCTTTTCATTATAAAATTTAAAGTCAAATTTCCAATTTAAAGTTGTTCATGAAATAAAAATATAAATAACTATAAATTCTAAAGCAGGAAAAGTTAAATTCTTCATGATATTCATAATGCTACATTTGAAGCAATATAAAGTTAATTTGAGATAATTGTGAGTAATTTGCAGAGTAATTTGATCAAATTAAACCTAAATAATTTCCTAAATTTGTAATAATTTTTCTAAGCATCATTAAAACAATAAATATCTATGAAAAAAGAAAAGTGCCTTCTTCTATTAGATCCTGCTCTTTGATAATGCGTGCTCTGATGTACAGAAAGGGCTATGCTTAATTAACAAAATCTAATTATCTGTATTTATGCGCATGGGTAAACTGTGTGTGTGTGCATGTATATCGTTTGTCTTTTTGAATTAGCATCTCATTATGTTTCCTAGGTAAGCCTAAAATTCCTAGGCTCAAGAGAGCTTGGTATCCCAAAGAGCTGGGACTTCTGGGATGTTAACCACTGATCTTGTCTAATACAGAAAGGCAGATGGGATATGAGATTTCTCAGTGTTTTAAAACCCTGAATATGCATGCTTTCTTTTTAAAAGCATGTATACCCAATAAAACATATATAATAAAATGGCAACCTGACCATTTTTAAGCTCTGATTTTGTGCATAGAAAGTCAAAATATTCACTTGTTGAGTAAACTCACTTAAACATCCATCTATCCTTCTCATGGAGCATAACCTCATCTAGTGATCATACAGCCAGAAAATTTGCAAAAACTATATGTATAAAGATGGATCATATATCAAATATACCATTCATGTGGAATGTAATGGAGCCAAGAACCTTTTCCCATATTAAAATGTCAAATTTATTTTCATTAATTTGTATTTTCCCACAAAGATTTTGAAAGTACCAAGAAAATTCTCTTTTTTTATTTTTTTTAGTTGTTGAAAAAAAAATTTCCACCTCCTCCCCGTTTCCCATTTCCCTCCCCCTCCTCCCACACATCCTCCCCTCCCCCTCTCCCCACTCCTCTCCCCTTCACCCCTCTCCATTCCCCCTCCCTTGGCGCACCCACCCACTGTGACAGTGGAACTGATCTATTGGGAGCTCACCAAGGCCAGCTGGACTGGTACTGAATAAGAATGGGATGAAACCGGACTCTCTGAACATGGCGGACAATGAAGGCTGATGAGAAGCCAAGGACAATGGCACTAGGTTTCGATCCTAATACATGAACTGGCTTTGTGGGAGCCTAGCCTGTTTGGATGCTCACCTTCCTGAACCTGGATAGAAGTGGGAGGACCTTGGACTTCCCGCAGGGAAGAAAATTTTTGATGTTGTCCATATATACATGTACTGACTGTCTTTAAGATACTATTGAATTGGATTAAACAAAAACTCGTCTTCAATTTATTGTTTTATCATTTGCTTATTATTATTTTAATATAATATTTTCTCATTTTACATAGCTTGTCCCATTCACCCTCCCTACCCTCTTTCTTCCACCCTTCCCTCTACCCCTATCATCAACTCCCTGAAAAGGGTAAGGTTTCCCATGGAGAGTCAACAAAATCTGACACATCATTTTCAAGCAGGACCAAGGCAATACAATGTACTCCAAGATGCCAGATCAAGCACTAGTGAAAAATCATGTCCAATTGTGGCTCCACAGACTGTTCAAGCCTTACAACTGTTCCCCCAACTTCAGTGGGCCTAGTTTGATCCTATACAGTTTCCCACTGCAAAGAGTCTGGAGTCAGTGAGCTCCCACTAGTTCAGGTCAGCTGTCTCTGGGTATCCCCATCATGGTCTTGACCCCTTGGCTCATGTTATCACACCTCTGTCTCTCTTAGACTGGTCACCACACAATCAGTAAAGTTGCTAAGTATAGTTAACTGTAAATATAACTTTTTTCCTAAGTTCAAATGATAAAGATCCATAAAAATAATTAATGGGGTAAACTGATTTAAATTTTGTGAAGGTTATTTTACCAAATTTAGTTACACTTAAAGGGTATTTGAAATGAGCTATAACATCATCTAAGATGAGTTTATCATCATATCGTATAAAGCTATACAGCAAAAAATAACCAATTGGTTATCCCTGTGCTTCTCTTTTACATATGAATGACACTTCCTTTTCCTTTACCTTCACTTCATCTTTCTTGTGCAAAACAAGTTGAAAAGAGTATGATCATTTGCATTCACATATGTATCTACAATGTCCATTCTTTTTTTATACTACATAAATGGCCTAGACAAACTATATTTAAAAAATTATTTTTCAAATAATCATCGGTAAACAAATGAAATAATGACCATATTTTAAATTTAAGTATGAAGTTAAATTAAACTTATGAACTATTTGAAGCCACAAAGTTTTGATAATATAGGAATTTTTTTATATTTTGTGAACATTATTTATAGTTAGAGTTAGAATAAAATTTATATATTCATAAATAGTCTTAAAGCACATAACATAACATTTATAACTGAACACTTTCCTCTACTTGCGATCTGCCTTCTCAAGGGTAGAAAGATATAGATTATTGTTCTGTCCTTTCTGGCCTACTTTAGAGCTTTGGAGACTAAACATATTTGTTTCAATAGTATGTTTTATGCCTGAGATTATGGCAATTTTCTCATACTACTTTGACTCACCTATTACAAAAATGGTATGATATCAAGTACAAAATATCTCCAAATTATTTTGACCTATTCTCAGAAGATATCCTAATTATCAAGAAAATTTTAGTACCTAGCTGACACTGAAAACTTCAAGTGCTAAATCTTTATTAAAGAGAACGGAAAACATTTTACATTCATGGAGGAATTCTACCAAGAATTGCCTTTCTCACACAAGACTAATTTAAATGAAAATATTTACATCCTCCTTCTGTAGACTGACTAGAGACTTTTTCATGCTAATATTTTTTAAATGGATAAAATGTTATACAAATAAGCCAAGTTTTTCTTTATCATGCACAATAGCTACACAGGACCATGAGTACAGGGTCAGATTCTTCTTACTTTTTGGCTTTTTTTAAATCTATAGATAGCAAATTAAGCCTCAAAACACAGATTATGCCAGGAACAATGAACTAAGAAGACAAAAATTAAAAAGAGTCTGTACTCAAGCTTGTAGGTTGTTGAGGATGTAGGACATTTGGACATACACCTGAGTGAAAGAATTTTGTGCCCTGTGACGAAGGTGAATCTGCAGCAGGACATGCCAGCTCCTGCAGGTCCCTGTAGACCTCAGTATAGAAATTACTTCAGTGATGTGGGATTCCCTTTTGTATGCTGTGAATGCCATTTGTTAATAAAGAAACTGTCTCAGGCCTGTTCAAGGCAGAACTTAGGTAAGGGGGGGGGGGACTAAACTGAACGCTGGGAGAAAGAAGGCGGAATCAGAGAGAATCCATGTATCCCTGCTGGACACAGATGCCGGAACATTACTCTGTAAGCCACAGCCTCGTGAAGATACAGAGATTAATAGAATTGGGTTAAATTAATATGTAAGAGTTAGCCAATAAGAAGCTAGGGCTAATGGGTCAAGCAGTGATATAATTAATATAGTTTCTGTGTGGTTATTTTGAGAGCTTGGACAGCCAGGACATAGTAAAAGCAGCTGACTACAATAATCCTTTGGTTGCTTGACTTTGGTACTGACTGTTTAAATAGTTATTGAAACATAATCATTTTTAGATATTTCTGAAATTCTTAACCATTTCCCCAAAGGAGAATTTATTATGTTTTCACTATTTTATGTTTGCCTATTTAGATAGGTGTTTTTGATGGGTTTATTTCTTTTGTTCTTATTTGTCTGTCTGTCTGTCTATCTATCTATCTATCATCTATCTATCTATCTATCTATCTATCTATCTATCTATCTATCTATCTATCTATCTATTCATCCTCATATAGTCCAGAAACAGGTCTTCAGACATCCCTGCCTCAATCAAATCTGTCTGCTATAGATTTTACCATTACTAGTGGCCTCACAACTAACCCAGACTTACTCCCATGGCAATGATCTGTTATCTGATTGAATCTTTCTTTTTGTTTGTCTCTTTTCACAGAGCTTTTAAATTCTCTCTCCAACACTTCCCTATATTATTGCATTCTTGAACTACTATAAAATCACTTCCCTAGCTCAGGTCAAGGCAAATGTCCATGCTTGTAGAGCCTGCTAATACCTCCTTTAACCCAGGCTTTTACTTCCACCATGACCTCTAAGCACTAATTCAATATGACAGGGCTGCTTTAGCAAGCCTTGCTATCATTATGGTCACAGTTCTTGCAAAATGGATCTTGTTTACTTTCTCCATTTCTGTCCTCTGCTCAGGAAAAGTATCCCTAACTCCATCCCTTGAGATTTACACACTCATGCCACTTCACCAGTGAGTTTTTCCATGTTACAAAAGTTTTACTTTTACTTAGTTTTTATTTTAATGTTCTCTGTTATCAATCAGCTTGTTTATTTATTTATTTGTATTGAATTTGTCTATTTGTCTGCGTGTGTGTGTGTGTGTGTGTGTTTGCTTAAGAAGATCAGGTAACAACTTTTAGGAGTTGTTTTTTTTTTTTTTTTCCTACATGGGTCCCAGGAATGTCACTCAGGTCATCAGGCTTGGGTGGAAATGCCGTGATCACCTAAACCATCTGACTTGCTTAGTTACTGCTATATCCTGTGCATCTTTGATTTAAAATAGGAATTCATGGAGCTGGGGCGATACTTCAGTCAGAAGCAGATTACAAGACATGAATTTACTTCCTATCACCCATGTAAAAATGCCAACAAACACCTTCTTCTTATAACTTTAATTGTAGTGTGGTTTCTATTTCCAAAGCAGGAAGAAATTACAAAATGACCAATCAGTATGCAGGACTGATAGCAATGCCAAGTTACTTTGTTTAATGGTGTCTGTTCTCAGAAAGCAAACTCTAGATTTATTGTTTGAATATAGTGAGGATCAGGAAAAGCAGCTCATGTATCCTGAAAACCTTTATGTGATGACTTTTTTATCCATGTAATATTATGAACCTGGTCATAAGAAACTTGAGTAGAAGAATGGAGAAAGGATGGTTAGTAGGAAATGCATATGATTAGTAACTGGATCAAATTTGGCATTCTATTGTCATACCATAGTCACTAAATAAATAAATAAATAAATAATGCCTTCCAGGTTTTTAAAACTTTTTGCAATAAAGAACTTCAAATGTCCCCCCCCCCTTATAAACAGTAAATGCATGAGAAGAGGTACTTCAGTTTTACATGATATGATGCATGCATGCTTTCAAACATCCCATGACTCTCCCCAAATGTGTAGCATGTGCCTGGTACAGTGAGCAATGCCAAGTGTAAAAGTAGCATCATTAGTAGAAAGAATAACATTAATACAACACACCTGCTTGGATGACAGTAGGGCATAAGAACACCTGACCAAACAAACCCAAGCTGTCAATCACTAAAAGACAGGAAAGATTACACAAGAAGTTAAGCCTCTTCCTTTTATGATTTAGATGATTCTTTGCATCTGGTGCCTGAGTAGGAAACACACGAAGAACGAGGCACTGGCCGTACCTGACTGGGGAACAATTGAGAAACTTCAAGGTGCTCAAATCTGCCTGAGCACAGAGCAATACATAGCAGGGATCAAAGGATTGCACAGATGTACTCTACATGAGGCTTATTGAAAACTCCAACACCAACTTTGTTCCTCTCCCTGTAGTTGGGAAAGATAATCTTAGAGAGAATTAGGATATACTCTCTTGAAGTTTTAAAATGAACAAAATATCCTTGAAAAAGGCATCCCCTTAGGATGACATAGATGAAAAGTTCTCTATATTGCAGATGCCCCTTCTCCTCAATAAAAGACACCTTGTCCTAAAAGCATTTTTGTCTTTGGATACCCTTTGTTTTAGGCCATCTGTTCCTAGTTTATAATAGCTTAGCCTGTTCAATACCAGAGTCCTTCCTAATGCATAGGTGACCTGCACATATTTAATTTTGAATTTAGCTACTATTCATTTTATGATCATACTCTATTTTGGTAATTGCGTGCAGGCACCCAGAGGGATTTTTGTCGGTGGTATCATTAAAAATTAATAAATGGATGAGAGTGTTTGATGATTTATATTGTTGGAAGAGCCCATAAGGCATCAGTAAAAGATGGTGTTGGGATATTGTATCAGTGCATTAGTAAAAATGGCATAGCACATGCTGCAGTTATTATTTTAAACATAAAGTTTTACTTGTTTTCTACTGCATCTATTTCCTCTTTCCCTTCCAGCATCCTTGGTTATAACAAAACCTGACATCCTTCTTTTGAAAGTGGTAACCTGTCAGTGTACTCATTTCCTAATAATCTTCTCTTGAAAACTAATTAATCTCTATTTTAGTTCATTATCATATTTTTTAATTGTACCAGCTAGTTTGTATGTCAATTTGACACAGGCTAGTGTCTTTTTCGAAGAGAGAGGGAACCTCTAAGGAGAAAAATGCCCCAGTAGATTAGCTTTACGGAAAATTTATAGGACATTTTCTTAAGTAGTGGTCAATGTGTGAGGTTCCAAACAACTGTGGGTGATATTGGACCTTGAGGGTGGTTCTGGTATGTATAAGAAGGCTGAGAAAATTATGAGATGCAAGCTCGTACATCTCATACATATTATTTCTTCATGGCCTCTGCATCTGCTCCTTCCTCCCAAGTCCTGCCTTGAGTCCCTGTTCTGATTTTCCTGCATGATAGACTACAAAATGTAAGAGGAAATACATTCTCTCTTCCCAAGTTACTTTTGATTATAGTGTTTTATAACAGTAAAGAAGATTCTAATAAATACAGAAATCTGTACCAGGAATGTGATTTTGGTATGACAGTCCTGATCGTAGTTTTGGAGGACTGAGGAAGAACTTTGAAGGTTTGGGCTAGAGAAGTCATTGCATATTAATTAAGAAGAAACCACTACAATGAAGGCATCATGGTCTGGGAAGTGTTTCCTTGAGATCAATGCACAGAAGCTCTGGTCCAGAGAACAATGATGTGCATTTGTGATGGCAGTTGGCAATGTGTGGGTCTCTCAGGCAATGCTAGTTTTAAAGGCATGAAGAGTTCACGAAAGTCAGTTGAGGCTTGGTACATGAATGTTATGGAGGGGACAATGGCAAAGATGTTAACTAGATTGCAATCAAAGCCCCAAGATTGAAGGTGATATGTGAAGAAGAGTCATGGTACCGGTAGAAGAGTCAGGTCCTTGAAGAGTGCACAGAAGAGGCCATTAATGATGGCTTTAATTTAGAGTATTAAGGAGTCAAATATACTATGTGCTTTTAATATCAACTTAAAACTGGCTACAGTCATTTGAAAAGTGAAAATCTCAGTCAAGAAAATGTCTTTAGGCAAGTCTGTGGGGGCATTTTCCAATTTAATGATTGCTGTAGGAGGCTACAGGCCACTGTACATAATGTCACCCGTGGTCAGGCTGAGCAAGCCATGGAGAGCAAGACAGTAAGTAACATTCTTTCATGATCTCTACATCATTTCCTTTGTCCATGATTTCTGCCTTGAGTTGCTCTCCTGGCTGCCCTGAATGATGGACTACGAGCTGTATGGTGAAGTAAATCCATTCTTCCTAAAGTTGTTTTGGCCATGGGATTTTATCAAAGAAATAGAAAGCCTACGATAGTAACTGAAAAAGGCTGATTAAGGTAAAAGAGACAGGCCAAGATGCACAAATGCATCCCTTTTGTCTCAATAGACCAGTATTTGAAGTTATATGAATGACTCTATATCAACCTCTATTTCCAAAATATTTTAAGTAGTTAATAGTTGCCATTCTACCTCTGAAAACATGCCATAGTTGCCACTATTCTTCTAAGACTGTGGTGTTTTTGGTTATCAGATTTTTTTTCTTGTTGCTCTTAAAAATTCTAAGTAATCCTGGCTAGCTTAAAAATCTTTGCACTCCTGTTTTTCCTGCACCCACTTCCTAAAGCTGGAATTATAGATGTGAGCTGCCACAGTGTTTCTTTTTAAAAGAAGCCCTAAAAAGTCTATTGGTTCACAGACCGAGGCAATTCATCCCTGAGGAAATAACTTTTTATATACCAGTCACATCATTCATATTTTCTACTTAGTATTTCCAAAGTGGAATAAATTTTCCCTTCATTTATTTATAGTATGAAGTGTTTTGATTTCTTTCATTCAGAGTCCCAGAAATTGAACTAAGTGATTGGTAGGCCTCAGACAACTATTTAATCACAAAGTTTGGTTCAAGCCTACAGAAACATTTTGAAAATTAAAAGTATAAAATCACAATTATTAATGGCATCTAATACTGTGCCTAAAATCTCTTTTTTTAAAACTCTGGTAGTGGGTATATTTTAATAACTCCTGATTAAAACCAACATCATTGTGAAAGACACAAGGAATCTTATCTCAATAAGAGGTATGCTTAGATATTTGATATTGATTGAGTATAAACACCAAAGCAGTATTTGAATAAACAAGCATGATTTGATTGCTGTGCAGAGCATACATGGTGTACATATAAGTATGAAAGAAATGAAGCAAATACTTACATAACCCAAATGAGAGAGGGAAAAATAAGCCCCTTATATAGCCGTTTCTCCAGAGTTAAATTCAGTTACATTTGTCTGTCCTTATTGACAGTCAAAGGCACATTGATGTCAGGACAAGACCATTCTCCCAATGGTCTATAAAACAGTTGGGCATATATGAAGGTATTTGCAAGGTGTATGAAAATCAGATTCTAATATAAATAACGTCCTTATAAAGTTTTCTGTTAAATATTGGTAAATTTAGCTAAATCATTCAAGTATGGAAACATTTCAAATACAGATGATGGTTTAATTAATTATTCAATAAAACAGTAGTTGTGAGCATACATGTAAATCCTCTGATGTTTAGGACTCTTTTCTTTGAAATGCTCTTTTGACTTTTCAGTGTATTAGGAGTGTAACCACAATTATTCTGAAATGGATAAAATGAAGCCTATCTCCAGATATTCTTCATCTTACATACCAATCCCAGTTCCCACCTTCTCCACTCCCCTCCTCCCATTCCCTCCATCTCCACCTTCTCTGCCACCCAACCCCCATCTACTTCTTAGAGAGGGTAAGGCACATTGCTTTGAGGAAGGTCCAAGGCCCTTCCAACTATATCTAGGCTGAGCAAGGTATCCATCTAAAGAGAATGAGTTCCATAAAACCAGTAGAAACAGTAGGGATAAACCCCAGTGGCACTGTCAGTGATCCCAGTCTTTCCCAGCTAATACTACTGTCACCTACATTCAGAGGGCCTACTTTGGTCCTATGCTGGTTCCTTCCCTATTCAATGGAGTTGGTAAGTTGCCATTAGCTTAGATACTGTTTCAGTGGGTGTACCCATCATGACCTTGACCTCTTTGCTCATATTCTCACTCCTCCCACCTTTCAGTTGGAATTTGGGAGTTTAGCCTAGTGCTCCGACACAGGTCTCTGTCTCTGTTTCCATCAGTTGCTGGATTAAAGTTTTATAGTGACATTTAAGATAGTCATCAATCTGACTACAGGGCAAGGCCAGTTCAAGTACCCTCTCCACTATTGCTTAGGGGTTTAGCTGGGGTCATCCTTGTGGATTCATGGGGCTTTCTCTAGTGCCAGGTTTCTTGCTAGTCCCATAATGGCTTCCCCAATCAAGATAACTCTTTTCTTGCTCTCATCTCTGTCCTTCCTCCATCTTGATTATCCTGTTCCCTCAAGTTATCTTCCCCCTTCCCCTTCTGGCTTCCTCCTCCCCTTCCTCATACTACAAGGGCATTTGTTCAACTCTGTACATAGCATTATTATTTGTAATAGCTAGAACCTGGAAACAACCTATGTGCTCTTCAACTGATGACATCTTAAAAATTGCATGCAAATGGATTGAACTAGAAAAAAACATCTTGAGTGAGGTAACCCAGACCCAGAAAGATGAACACAGCATGTACTCACTCATAAGTGGATATTAGCTGTAAAATATAGGATAACAAGTTTATAGTCCATGATGCTAGAGAAGCTAAGTAACAAGATGAACCCTAAAAAAACATATATAGAACCTCCTGGGAAGGTGGTAATATAAAATGTCTTCAAGGTGAGTTCTTAAGCTGTTAGCCAGGAATGTGAAAGACCTGGTTGCAGAACTCCTTAGCTAGAAAAACTTACAGAATGGCAATACAACTGTTAACCCTTTGCTTGCTGTCCACACACTTCACATAAGCTCTAAGACCAATGAACAGGTTAAGAATTTGATTCTCAGGGATGTGATGACAAATATCACACATGTGATCGAGGTTGGAAAGCTACTGAGTGTTCAAAGTGTGGCTATTGTCAGTTCAGTACTACAGTTCTGCACAAGTCTCTGATTAAATCATATTGCTTTCTCCACTAAACCCCATTCTAACACAAGATGGAAAAACTGTCTTAAAACCTATTTATGAAGGTAATATGTCTTAAATATATGGGTATATTTTCTGAAAAAAAAATAATACAATTTTAAAATAGTTGACCTTTATAACTGTACCCTTACATTGTTTGGTGGTTGCATGAATAAATAATTCCAATATCTAGTATCAATACCTTTAAGAAAAAAAAGGAAAAGTATCATTGAAACTGACAACAAATGTTTCAATTTTTTCAAGCAATGCAGCAAAATGACAGACCTTAAGTCCTGACTATTCATACCGAGTGTCACCAGAGTGAAAACTTGATCTGTAACTAAATTTAAATTACTTGCTTTTGCAGCTTGCTCGGAATTCCCACAGTTTGTTTCCTCACTTTATGTATACTCAGTAGCGAATATAATCTATCTATTTCTCATGTCTTTTTTTTTTCTGTGAGCTATTACGTTTTGTCACATCTCATTAAAACGTGATGCAGCTAATGTACGGTGGCACCTAATCATGTGCTCTGTACTGATCAGTCACTACATTTCCCACCTATTAAAATTAAATTACAGAATCTGGGCATGTGCCTAGTTATGTTTTCTACTTCTGCTACATTTGACTGATCCATAAGCTGTGAATGATACTGATACTCAGGGCTTATTGAGAAACTTTTGATCCAAGTGACATTTTTGTTCTGGCATTGAAATCTAATAGACTATTGCAATTGGCTTTGGAAATAAATAGCAGTTTGATTTTGACATGGGTATGTGCCCATTATTGGCTTTTGTGATGAACTTGGTTGAGTTGTAAAGATTTCTTTATCTGGTCCTTGGTAATTAAGCATGAAGCACCCCCTCCGTGGAAAGACAAGACCATTATTACCTGTTAAACTCTTTTTGTCTTGGTCCCCAGCTTGTCTTGGCTCAGGCAGAGCCTCAGAATAGACCATATAAACGTACTAAAGGAGGAGATACCACAGGACAGCACGCTCTGATTCTTTTTATTCCTTTCTGCCCTCTTTGAGTTTTCAGGACACTGCAGCTGTCATGCATTAATGGGGTTAGTTGACCTACTTTCAAAGCTGAGGAGATATCCTTGATTCTCCTCCTCGACACTAGTTGTGTTGAAAGGTTGGAACTGACCAGGCATTTAACAGTGGTGAATCAGTACTACCCAGTGAAGAAATGGTAATCAAAATTGTGAAGCCTTTACTAGGCATTAGGCATCTTTGAAGATAAAGAAACTGGTATATTTCTGAATGCAGTATTGTCCAAAGATCATGATGATCTGATTGAGGCACTGCCATCAACATGCTATTCCAGAGCCATTCTGAGTTCAGTATAACTCAACTCTATGTTTTCTTCTATGCTAAAAGGCTACCTGGACTTTTCAGTTTTAGGGACATTAAATACTAACATAATGTTGTAAAAACCTAAAATTGTTATAGATTCTTAAGTTGCTTCTATTATTTAGATTCTAAATTGACTCATAAAATAAGAAATAAATGTGATTACTTACTGCTTTTTCAACATTTCTTCTTTGTCATATGTCTGCTTAGTTCAAATGCATTAAGAGGTTTGCATTTTTAAATGCATTGCATTTTCATTGTCAATTTTTTCACTTAAAACATCTTCTTGAAAACTCTATTGAATGTTGAATTTTTAAAAGTATTAATTCTTAGCTTTAGAAAAATGTAAATATTTGCTATTAAAAGTTTGAAAAATATTGAGTAAAATGAGTTTATTCATTATGGGGTGAATCAATTAAAGTTATGAAGCAGGAAGTGTGTAGATCTATAATCATTTGTTTATCTGCAAATTACAATGCTACCAACTTGTGGAATTCTACTATGCTACCTCGTAAATAACTTACCCACACTGGACTCTGCTATACTGTAGAGCACAGTTCCATCAGGCTGGTAAACAGAATAACCTTAGAAGGATCAATTCATTCTCTTCACATAGAGATTTTGACTTGTTGATTTGTGTTAGACAAAAGTAATGGGTTTTGGATATTCTGTATTCACTTTTTAATACCAGACAAGACCTAGAATAAACACTTTGTGTCCACTGCTTCATTATTCTGGCTTACAAATAAGTAGACAGTGGGGACAGTGTGTGTGGGACTGGTTTTCAGGGAGAGAGGAGCAGAAGGGGTGCTGAAAGGTGTGTGTACAAAAGATCAAGAAGTGAAACTCAAGAACTTATGGGGACGCAGGCAGCAAAAAGTCAGAACGAGCTGACAACGTAACTCAGTTTCTTTTCACCAAGTCTGATCACAGGTTCTATTCCTGGAATTCCCAAGGTGGAAGGGGAGAAGAAATTACTGCAAGTCGTCCTCCGTGCTTGCCGTGCACATCAGGGCAGGCAGCTCCTCCAAAGTTAAATAAAAGTGAACATAAACAGGAAAAAGAAGACCTACATAAATTTTAAAAATAATAAGCAAAAATAAATGCACCCAGACTTTAAAAAATATGCTTGAGCTGTCAGTAAAACTTCTTTATGTGTCTTTTTGAAACAATTTGCATTGTTGCAATATTTATGAATAATTTAAATGCTACGTAATTATTAGACTCAGGAAACATGCAATATAAAGGTTGAATATCTTTTCCTATTATATTATATATTTAATGTCACTTATAAATTAGGCTACACTAAAATATTTTTCAAATTCTTAAAGTGATTAAAAACATTTGAAAACCATATTTCTATCCTAATACATTTGCCATTTGTTATGATAACTACTCATGCAGACCAAACTCAACTTACAGAATAAGAAATCATTCCACTTAATCACTACTCCTCTCTAAACTATTCTTATATAAATATTATTTATGTTTTATGTATTTTATGGTATTTGACTATCATAAATTATCTTGGAAAATGAATAATCACTATGAAAGGGCAGCTTGGGTTTAATATCCCAATCACTTCCCAAATGAACTGGAAGAACAAAGAAGGACAACATTACTATGAGGCAATGATCTTGTACCCTGTAAAGATTTGTCACTTGTATTAGTTTAATAAAAAGCTGAGTGGCCAGTAGCCAGGCAGGAAGTAAAGGTGGGGTGAGCAGAAAAGGAGAATGGTGGGAAGAAGTAAGTCTAGATCTGCAGTCGTCACACAATTGCAGAGGACAGAAGATGAGAAGGCCTGAGTAAACTGGGAACATGGGGGCTTTGGGAGAGAGTTGAAGGGGAGGGGAGAGGTAGGGAGAAGAGCAGAGAAAAATGTAGAGCTCAATAAAAATGATAAAAAAAGAAAATGAGAATGCCTCACTAATAAAAGACACCAAACCATGTAACTAACACAGGCAAAAATTATGGGATAATGTAAAATATAAGAGTTAATAAGAAGCCTGAGCTAAAAGGCCAACTAGTTTATAATTAATATAAGTTTCTGTGTGTTTCTTTGGTACTAAATATCTGCAGTACTAGACAGGACAGAAACCTCTGTCAACACAAAACCATTGACTCTCAACGCTTTTCCCACTGTGTCATGAAGGTGGCCACTCCTCTACCCCATACCTACCAGGGAATGCAATTTTGATCCCTACAATTTTAACAGGAAATAGCCATTTTCTGCAATATTATCACATCAATAGTATACTACATTATATAAAGTAATTACACACAGACTAAGAGTTTTCTAAATTATAATATTGTTTCAGAACAATATCTGAAAAATTCTTTGGACAACTCGAAAACCAAGCAATGTTTTTTTTTTTTTTAAAAATGAGGCTTTAGTGTATTTTTATATTCATTTATGCTTTTTGTTCTCACCTCAGATAATTCTTTTCAGTATTAATAGCAAACATTTTACAACTGCAGTAAGGTGGTGCTTAGGCAGAATTATATGCTTGTCTATTTTCTGTGTCTAATTGGACATTGGGGAATGTTGCCAATTACTGAAATATCCAAACTGATTTTGATTATCAATTCTGAGTAAATTAAATGGGAATGTACAAGATATACCAGGCAATCTATGAATTTAATTTGCAGTAAACAGAATTTTGACATAAAATTGTGTACAAAATTTTTGGGACGTTCACACTCCTCTTAAAGTTCCAAACAAAGAAGTTTATGGTAGGATACTTAAAAGCCTAACACGGCCAGATCCCCTCCTCTGACTGTCTCTCTTTCTTTCTCTCTCTCTCTCTGTGTCTACACAAACATATATATATATATATATATATATATATATATATATATATATATATATATTAGATAGATATAAAATATCACAATTTCCTGTGAATGTTTCAAACATCCTGATCATTTCTCATCTCTCTCCTCACCTCCTTCTTCACAGCCCTCTTTCCCTCTCCATGGTTAAGACTTCCCCCCACCCAAGTTCCTTTTCATATCACCTTTATGCTAAAATTCTCCTGTCTAGGCCACACTACATTTTATGGCCCTTGTTTTTGCAGACACTCCAGGATCTAAGCTCAGACATGAAGATTTACTGCCAGAAGCCACGGATAAGGTAGAGCATGCGACTGAGTAGTGGTGGCCTCCCATGACTCAGACACATGGCTCTCTGTGAGTCCAATCCAGCCTGGTCTACAGAGTGAGTTCCAGGACGGTCACTGCTGTTACACATAAAAACCCAGCATTAAGAGGGAAAAAAAAGATAGAGCATGTTATATTTGTCTTTCTGTGTCTCGGTTGACTTGTTCAATATAATATTTTCTAGTTCCATCTGTTTATCTCAAAATTTCATGATTTCATCTTTCATTATAGCTGAATAGCATTTGATAGTGTACCTACTTTTCACTTTCCAGCTAAATGTATTAAAGGTGTTTCATTTCCTATTTATTATGAGTAGAGAAGCAATGAACATGGCTGAGCAAGTATCTGAGGGGTAGGATAGCCAGTAGGGAGGGGTAGGGGTAGCCAATCCTTTAGGATAATACTAAGGAATCATATAGTTGGGTCATATGTGAGATTTAATTTTTATCTTTTGGGGAATTTTCCACACTGTTTTTCAGAAGTGCTTCAATCTGTTTGCAGTCCTCCAGACTGAGAATAAGATTTCTCCTTTCCCATTATCTTTGCCAACATTTGTTGTAGGCTTTCTTAATCTTAATCATTTTGACAAGGATATTAATATTATTTTTAAATTTAATTTTTCATATTCTTGGGGTCATAGACACCTTCTAATATATTTCTTAATGGCTTTTATTTCTTCTTATGAGCTGTCTTCTGTTCAGACCCATAGCTTTATTTTTGAGTCATTTGTTTTCTTGACTCTTAGTGTTTTCAGTTCTTAAATATTCTGGATATTAAAATCCTCGGTTGGATTGCAAGCATTCTTTTTCAGTGTGGACTTCCTTTTCACTCAATTGATCATTGCTGCCCTTAATTTTTGAGCAAATAGAGACCTGTTCAGAAAGTCCTTCTTGACATCTGTACCATATAAGACACTGCCTATGATTTCTTGTAGCAGTTTCAGCGTTTCCGGTTCCACTTTGTGGTCTTTCATCTAGCACCATACACCACAAATTTTTCCAATTCTTCATTAGGAGACAAAAGCACTCCCTAAATAACACAGTCTATTGCTGGTGTCCTTCATTGCCTCCCAGAACTTGAAATTTATTTCCTATTGCCAAGGATACCTTGTACGTTAGTCATAGGACTCATGGGAATTGAGCTGGCTCTGACCTGAAAGACTCTTCTAGGAGGCCTGTCTTTCATAGTCCTTGGAAGACATTTTCCAAGTTAATAATGTAAAGTCATCATTGGTCCTATCTAGCTGTGACCCCTAGGAAGTACAGCAATGATCAGCATGGCAAGATATTGCTAAGGGAACAATAGTGACATTTATGACTTGATACCAATCGACACTTGTTTAATTGGACTTGAGGTCTATTCTATACAGGGAATTTATACCTTTTAATGAAAATGTAGCTAACTACCCATAGACCCTAGAGAATATCCTACTACTGATATTTTCTTAAGTCAACAAAGTATCCCATAACATTCAACTAAATATTCTTAGCCTGACAGATATGTGGCTACTAACTCTCATCCAAGAAGCTTCTTTTATAACAGGTAGAAATTATTACAGAGATTCATAGTTGATCAAAATGCACAAATTAAGTAGCTTAGACTATTTAGCTCTAGGTGGTGCATGTACAATAAAAGATCTATACCAAAGACTCAGGGATGGCTGAAGATGTTGCAGAACAATTTTATAAGCCAGTCTGTCTTATAATATCTTCTGGCCGTATCTTCTAGATATGACTGGAAAATTGTGCTCATGAAACCTCAACAGCATGGTCTTCTAAAGAGGACAAAATGTTAGCATCTCTTGACAATGACAATGAAAATAAGGTAAATGTTATAAGGCCCCCACCCCTACATGAAAAGCTAAAGGCAAGGAAAACCAGTTTTCTCTAGGGACAAACTCACTGATTAAGTTATATAGTCCTCAGTGGTCAGCATTAACACATTGTAC
Source organism: Microtus pennsylvanicus (assembly GCF_037038515.1). Classification (NCBI taxonomy): domain Eukaryota; kingdom Metazoa; phylum Chordata; class Mammalia; order Rodentia; family Cricetidae; genus Microtus; species Microtus pennsylvanicus. The sequence continues at coordinate 35,065,617 of NC_134587.1, read as the reverse complement.
AAACATGCAACATTAGTAGACCAAGTAATGTGTGTGTGTATGTGTTTGTGTATTGTGTAACTAATAATTATGGAAGAGATAGTGAATGAGAGAGGATGTGGAAGAGATACATGAGGAGTTAGAATGAGGACAGGGAGTGTCAGAAATAATGCAAATATAGTACTAATGTATAACAGTCTCTAAATATTAACTATTTAAAATTTTAAAAATAATGATTAAAAAGATATATAGGCTTGGCAATGAATATGTCTATATTTTTGGTATTAGAAGTCAGTCTATAATACCTAACTAGTACATAGTGCAAAACCATAAGTTAATTCTTAATAACCTTCCAACAGGTACTGATATCCTTTAAACAATCATCTACAGTCTACTTTACATACTAAATACAACATAAATGTGGTGTGAATAATTATTTCATTGAAGTGCTTGGGTGACAGTGGCAAGAAAACTATCACCATATGATCAGCATATACGCAGGCTCAAATTTTTCCATAAATATTTGTAGCTGGATTTGGTTGAACCTGTAGATGTGGATCTTGTGACTATTAGAAGCTCACAGTACTAACTGGGTTAAATTTCTTACAGAGTTTCTAAAATCTTTATGTTCTCCTTCTTCAGATGTGTCATTTAAAAAAAAAGTTCATCTTCAAGTGTGCCCATCCATGGCTGGTTTGTCATAGTTGCCTTGAAACAGTTTAGAACCAATAATCAAGGCACCCAGCTTAACATGTATCTCACAGCACTGACACAATGGGACTGTGGACTACACAAGAGTGAAGTCTTTATTAACGTGGCCTCTGGCAACTCGTTGGAAGAACAGCACCAGTTTTCCTCCTTCTTGGCTTGTTTCTCAATTAGGCAGCACTGTGTGACATTGTGTTTGTGTTGGGACTGTGGAATAGGACTTTATAAATATGCATGCATATGTGTAATTGTGCTTCCTTTTGTACTGGCATTATTAGAAGGAATTAAGTGAGAGAGTGAAATATCAGGAGGAAAGGTATTTTTTTCTCTTGGTAAATTTAAAATAGCCATTAAAGCTGAAGGAATTCTAAAGTAAAAAGAAACCCTAGCAATCGATCAGTAGGTAAACTTTGGGGTCTTTCAAAGGACAGGAAAAGTATAAGAGTGTCACACAAAGTTATAAAGTAATAATTCTTTCTGATAACTACTTATACTGAAGTCCACATGTTATAAAGTAATGAGAATAGATAAACAAAATTAATTATATATCTATAACCAATTCTTAGGAAGTCTCTTTTTCCTTTTAGAACTTGTGTGACATACTCTTCTTCTCCCAATTACCGGTAACTTTAGGACTTGATGGCTGAAGGAGAGCAAGAGATAGGAAAGTATTTCGGAACGCAAGCCCCATGAAAGGAACGCTTCTGAGTAGCAGTGCTGCCTTTTCAGAGATAGAAGAAAACAGGAAATCTCTGGTTCTTAGGGTGCTGCCACGTAACTGCCTTACAGGAATGAGGTTTTTAGGAGATAGGGGTCTAAACTGTAATCAACCGGAAGTGGAGACAGTGGAAAGGGAATGGGAACGTACATCCCCAAGAGCATAGCAGAGGTCTTAATCTGTCCACGGAGAAGCTTCCTCTTAAAATCGATAGAGGAGCTTTGTAGTAATATGGGCGGCGGCAGGGCTGCGTCCCCAAATCCCCAGCCACCTGGCTCGGTTAGCTTATGCCCCAAATAATTACACGGACACTGTATTCTTTTAAACACTGCTCTGGCCCATTTCTAATCATCTGTGTAGCGCCCCTAGGTGCGCTTACCGGGAAGATTCTAGCCTAAGTCCATCCTGGGTAGGAGCTTCATAGCGTGCGTCTTCCCTGGAGCAGGTAGCATGGCGTCTCTCCTGAGGCGTCTGCTCCGGAGAGGAGAGCTGCCGAGTCTGACCTCACTTCCTCTTCCTCCCAGCCTTCCCTTCTGTTTACTCCACCCACCTAAGGGTGGGCCTATCAAATGGGCCTAGCAGTTTCTTTATTGCTTAAACAATGAAATCAACAGATTGATATATGACACTCCCACATCACTTCCCCTTTTTCTGTTTAAACAAAAAAGAAAGGCTTTAACCTTAACATAGCAAAATTACATATAACAAAACAGTTATCAAGTAAAAGTTACATCAGAAACATTTATACATATAACAAAATTGACCTTAAATCTCTATAAATAAAGCAAAATCTATACTAATGCAAATTATTCATACCTATATCATATCCCCCTTTAAATGTAAAAGAACGTTTATAAACCATATTTGGGAACATGGGCGCAGTTTTTTCTCTCCAAACTGCTTCCTGCTGAATGGGGGCGTCGTTAATTAGGTCTTTCTTGGTATAACCTGTGTGCTAGTTTCATCTCAGTTGGCAGTTGAGCGAAGCAATTTTCTGAAGATGTTCACAGCAACCCTTCAGGAGGACGTGGTCCATCATACCAAATCGGAATTGAAGAAATCCATAGAGTCTCATCCTCTGTGAAAACAAAAGAAGACTCTCTCCAAAGCATCATATCCTTAGACCCAAATTCTGAAATCGTAATACCCTTATATCCATTCTGGTTTAGCTTGGCAGCCCATGTAATGAAATGTCTCTCTGTACTTAGCTCCTTCACAGTCAAAATTTTTAAAGAAAACACAATAATACAAAGAATCCAGACTCTCTGTGAATTTTCCATCTTTACGCGGCTTATTTTTATTTATATCTATAACTATCTGTACTCTGTCTCTTTAAAGACTTTACCTTTTTTTTTTTAAAGCATTAACTTTATTTTCTATATTCTTTTTCTTCTCTCTCCCAAGCCTACGTACATTCATCCAACAGTGTGACTCCTTTAGTGGTCTGAATCTGTCCTATTGTGAATCTGCAATTTTTTACTATCCAGGAGCACTTTTGATCTACGCCTTTAAATCACTAGGTGCTTAAGAATCTAAGCTGTGACATTTCTAAGTTAACTTTTTGTTTTTTTTTTTTGAGTGTATATCTGTAGACCAGGCTATCTTTGAACTCTCAGAGATCCGCCTGTCTCTGCCTCCCAGGCATTGGGATTAAAGGTGTTTGCTACTACACCTTGAACTCACAGAGATCTGTTTGTCTCTGCCTTCTAGACACTGGGATTAAAGGCATGTGCTACCACACCTTTACTTTAAGAATTTTAACTTTTAGTCGGCATATATTTTTAACACACTTTAAACCATTTAGAAATTTTCTTTGTCTTTGAATCTCTCTTTACTGTATATCTCTCTTTTCCTGACCACAAGAGCCTTTACTTTACCAAGCAATATCAGTAGGACTAAAGGCGTGGCTTTGCCGGCTGGATCCAGCCCATTCCTTAGCTTTCCAGCCTCATGGCTGATGTACAGGCTGCAGCCATGTTTATAGCCACAACTGGCATTTCAAGGTACCTGCCAGCCAGAGAGCTACAACAGACAACACTCAAGTCCTCTCTCGGTAGCCGGCCCTCCTGCCTCAAACAGTCAGAGTTTGCCCTGGCAGGACAGCCCAGAAAGCCGGCATTTTTAAACGGCACAGCTTTTTTCCTGCTACGGCTGAAAACCGAAAAGCATGTGTTCAGCTTTTCATCAACACTGTTTAAGTGTTTTGTGGCAGGACCTCTTAATGAGCCGCAGAGTTTTGCAGCTAAAGCTGAGTCAGGAAGCCTCTTGAGGCTACCAGGTAGGAGCGGCACTCAGCACTTTAATTCTGAGACTGAGCGTGCAGCACAGAAATTCTTTTCATCCAAGTTACATCCAGATCTGACACGCAGAGCACTACGCAGTCTGAAAACACATCCCTGTATGGCGGCAGGAATCCGCCATGCTCTTCCGCCTGCCTAAGCCTGATTCTGCCTTCTGCCCAGGAGCAGGCGGGGAGCTCTGAATCATCGTCAAGGTCTCAGAGCACTCTCCTTCCGATCCCAAGCGGGAACACAAACATAAAGCCAGAATTTGCACTGGCGGCACAGCCCCAGGAAGCCACGCTTTGAAATGACACAGCGTTTTTTCTGCTGCTGTTGCCGAATCAGGAAATCTCTCTACAGCACGCCACCAACAAACAGCAAAAATCTGTGTTAAATGCTCTCTCCCTTATTTTTAAGCCTTGAGTTTTTTAAGTGGGTTTAGTTAGCCCCACGTTGGGCGCCATTTGTAGTAATATGGGCGGCGGCAGGGCTGCGTCCCCAAATCCCCAGCCACCTGGCTCGGTTAGCTTATGCCCCAAATAATTACACGGACACTGTATTCTTTTAAACACTGCTCTGGCCCATTTCTAATCATCTGTGTAGCGCCCCTAGGTGCGCTTACCGGGAAGATTCTAGCCTAAGTCCATCCTGGGTAGGAGCTTCATAGCGTGCGTCTTCCCTGGAGCAGGTAGCATGGCGTCTCTCCTGAGGCGTCTGCTCCGGAGAGGAGAGCTGCCGAGTCTGACCTCACTTCCTCTTCCTCCCAGCCTTCCCTTCTGTTTACTCCACCCACCTAAGGGTGGGCCTATCAAATGGGCCTAGCAGTTTCTTTATTGCTTAAACAATGAAATCAACAGATTGATATATGACACTCCCACATCAGAGCTTCTTTAAAAGAAATAGCCTCAAATAAGAGGAAGAGAAAGAAATGGTGACGAGAAGATGTAAAGGACCAGAGAAGAGCCATGAGAAATTCCTACTAAAAAATTGTCCTTGATCAATATTTTGACACATTTGTTTTTTCAGGGGCTGCTAGGACGTTTCATACTTTATCAGTTTGTTTAACATAATGTCCATGCTACGTAGACAGAGGAGCCAGGTCCTGGGTAGGATGGTGCAGGAGGGCATGGATCTCTGTGGTTGGTGCCAACCCTGGGCTAGTGGTACTGGGAACTGCTATAAGACAGTAGGCTGAGCAAGACGGGGATCAGTTCAGCAAGCACCATTCTTCCAGGTCTACTGCTTCGGTTCTTAAATCCAGGTTCCTGACATAGCTTCTTCTCCAGACTTCCTTTGACAGTGGACTGTGATGTGGAACATTAGCTTAAGTAAACCCTTTCCCCTAAGTTCTTTTTGGTTATGGTGTTTTATCACAGCAATAGAAACCCAACTAAGAGATTATAGCATATCACTTTTTTTTTAATGGGTCTGCTATCAAATCTATCCCACGCTGTCCTGGACACATTTCTATTTAACCAAAGACGGCTCTAAATTTCTGAGTGCTAGGGTTACACAGTTGTGCACCTGGTTAATTCAGTACTGAGGATCATCTTGTGTATTTCATGCATCCTAAGCAAGCACTCTTCCAACTGAACAATAATACCCCAAACTATTTTATTTTAATTTTCCACCAGTTATTGAAAAGTGTTAATCCTATTAAACTACTACTTGCTGTCAAATTTGGCTTGTTAGGGTCATACTTTATCAGTGGTTATCACAGTAAGTGGATTAATAGAATATTCTTCCCAAAGGACCTTCATTTAAAACAAAGAACTGGAAAATCTTAAAGTGTGTTCACCAATATTCACTGCCACATTGGGTAGGCAGAGTCTGCTGTTAGAAAGCACATGTAGAAAGAATTCAAAATGAGACAGCACATTTAGGGAAAAGGTGCTAGAAGCCATTTAGACCAACACAGCTCTGATGGTTGGGGAGAAAACATTTGCTCAAGGAATAATAATAATAGTAGAAATAATAATAATAATCTGATTTCACTATTGGACATGTTAGCAGGATTTATATAATTAACAATTTCAGTGGCCAACTTAGCTGGAGATCGCAGGCTTAAACTGTACATAAGAAGCAAATGGTGAAAGTCTGGTTACCAGTTTAAAGAGTTAAGATCTATCCTGCTCATAAAAGAAATAGAAATGTATGACTGAGAACAAGAAAAGCAGCCATGATCATCACGAGCAAACAATTTTTTATCACATTTACCAGTGCCACTAAGATGATTTCAGAAGTCTAAATCCCTACTCCTAGTTGCCTTTATATTCTGCTATGAGAATGTTGCCTTTTCAGCCTCTTAGCAAGGTCTTGCTATCGATGAAAACATGTAACAGCATAAACTCAAGAGCCGGTGATTTTTATAGCGGTTTTACTCCACTACAACCTCACTTTTAGACTTAATGCTGGACATGAACCTGTAGCCATCTGTCTATGATCCTTCCCTATTGAGTCAAAATGCACTCTCCAGTGGTGTTTCTGATAATTTATTTCTCAACATCAAAGTTAGTGTTGGCTTCTCTTTGACAATTTTTAAATCACAGACTTTTATTTTAAAATAATTTTCTTTATTTTATAATTTTGAATTATTGCTTTGCCTGCATATGTATTTGAACGATACATGCAGGCCTGGTGCCCTGGGACGCCATAAGAGGGTATTTGATCCTCATGGAATAGAGCTACAGACAGTTAGTTGTTAGCAACTATGTGGATACTAGGAATTTTACATGGCTACTTATAAAATATTCCTTTACACTGTGTGGATATATGTCATTGTGATTAGTTTAAAAAATAATCTGACTGGCCAATGGCTGGACAGAAAATATTTAGGGAGAGAGACAGAGATTGCTGGGAAGAAGGGAACAGTTAGAGGAGTAGCAAGCAGACACAGAACAGCAAGAAGAACAGACATGTCATACTGATTTAAAAAACAGCAAGTCATGTAGCAAAGGGTAAATAAAAATCTTGGTTCGATGAAAATGTGAGAAATAGCTAGTAATAAGCCTGAGTTATTGTCCAAGCATTTATAATTAATATTAAGCCTCTGTGTGGTACTTGGGAGCATCTTTAGGAACAGAAACTTTTGCCTTCAGGTCTTCCCTCTGGAAGGGCAGTCAATGTTCTTAACTGTTAATCTTTCCAGAGAGAAATTACTTTAAAAACAAATTATTAATTTCAATGTAAATAATTATGCATTTTCAGTCATATCTTATTAAAGAGTCAAAATAAATAAAATCTACCTCATCGCAGAATAATTCAAGTCTGAGAAAATGACATTAAAACCTTGGAATAAGGAATTTTAAGGCCATGACGGGCTAATAAGTGCCCTTCCTTTATGTGAAAACACCCAGATGGCAAAGAGCAGAATTACTTGGCAATAGCTTGTAGGCAAGTAGTAAATTAGGTTAATGGTCTGAATTTACGTAATATAAACATTGGCCAATAACACACTTTCCTTCTAAGATGTGACAGAGATTTGAAATGTTGCTGCTCGTTCGCCAGGACAAAGGTCATAACAGCATTCCACCATTTCTGATTCAGGAACAGTAGTAGTGTGACTTCAATGCTTTTGCTTCCTAACTGGTTTTAAAGGATAATTTCAAGAAACTCTAGTGAAATTGTCAAATTAATTTAAAAGCTGAGAGCAGTTGAGAATTTATATTTTCTTGGCTAGGAGATTATTTATGATCAAACAAATTAAATATAATAAATGCAATAAAATGCATAGTTTCACACTGATATTCTTGTTTTATTAATTTTAATTTTTTGGTAACATCAGATAAGACTGTTTATAATGGAGAATTCATGTTATTGTTGACATACTAAGACATGTTAACCGGGATAGCATTTTGTTATGACAGTCAACTGAAAACAACTACGCTTATTTTTTCTTATAGCCAAAAGCAAGGAAGGCAGACTTTACATTTGACTCAAGTCAAGATAATCATTCTAAATACAAAATAGCTTTTACCTTAATAATCCCCAAATGACTTGCAACTTTAGCAAATTAAAGTTGCTTTTCTCATTTGAACTGAACATAGCTTTCAAATGAGAGTGCCAGGAGAGACTTTTTTATGATTGTGGAAAGAGAAACGAATCCTATGTAAATATTTCATTTTTATGTGTAATTGATAAATGATGATATATTGAGAATGTTAGGAAATGATGGGTTACAGAGACCTGAGGAATTTTAGCTTATTATTCCTCAGAGATATGGAAGTCAATGTTTAAATCTAAAAACTAGAGCTAAACATGAGGTCTTCACTGCTTAGTACAATTTCTCAACCTAAAAATATTGTATGGATGCTGTTTGAAGATAAACAGGACTAAAATTTGTACAGTGCAATTATATTTAATGCTCCTGAATTATATAATTAGAAGTAATGAAAATTGAAAACCTTATATCTTGTGTATCTTTTCACAATACAACATCTTCTACTTCTGAAGAGTTAAAAAAAGAATGCTTCACCACTCACAGAGGAGTGGATGACACTAACATTGATTCTCTTTTCATTTTTCCATTTATTGTAAACTATGTTTCAAAATCTTTATCAGACACAAGGAAGTTAGCTAGAACACCTGGAAAGTTAATTTCTCTTTACAATCATAAGATTTTTCTCAATTTTATAGTTGTCCCTATTCTTTGTTAATAAGGAATCTAATATATTCTTAAATATTTTAATTCTAAAATATACTAGAAGAAAGATTATAAATTCATATGGGTAATTCAGATGAACAAAATCTTTTAAACTATGAGGTCATGAATAAAGGCAGATTGGAAAATGATATATTTTCTGTTTCTAAATTTCCCTCATGACTCTAAAATTGTACCTCAAACTAGGTAGGCCAATCTAAAAATGTAGCATCATTTCATCAAATTAGAGTTGGCCATATTTCTATTCTAATGTTTGTTTTTGAGATGCATGCAATTGAGCTGTTGTTGCTCTGAGGACTAGTGTCTCAAGTCTCTTCTCAGCAACTATTTGTGACCCCGAGTGAGCTTTGACTTCCCCATGTCTACAGTTCTTCACTATAAAGTGGGTATTAGTAATTGCTTCATGACTCAGAGCTAGCTATCTCTCTGAGAACAATGCCAGGTATGTAATTAGCTTTTAGAAATGCTATCTTTTCAGCATTCTTAGTTCGAGCATGAGAAACCTATTAAGAGGTGAATGATAATGCATTTGGTTTATGACTGTACCTATTACTCTCAAAATAAATTTTGGTAACTGAATTATAGGTTTTGACTGCTGTACTGATCAAGTAAATAAAGACTTGCCAAGTTTGCACTTCACTAATTGATATGCGTGTAATTGCTGGGGGATTTTTAAAATGACTTAATTGCATCTCATTTCAGGATGTGTGCTTCTCCCCACAGTGTGTTGCCTATTTTGTGTCTCCAGTCCATGGAAGTAGAGAACAAGTTCTGAAAGCTGAAATTCTACACTCCTTTTTATTCTTGTTCCGTCTTCACCTTGCTTTTCAGTGCTTATGTCTCGTCTGCAACCATTAATTAAGCTTACAGAACACTGCTGTGAAGTGTTTTAAACCATTTGATTTTTCCCCCTTTTTTCTTTGCAGCTATAGAGTTGAAGGTTTGGTGAAGCATTCAGAGAGTAGGAATTTCTTTTACTTTCACTATCTACTTATAAATAATCAATGGATTCTTAATTTTATTTATTTTGGGGGAATTGTACTTCATTTATTTTCTGGTTTGTTTTGAGACAGGTTTCACTCTTGATCAGACTAGCCTGAAATTCACTGTGTAGCCCAAGATGACCTTAAACACATCACAATCCTTTGACTTTATCTTTTCAAGTTCTGGTATTACTAATACATCCCTGAGCAATAACTTGTAATTTGGATGAATTTTTTTTTTTGCATAAGATTTACTTTCTTTGCAATTTTATAAAGCTTTGGAAACTCAAAGCTCACCATTTCTTCTTTCTGAAACTCAAGCTTTCTTTCATGGATACAGATGGATTCCTTACTGTTCGTCTGAGGATAATATTATGTTTTCAAGCAAAGTAAAAAAATAAATGATACCTTTTAAACAGACACTTTATTTTACTAAAGAAAACTCAGGATTAGAGTAGGCAATTACAATGTGCCCGTCAATCATGTAGGCTGACAGGTCTGTCTATGATTCTATTAGATTTTACCTCCTGACTTCCTTAGTGTTTCACTAATTATCTGCCTCTGAGTAAATCAGTAAAATGTCCTTGGCAAGTTATTTCCATGTCTAAAGAGGGCTAAAGACTGTAGAGTCTTTAACCTTCTACGGAAATCAACTCATAGGTGCTTTTGTTGAAACAGATTTATAAATGGAACCCGAATATCAGATAAGAAATTCAAAGACTATGTATTTCTTTAAATTTTAATGTTACAAAGAAAGGATAATTTCATTTTGTTAGTGTGAGGGGAAGTAATACAAATAGGTCAACTCCAAAATTTGGCTCAGTTTTAAAGATAACATAGACTGTTTTTAGTTTTGCTTATCTCCTTTTTCAAATCACCATAGATCCTATCTGTAGAAAATATCAAATCAATACTTTGCACCACACATTTCAGAGACACTTCTCATTCAGAAAATTCCCAAACCTGCGTACTATAAGGGTGAGATCCACCACTTATTATTCATGAGGAGCACCCATCAAGTATCCCTACTTTCATTAGGCAGCATTAGAAGAAGTGTTTGAAAAGGTGACCAAGGCTATTCCTACTCTGATGTGGGATTCCCCTCTGTATCCTGTGAATATGTTATAAAGAAGCTTGGTAAATAAAGAAGCTTTTTCGATTCTTCGATCTATGACAAGACAGAAGAGAACTAGGTGCGAAAACTAAACCAAATGCAGGGAGAAAAAAGGCAGAAACAGGGAGATGTTATGTAGGAGACAAAAGAGAAAAATGCTGGAATCTTACCAATAGGCCACAGCTTTGTGGTTATACATGGATTAATAGAAATGGGTTAAGTTAAGATATAAGAGCTAGCTAGAAATATGCCTGGACCATTGGTCAAATAGTATTATAGTTAATATAGTTTCTCTGTGATTATTTGGGTCTGGGTGGCTGAGAAATTTAATTGCAGCTTCTGTTTCTACTACTCCAGCTGTTTGTGAATTGCCTACAAATGTCTCCTTATCATGGATTTGCTTTATGCCTAAGAAAGTCACTGTATTTCCCTTTCCAAACACCTGCTGTCCCAGGAGGAAATTCCTACCATCTTCCTCAGGGCTGGCGTTTTACAGTGTTTGTGCATTGACTATGACTGCATGGAAGCTTGTAACTTAACTCATAGGACTTGTCCTGCTCAGAAACCCTTAAATTTTCATTTATAAATGTCTTATTTACAAGAATCATTATTAGCAATACTTTCAATTCTTCTTAAAATTGAGAAAATCAGGCATCTTGCTTGCATGACTGGAGTTTTACATATTCTTAGATTATCCTTGAGATCAAACCATGTAGAGTGAGAATATTTTAGATAATGTTTTAGGACTCATGGACTATAGACACAAATAGAAATAATTGTTAACAAATTAAAATCATTTATATATATTTATTTATTGAGAAATGCACACATATCTACGTATATATACAAAACTATCAACCATTTCTCTCTCTCTCTCTCTATTATATATATACACACACACAAACACACACACACAATCTACTACAAGAGGAAGATGGGCATTGAAGAGGCTCTTTATGGATTTGGTTAGTCAATTAGGCAGAAACTACTCTTGACTGATTGATGATCTAGACATGCAGATCCTGCAGAGAAATTACTGCTAAACTTGCCTAAAGGTGAGATAATCCTTTGGGGTTCCTGCTTCATAAGAGAGTCTGCTAGACATTCTGTAGGACAAACAAGAAAATGATGGACAAACTGCAAATATAGGCAGAACAGTCCTGCTTTGTGGAAAAGTATGCTGGATGCTCTTGGCCTGTAGGCTGAAGATGAATGTCCCAACAGTACAGAAGGACTTTAGGTGATTGTCCAGGCAGCGAGATGTCTCTGTGAATTCTAGAGATTTGGAAGTTGCTTACAATGTACTTTGTTTACTTAGGTAATAGTTTATCCTTCTGGAGTTTTTGATGGGGTTGAAGAATTTATAGTTATAGTTATCCTTAGTTATGATAAAAGATAATGTAGATATAAATATTGTAACTGTAATTCTTGCTTGATACCTGTTTTGGTATATGTAATTTTGCTATGTTAAAGTTAAAACCTTCCTTTTTATTTAAACAGAAAAGGGGAGGTGATATGGGATTCCCCTCTGTATGCTGTGATTATGATTGGTTAATAAAGATACTGCTTTGGAGCTATAGGAGAGCTAGCTATAGGGGAACAAAGGTAGCAGGGAAAACTAAACAGAATGCTGGGAGAAAGAAAGGTGCAATAAGAGAGAAGTCATGAAGCTGCCACCAGAGTTAGACATGCTGGAACTTTGCTGGTAGGCCACAATCTCATGGTGATGCACAGATTAATGAATATGGGTTAAATTAAGATGTAGGAGTTAGCAAATAAGAAGCTAGAGCTAAGGGGCCAAGCAGTGATGTAAATAGTACAGTTTCTGTGTGATTATATCCGGGCTAAGTGGCCTGGAACCAACAAGCAGCCCCCACCCCCTGCAACACACACAAACACACACACACACACACACACACACACACACACACACGTTTATAAGAAATTAACACATATAAAAAAGCTTTAAGTGTCTTCCTGTGTGATTATTACAATAAATTAGCTCTAATTCTACAGATAATTATTACTAAAGATACATTTAAACAGTGCAAGATGTACCTCAGTAGTAGGGCCCTTGACTAGCATGGGTTAAATCCAAGTTTCAATCACACAATTACATGACCAACGAATCCCCACAAACCCAGCACGTCTGTCAATATGATAAGCTATAATAATTATAATCAGTGTGAGATCACAAAAAAACCTGAAACTACCATTTCAACAACACTTGTAGACTCAGTGTCCATAATTATTTGAAACATAGGTTCAGACTTATCTGTCCTTTCTGTTTTCTAGTAAAGATTTTAGTCTTTCCCTGCATCACTATCAAGACTCCAACCTATTTGTTCATACATGAGTAGTTACTCGGGAGAATTCTTCAACACTGAGCTACAGATAGAATTGGTTTCTCATATGAAGTGTAGAGATTTTTTTTTAAAAAATACTGTTTAAATATATTGTAACATATATATTTATTTTCTATACTTTTTATTTTCTATACTTTTCAAGTCAACTATGATTATTTAAAAATTATTAAATTGCTAAAAATATCTCTTTTCACTCTTATCATATCTGCTATGCCACTTACACTGTTGTGATCACCATTAATATATGAAATGAAATGCATTGCTATTATCAATAATTGGCAACTATCTTTTGTGCTGTGCCAATCCTTTTATTATAGATTACAATTTCCTTAATGGAGGATGGTAGCATCAAATTTTAGTGATTTTATGCTGCTTATAAAATATTACCAAACTGGAATAAATATGTATATGCACATAAGTATATATACTCATCTGGTCTATACAGCTATTCTATTGGTGATATATGTATTATAATATAAAATCACCTAATGACATTAGAAATTGAGCAGAATGTGCTTAACAGTTTTAATAATATATATCAATACTTTCTCTTTACATTTCACAGTTGAAGAAACAGAGTACTTATATTTTTCTAAATTCATATGTAGGAAAAGCCATAGGCAACATTCTAATTCATGGGAAGACCATAATTTTATTTTTTTTTACCTCTCTTCACTCAGCAGCCATTCAACAAACATTTGCCCTACTATTTGACATTTTTTACGATGCTCACATGAGATATGGAACATGTTTCTAGGAAAGTAGGAAATCCTTCTCAGGGCACATAGAGGAAAGACAATCTATATCAGCGCCCTTTTTGCAAAAATTCAGCATCTTAGAAGACAACATGGGTACATCTTCTCAGGAGAAAATTTTAAGTGGGAGCCATGAGTTTAGAAGATGGGAAAAATGAGAAAACTGTGACAAGACCATGAATCACACAAGTATTAAATAAGTACTTAGATGTTCTGCCTTGTCTTCAAACATGAAAGTGAATGGTTCCTCCAAACACCTGACTTTTCCGCCTATTGGGGCAAGCTCTACATAGAATATATATGTGCAGTGACTTTTTGAGTCTATCTCCATTCTCTTCTCACACATTACAATTTATTTAAAAAATATGTGAATAAATGATTATGATCACGACTCATCTATCTTGTTTTACATGTGTGAAAGCTCCTGATCCAAACCTTACTCATGCTTCGCAGCTATGAAATGTTCTCCTAATTGGGTCGAAGCTGTTAATTCACAGTGTCACTTAACTCTTCTGGGTGTGGGAGGACAGACACGATGTTTCCTCTACATCTAGATTTATTTTTCCCTCCAGGCCATACTATGAAATGACTAAAATTAGTGCTCTAGGCATTATAACTCTCAGAAATGGATCAAAGTGGCTTTAATTGCTCAAGAGAGTTTTGTTGACAGTATCTTGAATTTTTGTTGTAATCTCCCAAGTACAAAAGCTGAGATCAAGCAGTACATTTTACTTCGCTAGCTTTGCTGGATGGCTGATACAAATAAATTAAGCTTTTTAATAAGCATATTTTATTTTATTTCTAAGGTTTTTTTTTTAATCAGGATACTGAAAGATGGAGCTGGAGAGAGATTGCTGACACTGATGTTGGGAAGGTTTTGGAGCTTGAAAGAAGGTTGAGAACACAAAGAAGTGTTTCTAATTGGTGCTCAATATCCAAAGACCAATATTAAGCCATTTTTCCTCAACTGTGAGATAATGTCTGTTGCTGAAGAGACTGGTATCAATGGACTATAGAGAGCATTGCAGCCCCTAAGTCTTAAGTATCCTGAAAAATAGTGAAGTGTTGAAATATGAGCGGCGGGGCTGCGTCCCCAGCACCCCGCCGCCAGCACAGCTAGCTTTACCCAAAATAATTACACGGAAACTGTATTCTTTTAAACACCGCTTGGCCCATTTCTATCTAGCCTCTTCTAGGCTAGCTCTCGCACCTGGACTAGCCCATTTCTAATAATCTGCTGTGGCCCACCAGCTGGCTTACCAGGAATGATCTTAACCTCTGTCTGTCTGGAGTGCGAGAATCATGGCGACTCTCTGAATCAGCTTCTTTCTCCCAGCCTTCCGTTCTGTTTACTCCACCCACCTAAGGGTGGGCCTATCAAATGGGCCTAGCAGTTTCTTTATTGCTTAACCAATGAAATCAACAGATTGATATATGACACTCCCACATCAGTGAAGTCATCTGAATCTGATCCTTTTGGAGTTCTTCTTCTGCTAGAAGCAGGAAAAGGTGACTTTTATCCTCTGTCTTCAGACTGGCCTGTGTTGACAGTGCCTATCAGCACTTGGAAAAGTTGTCTGGGATATGTATTTTCTAAGCCGAAAGTAAACACAGGGACAAGTGCCGGACTAGTTCAGCATGATTCATTGTATTGTATTACTTTATTTTATTACATTTTTCATTCTAACCATTGATTCATTGAGATGAAGTCCACAAACTGCCTGTGGCAGAGATTGGACCATTATACAGTTACACAGTAAATGCCAGTCCTAAAGGTGAAAGGCTTGCTAAAATCAGTTTACATTTTCCTGCCCTCTGAGACAAAGGCAAGGGAATATGATTTCACATTCTCTGGATGACTCAAGGTTAACTTCAGAATGTCACTGGAATCATTCTCAGTGGCTTTCGAGATGACGTCTGACACTGGTCCAAGCTGACACTTCTGCATGGCTATCATTTTGCATCCTCACTTCACTGTTCTTTCCCGTTCTGTCGTGTCAACAGCACTTGGCATGTTCTTATTGGTATAGGTCCTTATTGGTATAGGTCCACTTAGTAGCATTTTCCCTGGTGCTACCGTGTAGAACTGATTTTCTGTCAATTGCAAAAGAGAAAAACCGAGTTTTTCTTCTCCACATTTAAAGGACAAATCTAAAGGAAAGAAGTGACAATCCAGAAGAAAGGCCTCACTGGGGACCAAGAACTGAACAGTAGCACCCCTGAGCTGTTTGCTTGGAGCACAATATTCTCAGCTGTGTTTTTTTTTCTTTTATTTTCTATTTTCTGAAGCAGTTGTTGTTTGAAAAGCAGTGCTCAGGGAGCTGGGATGGTCAGCTAGCAATCACACACTAATTTTTGAATGACCGAAGATGCATTCTCATTACGGAAAAAAAAATCGTATCATGATTTGCAACAAATCATTTTTCTTTTGGAACACACACAGGCATTAGGTCTTTTGTGAACTGACAAAAAGATAGTGAGCTTTGTAGCCTATAAAAATTAATTTAAAAAGTCAACGACCCAAGCAAAATATTTTCATATTCTTTCTGGATCTAGAAAACACACACACATATACACACTCACACACATACATACACTCACTATGAAAGTGTACATTTGTTTGCATTACAATATATAGAAAATATCATATCACAGAGTACAATAAAGTAGACTCACGTGGTTGGTGGAGAAGGTCCTTCTGTTTATGTATTGCTTTCATTGGTTAATCAATAAAGAAACTGCTTGACCTGATAGGGCAGAACTTAGGTAGGTGGAGAAGACAGAACTGAATTCTGGGAGGAAGAAGCAGAGTCAGAGAACCACCATGCAGTCACCAGAATCAGACATGCTAAGTCTTTCCTGGTAAGCCACAACCTCGTGGTGACATACAGATGAACAGAAATTGGTTAAATAAAGATGTGAGAGTTAGCCAATAAGAGGCTAGAGATAATGGGTCAGGCAGTGTTTAAATGAATACATTTTCTGTGTGATCATTTTGGGTGTAAGCTAGCTGGGTGGCCGGGATGAAAAGCAGGCCCTCTCTCTATCAACACATGGTCATGCAATGACCATGTTAAGGTTAAACAAAATCTCTATGAATCCACACAGTTGAAGATCTCTGGAATTTCATAACTGGATGAAGCATAATGGAAAGAACTATCTATATAATAACAATTACATACCAACCTTCTCTAGCTGTCTTAAGATAGCTGAAAATTTGGTACCTTAAACAATGAAAATAAGACCTTATCAAATCATAAATAGGTCAGAGGTCTAACATGGGACTCTCAAACAAAATTATGAACATTTTTTAATGTTTTTACAGAAAGTCTGTTTGCTTGCCATTTCCAAATTCTGCCAGGACAAAAGATTCCTTTGCTTTCAGCCTTTATCTTCCATCTTCAGAGTCATAAATTTTTATTTCACAGAAATATCTTCTTCACATTTCTCTGAGCCTGTCCTCTCTCCTCACTCCCATTCCCCATGTTTTCCTCTCCTATGCTCCCCCCATTTTAGTAGTCTTTGTGGTTATTGAGCCCACCTGTACAAGCCAGGATGATCTATTTAAGACAGCATGTTGGCTGATATCATTCTGCTGTAATCTTTTGCCTATTATTGGCGAAAGTCATACATGGCAAGAATGAACACACAGGCATGGGGAAGGCTGGCTCTCTGCCTCCAACAGTCAGAAAAGGTGATAATACACATAAGCACTTCCATAGGAGACCGTTCTCAATTCTTAACTCATATATTTCCTTTTTCCTCCATTGTACACTACTGACAAAATTTTTTAATTATTTCATTTATTTTTTTAAGATTAAAATACAATTATACCATTCCTTCATTCACAGTCCACTATCCAAACTCTCCCACATTCCCTTCTTTCCAATCTTTCAGTTATGACCTCTTTTTACATTGACTGTTATTATATACATATAGTCAATATGTATATGCACATACATATGCATGTATATGTCTAAATGCATAAATACAACTGGATTAGTCTTATAATACTACTTATATTCACGTTTTCAGGGATTACCATTTGGAAAACTATTTTTCCCACCCCAAGATTTTCTTGTTTCTCTGTTGTTCTTTTATTACGGTTGAGACCTATGTTTAACTCATGTTTAAGCAGTCATTTTGGTGAGATTTTATGAGTGTGGTTTCTGACATTCCTGAGAGAGACAATCTCATGAAAAACTTCTTGATTTTCTGCCTCTTAACATTCTTTCTGCCCCCTCTTCACAATGATCCCTGAGCTTTAGGTGTGGGAGTTTAAAACATCATTCAAAAGAATTATTTCAAGTACTTAATTCCTTCAGAACTTTGCTACTTGTATCAGAAAAAAAGGTAATATGCCACTTAATTTTTAAAGAAATGAAGGCAAAAGACAAGTGAATCCAGCTGCTTAGTCCCATGCTCATTTTTGACTTTCTCTTTTATAGAAGAAAAGTAGTCAATAAGCCAAATTGTGCACATTTTTTTTTTAGAGTTTACCAAAGGTAAAAACCAGAGCACAGCTGAAGACACAGGAGGACTAGGGAGTGAGCAGTCTGTACCCACCAGGTGACTACTTGTTTGAATCAAATGAAATGAAATCACCTGCTGTGTTTCCATATAAAGCCATGATGAAAACATGATAAAATCTGGGACGGGGTTCTGTGCTTAGAAGAAGTAGTTCCTAACAGTGTTTTAAGCCAATATTTTGTTTTCCATTGAAATATCATCACAAAAGAGACAAAATAAAATATTGTTAAAAGAAAGTATTTCTACAAATACTTTGTAAAAACTTAGATGAGTGTTAAGAAACTATCTTCTGAATGAAATATATATATATATATATATATATATATATATATATATATATTACAAAAAGTATGAGGCAATTTTGTTATATAAATTATAGTAACTTAATTTCAAGGTGTTTTATTATAAAAATAAAGTGAATTTAAGGGTAAAGCCTTATAGAAATAAAATAATTAGTTTTCATATCTTTTTATTTATTGTACATTTTCTCTTTTTAACTATGCAATAAGAATACTTTGCATAAAATGAAATTTTCCCCATTAAATTGAAAAAACGTTATTTTAATAAAGAATTATCACCTATAATATTTTTTAAAATACACATGAAAGTCAGTGTTTTGCTTCACTGAAACTCAGTTTTTGACCAAATGTGATACTTAGTATTACTTTCTTGCTTACAAGTATCATTTTATATTGCCACCTTTCTAAGGTCAAGTATATAAACTTTCGCTAATACAGACAATAAAAATAGTATTGTATTTCTTTTATGGCTGTGTTAATTTTTAGAGCAAGGTTACAGAAATTGTCCCAAATTAAAAATCTGCTATATGTGTGTGCTTATATATGTATAATATTGTGCTACATAGAGATAAATGCACATTCTCTATTTTTAAGATTCATAAAACCTACGTGGTAATAATATACACACCATTTTTCAGGAGTTAAAATCATGAATTAAGTATATAATTAATTTAAATGCTTGATTGTATATTTAAGGGTTTTAGGGGGTAGACAAAAGCCTTAATAATATTTTACCACTCCCAAACAATTATTTTAAACAAATGAAAATGTGCAATCTATGTACTATGAAGTAGAATTTTGAGCCAGACTAGAAAGATCAGAACAGCACATACCACTAAGCTGATAAGTGGGCATTATAATTAAAAGAAGACTCTTTTGACAGTCCCATACATCACAACATTACAACACATCTGTAGGGTTTGCTTTATTGTGTGAACAACTTTAATGTTTGGACTTTATATGGCTTTGCTGTTGGAACACCACTGTGTGGTAATTATATTACTATAACTGTTGCATATAGAGAAAATATGGGGCACAGATAGCTAAAGTAAGTATTCAAATCAATATATTCAAATACTTCAGCGGAAGTAATAAATGAACAAATTAGATGGATGCTCAATGTGGTTTAGCTGTAAAGGCCTGAGCTTCCAGGGCATCTCTTGCCTGTTGGAAATTCTACACACAAGCTTCTTGCTTCCCTGTGCAAGTGGGATGATTTCTGCTTGTTAGCTATTCTCTTATTTAATTTAAAAGAAAAATGCAAAGCAATAAGTATTTACTGAGCATTGGAGTGCCAAGTACAGACACTGAAGTGGAGGAGAGAAGACCAACACTTTGTTTGCTTCTGAGCTCCTGTTTGGTGATCGTTTGCTCCTTGATTAGTGAGCACACTACTCAATGGATTGAATGCAAAAAACCCTTGAAAATTAGCTTTTATGTGCTCTAAGACACAAAATGGTGAGAAGCATAGATCTTTTGTTTACAATCCAGCAAAGTCCATTGGATGGACATTGTAACTGATTATCATCGGATCATTAAACTACAACACTTTCAGGTATATTTCTAAAGTGGAGGTTGGTTCTGTACATTGCTGTTGAGTCCCTAATCAAGTGATGCTGCCATTTAAATTTCATATGAACTTTGGATGAAAAGGACATAAATGCATTCCAAATATACTTTCAAATATGAAATGTGAGCCCAATTTTAACAGCTTCTGACAGCTTAATTCACCGAAAATAGTGGGGTACATTTTCAAAGCAGCATGCTTTGATTTAGTCATGCGGTTCATGTTTTTTTAATGGTAGTTGCTCTGTGAAATCACTACAAAACACCCTGAACACTTACGCAACTGTGTCAACCTAAAGGATGGGACGCAAATTGAACCAAAGAGGGAAAGAGCCAATTAACCTCAGCTCAGAAGATAGTTTCCATTTTCTCTTGATTTCTGTCTTCTTAGGCTTTATTGAAATTTCAAAACTAGCAATTTTAAAAGATTTTAAAATTTAATCATATACTGTATGTGTCATGCTTCAAAAACCAGTATAAGCTCAGGATATTACTAACAAGTATGGATCAATTAACCTATCAATCTTCCATCCTTAGCAGCCGAGCGTTCCAATTAGATGTAATCATATTAATTACAATCAAATCAAATACCCAGTAGCAAAATTTTGGAGAGTTTTAACTCATCAGCTGACCTCTTTCCTCTCATATTATTAACAACTTCTCACAGATGAAATATGTTCATGGACATTGCCTTTTAAAAATAAGTAGGATCATATTCTAAACTAATGAGTCATAAAATTATGGCCAGTTGTTAGCCTTCAAGTGTAGGTATGCTGGCACTCTCTTATTTCGCTCTCAGTATGATAGCATCAGTTTAAAATCTACCTGATATGGAAGATTAATAAACACTGTATAATTCACTGGAGTCTGTCGGGTTTTTTAATTGTCACTGACTTGAACAATTACCAGTGTCACAACATCAAAAACATTCATCAGGATTTCTCTGTGTCTCCCTTAACTACCCATGTCCAGTAGAGAGTCCTGTCAAAGCCAAGGTCAACAACACGACTTTGCCATGCAATTCGTGTAAATGTGACTGTTACAAAGGATCTGTCTTTATGCCAGTGTGCAGAGCAATCAGAGAGAAGACAAAGATGTGGGCAGCAGAGGAGAGATTCCTTTCCAGTTTACTACATCACGAGGCAGTACGAGCTTTCTAGAATTTTCTATTCACACAGAAAGCATCTGTTCTTTGTGTTTTGGTTTCATTCTCTAATGATGATATGTGCTGTGGAATATTCATACACCAAATGAAAGTCTATTGCTGTGATTGTTATAATAAAAGACTAAAGAGACAATAGCTAAGCAGGAGGTATAGGTGGGACTTCTGAGCAGAGATAGAAAGGGGGAGAAGTCTAGACCCTTGAGGAGATGCAAGAAGACATGGAGAAAGCAAGATGTGGGGTATGCGACAGAATGCAGATTAATAGAAATGGGTTAATTTAAACTATAAGAGCTAGTTAAAAACAAGCCTAAACTAAGACCAAGCTTTTGTAATTAATAAATGCCCGTGTTGCTATTTGTGAGCTGGAGGCCCAAAGAAAAATCTGACTGCAGATATGAACATGATTTCAGATGTTAATTCACAAGTCCTTTCAACAACTTTCTTTTGAAAACAAGCAACACACATTGTTTAGTTATTTTAAAAAATTAGGTTTTATAGGTCTCATCAAAAGTTACCATGCATGTTTATAGAAACGAAAGTAAAATAAATGTTATAACTTTGTATGAACATGAAGCATGGCATTGGATGCTTCCAGATTTGACCACAGAGTAGTAAGAATTAATCCTTTTCTATAGAAATGTATTGAGGATTTCCAGATGTAATTTTCCCTGAGCAGTACATTGTTTAAGGCAATATATTAACAGCTCCATGAATAATGCTTATTGGTGTATTATACAATTATTTGAGAAGTCACACATAAATGTTGAGGTGAGGCTTACAAAAGCCATATGATTTAGAATAGATATGAATGAAAAGTATTTTTTTTTTCAGGAAGCTGAAGAAACAAGAAAGGGCAAGTTGAGCTGAAGCATGCATCTAACTCCCTGCTCTCTTCCGCAGATAATGTGGCCAGCCACCTCAGACTCCTGCCACCATGGCCCCCTCACCATGACATGTTGGACCCTCAGACCACGAGCCAACCAAAATAAACCCTCCAAAAGTGTGTTCTTATGGTGTTTTTCACTGTAACTTGGAACTAGAAGCCCTCTTCATCTGTAACGACTTAATCTTATTTTCCTGCTTTGTATCAAAAGTGGACATTTTAGCATGGAAGTACAAAGTACTATGGCTGATGCCTGTTGTCATTACAAATTAAAAGTCATGGAAAGGACTGGAAATGCCCGGAAGATAGGCAAATAGAGCAGAATTGGATGTGCTCCACTGTCACTCGACACATCCTTCATAGGAATCTTTTCCTGGGTGTTGATCAAGGTACAATCATCTTTGTGGGGAAGATGTGAGGCTGCAGCTCCTGTTCCTGCCACTGGGCCTGTGGCTTGCTTCTTACCTCTTGCCATGATGAACTTCCTTTCTAGAACCATGAGCCTAGGAAAACTATTACTTCCTTCAGTGACCTTTGGTCAGTTTTTACCACCAACCCCCCCCCCAAAAAAAAGTAATCCACACACATTATTGAAATAGCAATGTTTCCAGCTTTACACCATTCTGGACAACTTGGCAGTTTCCTCTGACACCCTGGGTCCTAGTCTATCACCAGTGGTTGCTTTCAGGTCCTTCTGTTTTTAATGTCAGTATGCAAAATACGTTCTGAATAGGACAGATGATCCCTGGTTTTCAAATGAACTTACCTACCTTGTTTTATTTTTAATGCAAGTTAAATAACTTGGAGACAGAAACTATGGCCCATAACACACTTCATGTAGGAAAAGCCAGAAGAAAGTCATGAATAAATGTGAATTTAACTTTACTAAGTGTCGTGGTAGTTCTGATGTTATTTCCATGTTTTTAATGAATTCCATTTGAAAATAACTTCTCAAATGTGTATACCTCTTTCAGAACATGAAGTCGCTTTCAGTTGTGTGGTTCACCTCTGTTCTCAGTCAGGTTTTGCCGTTTACTTGGCAAAATATGAACCTAATATAAATCACTCACATACTAAAGGCACTTTAGGGTTTGGGGAATAGCTATATCTGCTATTTCCCTCTTTGTTTCTCTCCAGAAAGGAATTGTAGGCTGATATTTTTGCAACAAATAAAAAGAGGTTCAAATAAGGAAGTGGAATAAAACAGGAGAGAAACACCTGAAATTGCTCTCCCAGGCGTTACCTTCTGAAGTCTGAGGAAAACGCTCATGATGAAAAAGAATCGGAGGAGAGGTTTATATCTATTTCCCTTTGATTCCACTCCTTTTAAAATTCTTCTACTGACTTTAGTCTGAGAAGAAATGAATGAAAACAATCTAAAAACCTGTGTTTAGAGAAAGTCAGTCGTGATTTGGGGAACTTGAAGGACTTGAACGTTAACTTACAAAAGCCAAGAGTACTGATCCTTTGTAATCCTATAGTTTTCTGATTAAAATGCATTTCAGACTAATTACCAACATGTAATAAAAGGGTCATTGAAAATATTTGAAAAATCATTCTACCCATTAAGTTGTTCAAGAAGGACAGGCCAAGCCATTTCCCTTACTCATGGCAAGCTCACCACCAGTGACTGGTTTATTGTATACTAGGTTGTGTTCAAGACAATAGCAAGATAAACATCATTGTCTCTCTGTGGACACATTAATTAGATTCAAAGGCCATTGTTGTTCGCATCATCGCAACTCAGCCTACGTATCATTGTCTTTAGAACTGTCTGTGGGATGGACAATCTTCCCTCTTTGCAGCAATCCCTGCTACTATCACCCATGTTCCACCGAGGGTGGTGGCGCTCTGGGACTCACAGAAGCCAGTTGCCAACAATTGACAAATAAAACTCAGCACAAAGAAAGGTTAACTTACCCTTCATAGTACAGCCTATGTGTAGTAAATGGCTTTCTTCTTTATCAAATTTCTTGTTTGAAAACATAAAAACAGGCCCTTTTGTTGTTTGAGGGTAAGCTTTACCAGGGAAACTGCAATTCCTACAGTGCTTTTCAAATTTTCACAAAGGATACTAGGGATACTAGATGCTGCCTCTGTTTCCAGTATCAATAAAACTGGAGAATAATTGCATTTAAAATCTATAATGATTGCAGTTTGGGCACATTTTACTAATTATTTTATCCTCGTATATATATACATATACATATATATACATATACATATATGTATATATATATGTGTGTGTGCTTATATACATATGCAGACATACACATATATCCTGACATGAAACATCTTTATTAACAGCACATATTACTTTACACTTTTTCTGTCACTAATAACAGTAATAATATGTTACATCAAAAAATCAGACTTTGAAGATAAATCTCAAGTCTCAAATTCAGACACTTTTAAATTTAGGAGAAAAGTTAAAACTTTCCTTTGGGTTTTTCAAGTGCCTAATTAGTTCTCTCCTCATTTTATAATTAGAAGCAAAATGAATCTCTCTTGTGAAAAATCTTCTTTAGTTAAGAATAATATCATTAGCAGTGTAGTTTTAAAGGGTATTATGCCCTTGGTCAAACTGTGTCCATTTCATGAGATAACAAGGATTCTACATTCACAAGCCTGTTGGTGTGTATTTGGCCTGGTAGGCTTGCTTGGCTAGATAGTTACCAAGTTCACAAAAGTAGAAGTGATGTGGCCATAGACACTCAAGAGAAACTACTCCTCAGGCATGCTGTGAATCAGGGGGGCATGGCTTCTCTAGTATGGGTAAGGTCTAGTTTGTAACCCCAGCACAGCAGACAAGAGGATGCCTGTGCCTGAGGAAACCAGGACTGTCACCCCTTGTACCCTTACAAGATGGATTTTTCATGATATTGCTTTACTGCAGCTGGAATGGTCCTTGTGAGGCTGGCCATGATGTAGTACAGACTTGACCTTAAAATTCAGGATGCTAGTCCACCATTACGTAGATGCAGTGTTCTGTCTTCTACTATGTAGCATTCCTTTCTTGTCAACTCCTAGAAAATACAGGGCATCTCCCAGACAGAATGCTGTCACCGGGGAACACAAGGCCAGCAGAAGGGAGAAGAACTGGTGACACATTTTGACAGCTTTTCCTCAAGGCTAGATGTCTCCTGTTGATTGAGTTGGGTGACCCATGTAAGCATGTATTAAAATGCGTTCTCTCACGGTACCCTGCCCTGATTTTTCTAGACACAGTACAGAGTCTGGAACCTTCTAAAGACAACATTTTAAGATGTTATGATGGATTTGCAGCTAGCTTTCTGAAGCCCATTTGATTTCCTTCCTTCTAGCCTCCGTCAACACTCCCTTAAAACCCCAGTTTTTAAATTTTATGCCACTTCCAATGGATTCCAGTTGCTCAGAAAAAAAACAAAAATTGCATGTTGCTATTTGTTTTCTGACTAATAATATCAGTTAATCATTACACGTCTCCTTTCTACTCCTTCTTGAATTTTCAAAGAGGGGTTTTGGAAGGCCCTGGTCTTAACCTCTGGGACTCCCCTTGCCCCCAACTCCTGAACCTGAGTTTATATTGAAAGCTTTTAGTGTGACTGCAATGACTGATGCATTAACTACTACAGCTTTGCAGTCCCCAGTAAAGCAATAACAGGGACTCCATGCCTTATTTTTAAGTCACTGCCTATGTATTAGCTTCTGTTTCTATGTGCAACCCGCAAATCAAATCTTTTACCTGCTCTCTCTTTGCTGAAGATGACTTGAAAGTTACTTTCTGTCCATGTCTGGACCCACGCGCTGTGCTAGTTCCTCACATGTCTCCCAATCCCCCCAAATATTAACCCTCAACTGCTCCAGAATTTCCCAAGGTTTAACCTACAGGCTCACAGTCCTCACATAGCACTGAAGTCCCTGATATATTAAACTCCCTCTGCTGCAGAATTAACCAAGCTTCCACCCAGAGATTCAGTTTGATGACAAATTGCTAAACCATTATTGAGATCTTTTTCAATGGATGCCAGGAAATTCTCTCTTTCAGTTCTGTAGTTCCTGCAAAACTATGTATCTGAAAAAGTCATTCCTGTATGAGAAGCTCCATCCTTTCATACCCAGCCCCTGACTCCTGCCCACGCATGCTCTTCTTCCGCCAATTAAGCGATTGGAGACTGAAAGTGTGTGAAAAGAAATATATCTGCCATTTTCATTCAATAATAATATTCCACAAAGAATTGCATAATATTTACAGTGCGTTAGATTCTATCCTAATCTAGAGATTACTTGATGTTTACAGGAGGCTGTGTACACAAAATAAGCAAATATGAACGACTTAACCGCCGCATACTCTGGCACACACAGTGTGTCCCAGGAGTGATACCGTGTTGATACCACAGATATTAAAAGACAACCACTTTGCAAGTATGCGTGTGCTTATACACGTTGGTGTACATGTGAAACTATGAATGTGCATGGAAAGTGTATTATAAACATAATATACCTGTATTTGACTGAATATTTATGAATATAAGCACACATATTTTCATGGGTGTACCTAGAGTAATGTGAATATTATTATAGGTATATATAAATATATATATATATGTGCGTATAATAATGAAAACAGATAATGCTAATTATATATGTGTGTCTATATAAATGTCTGTATGTATATATACATATATATTCATCTTTATATAAATGTTGCTAGATCTTCAGGTATAATATGAAGTTCACTAGACTCTACAAGCTTGTTACCCAGTAATTTTCAATTTGTTGCAAATTTTTCTTCATTTTATGAAATGTCTGGAGATATGTATTTATTCTAACTGAGCAGTAGGGGTTTCTCGTCATTTGTAGATGGGTTGTTAAAGCTGGTGTGTTGCATAGAACAGAAATTAATTAAAATAAACTATCTGTTCCCAATTGTCCTTGGTGTCAAGACAGAGAAATCTTTTTCTTATGTGTTTCTTTGCCAGAAATAGTCATTGAAGAATATCTTTTCCCATCCTTGTCACTCACAGTTCAACTTTTAAAGCAGAATACTATGTGTTCACAGAACATGATTTGACTATGGAAGAAAAGTAGTTAGGTCAGGGAAAGAAAATTTTGCAACTATGAGTTTACAGTCTCCAAGGAAGATAGGAATTGTCTTTATAGCATCAAGCACTGACTTGGACAGTGACATGGATAGAAAATGATTGGTTTTCAGTGACGCAACAGAGAAGACCAACCCAGGGATATATATTAATTACTAGGAAGGTACAAAATACAGTTACCTTGTGCACTCTTAATTATAACGCTTTTTTGACAATAATGTTAAAATTATTATGTGAGTTCAACTGAGAACATATTTTTTCCTCTTTCTAGTGAAACTTTAACAATTACTTGATTGAAGATCTGAGCTGTAGGTAGCTGTAATTTTTGCAGACTCGTTATATTATCTCTGGCTTCCTTAAGTGTTGACTCATTTTGTACTGTCTGAGAGCTGAAAAGATGTCTTTGGGGAAATTCTAAAAATATCTTTGTGTTTTCCTACTATTGCTTCAATTTTATGTCTCAGATGTATGCTTGAAATTATATTCAATGCACACAAGAAATTTGAAAAAAGAGAAAGAAAAGCTCTCCTCTTATTTAGTACCCTCCTACTTAGTATTATTTAGCAATATATGTGACTAGGGTTCATACTCAAATACTACCCTAATCTAATTTGACTGTGGAATGGGGTTCAATTTACATGGTGATATAAAATCTTAACCAGATAGTATAGTAACCCCTATTCATGTGAGGTTCACGGTGATTTATCTTAAAGCCTTATAGATTCTATAAAATTGGCTTCAGATGACAAAGTAGTTTTCACAATCCCACACTGTCCCTAGCTTTTAAATTTTATTTCTTTACACCATTAGAGACTTTATACTTTCTGCTATAAAACCGGCTATTTAGTTACAAAATTAATTATCATTGAAATCAATAATTTCAGCCCACTGATATTGCAATCCCTGAAACTCCAGTCACAGTTCAAATCCCTCTGAATTAAAATTGAACTCTATGATGTTTGTGTGGGGATTTTTGTCATGAAATCAAATGGTATCAGCTAAGAAATGCATGTGTTCGATAACTTGCATTCTTTATTAAGCTGATATTTTGTGTCATTTATTTATTTATTGTTTAGTTTAAGGTAAGATATGATTTGTTTTGTTATGACTGAGGTGAGATTTTGCCACAGGAGAAATGATTATATGAAAAAGGATGAATGTTCTAAGATTTAGTAAATTGGGAAACATGAAGGAAAACTTAAAATATAAGAGCAAATTATTAAATACAAAATCAATCTTTTTAAGAGGTTATGGTATTTTTCTAAAATACCTGGATTGTTTAATTATTCACACACACACATATACACACATATATGTATATTAAAGAATGATCTTGGATAATATATAATTATTACAAAATGTTTAAAATCACATAATATTTATTTGTTAATGCAGAGGTAATAAAAATATTAAACCATTTTTGTTAGATCAGCCTGATGATTACTTATTTTGATATGAGCTTGGCTTTTTTTTTTCTTAACCAAATCTGATATTATTCACACAATGTTAAACATCCATATGGAAAGAGAACATTTTAGTCACATATCCAGATGTTTGTCTACATTAAATCAAACCAATCTTTACTTTGGATTCTCATTTTGTCAGGAAGATTACATTCTTCATCTCATAAAATCTATTCTTAGTACCAATTCCTTATTCACAGCCAAATTATGATCTAATAAGTCAGAAGTGCATGTCTGAATTTTCTTACAGACAAAGTGAATTGCAGTGTGCATCAGTAGATGATGATGAGGAGAATCACAGCATTTAGAGTTACAGGGACTTTGTAAATGTCTGCCTCAGCACAATCATTTAACAGAAGAGAAAGTTGGTACCTGAGTCATCAAACAACATGTCAGTTATCACACAGTTTTTATTAACGTCTGCTCACCTACTTTTTTAGTACCACCTTGTTCTCTATGTCATCAAATTTACTATCTATTTACCATTGTTTGGATGATTCAAAGAATTTACAAACATATTTAAACCAAAATGGCCAAGTAGATGTTTTCAGTTTTCACAAAGAGGAAGGAATGCTATAGGATTTCTATAACACTGAATCTAACAGTTTCAATGCAAAAATTAATATGGGCCTTATTTGTGAATGCTTTCACTTCTATAGGCTTTAACTTATCATCTTTAAATTGAAGCTATTCTTGGGAAAGATCATATGGTATATGGCATTCACATATCATGCGGATACCAAATTTGAAGAGTTAACAAAAGACACAAAAACTAGAATACATAAGATTATGTATGCAAATTGTTGGCAAATTATTTTCATTATATATGTGCCATATCCTAATTATTCTGCTTGAGCAGTAATGAACATTAAAGCCATGGGTATCAAAATAACTTGCTCACTTTATTATACAAGTAAAACATAATTATTAACCATTGTTATTTTGTTGTAAATAAAATTAGGCTAGAAAATAAATGACAGGGCAAGAATCTTTAAAATGTACATGCATCAATATTACATAATTAAAAGTTAAAAGATCTGTGATATATACAGGGAAATAATGGAGGATGATCCTAAATTTATGTAAAGAACTTATTGAACAATACATAAAGAGTAAGAGAACTCTGTGCAATAGAGTGCTCTGAAATCATCATACAGTCAGAAATAAAAGGCATGGTTCTGAAATTCAATTTCAGAAATATTCAGAGATTTTTTTGATAGATATTTAACACCATGTCCATTGGCAGAAAAAAAATTATTTTCCCAGTATAATAACTTGTCTCTAAAAGTCAGAAAAAAAGATGAAAATTATGTTGAGTTTAATAATCAATATGAGATATAGACTGGTTGACTAAGAAGTTGCCATCTCAGAAATAATTACTTTTATATAAATATATTTTAAAACAATATTAATTGCATGTTTTTCAAAAAATGTGAATAGCATGATCAGTATTATATACTAAACAGTAAAGGGAATAGAAAGGAAAAAGATAATGTATATTATTGTTTTCATGGCTTTATTTTAGTGGTATAATTAGCCTCCATTTTTTAAAAAATGATTTTAGTAATGAACCACTGAGTGGTAGGGAAAGTTAGGATTATATGTGCCTGATAATTCTCACTATAAAGTAGTTATACAGAAACAGTTTTCAAAATTCTGCAAATGAATACTACAATGAAGGAAGACATATGTCTACCCCGAAACTATTTTCAGATTCTGTAAATGCACAATTTTGTGTGAAAAGAAAAGAGAGCAAAAATAAGAAAGAAAAAAGTAGCTGTCACAAAGCAGTAAAACCTGGTTAGAACACTGTCACAAGGGTCTTTAAAGAAGTGAATAGCAGCTGACTGTAAAATATTGGAAACAGGCTCAGTAAAATGAAAACTGGCAGAATAACTGGGTTTAGATAGTTTATGGCTTTGGTTATCACTGTAAGCAACTGTGGAGGGTGATGATCCCAATTATTGCAGAGAACAGAGAAGTTGAAGCAGAGGTAGACCAGTAGTCCCCAAACTTACCTTGAATTTTTTTTTAAATGAAATTGGACAAAGACATTTCCACTGATTTATAAAATTTTGAAAACCAATGTTAAAATTAAGTAAAGAAATGAAACATTCTCAATATTTATCTGTAAATTTTGGCAATGGTAGTATAAACCTTTTTTCAAATAGAATATAATAATAGAAATAAAATGGTGTCTCTTATAATAAAATCAAGTTTTCAATAGTACATTTCCATACATAAATTTAATGATCAGCAGAATTATGATATTATGTGATCTCAAAGTAAATATCACCTTTAAGAAAAAGTAATTCTTGGCACAAACTTAAAGAGGACAGTATTTTGATGGACTATTGGTTATTCTATATGCCTATAATGTAGAAAAATTGACAACAAACTACTGAATGCTTCAAAATTTACATAGATAGACTATATTTAAATACAAAATGAGTGATATAAATATTATCTTTATAGAAGTTGGCACTTAATCCCTTGAGACAGGGAAATGATGGGAGACATGCAACCACTTAGCATATCCTTGCTCTTCCAGAAGTATTTTCTTTGTGATTAATACACAGACTTGTAGGAGCAGCTACAGTGAACATTTCAAAGTGAAAAATGAATATTGGATGATGAATAATCTATATGTAAATGACATAGAAAGGTGATTATAGTTAAAGAAACAGCACATGATGAAACAGGTTCTCTCGGTAACATATGTTACTTCTTATGCCAAATTTTAAGCTGTACTGGCATAGCTCAGACGCTAAAACTCCAAAATAGAATTCTAAGAGTGTAAGCAAAACGTTGGTAAATGCTGTGCTGAATTAGAGGAAATGTTTGTAATTTATTTCAAGTGAATTAATAGTTTTGGAAATTTTTCCCACAGACTTGTCATTCCGCTAGTGTTTCATAATAACCATTTTTATTTGCAGACTATGAACTGAACACACACACACATGCAGTGTCTTGGGTTTTAATAGTCTATAATTTAAAGTTTAAATAATTGTGTTCTATAGATAAGGGTTTATTAGCCTTGGTGTGGAAGTCTTTATGTGGCTAGGGAGAGCTCTCAGCTAGTATCCATGTGTTTTGCAACAAAGAGTTGTTATGTTCTCGGATTAAATGTGCCTATAATAATCTTATTGTCATTATTCTTCTAAGTTGCAGTTGATATTTGAATCATTGTGTCTGCTTTTCCTGGAATGACCACAGCATTTTGTAAATAAATATCTCCCTTCAGGTGGAAATAAATAACTAAGTGCAGACACATTAGAATACATACTCTAAGTCTTAACTTTATAACTTTGTATAGAAAGGAATCACAGTCAAATAAAGAATACAAAGTTGTACAAAATAGTAAAAATGATTTATTGTTGAATGAATGTTTCCTGTAGTTGTCTTTATTTTTTTTTCTTTCACTGTTCTGTATCCTCATCTTCAGACGGCTTCTCCAAGAATAAAATGCAGCCCACATTTAATGCGGCTTTCACTATATGACTAATTCAATCTAATTTTAAAAAATGCACAATTATGGCAAAAACGCTCCTCACACATTCTGCATGGATTATATTTCTAACCATCTAAAATTGCACCCAAGTCTACAGATTAAGTCAAATATAGATGAGAATAATTGCTGTATTAGTATTTATATCTAATGAAATTCTAAGCCTGACTCACTTTCTCCTTAGAAGCAAATTTGGAAGTGTGACGAGCAAGATATATGCCCAAGTCTTCCCGTTCATGGCACATTCTGTATACATATGTCTTATGCATTTATGCTAATTGTCAAGGATGATCTGGAATTTAATTTAAAGCACAGGAAATTTCAAACTCATCTACACATTTAGATTACATATTCCTATAAGCAACAGCTCTCATATTACTTGACTATTGCTATTTCATAGAAACACTTTATTAAAACTGCTTTTAAAGTGAGATTAATTGAAATTTAAATTGTCATTTTCAGAACTATTCCATCTAGCCAGAAGCAAAATTACATCTATTTAAAATTAGAATAAAAGATGTAAGTCCTTTCAAATCTTTTAACTAGCACTAACCTTCATTTCATTTTTAATTCCCTCAATCCACTGTGAACTTAACCATATTGTACAGATTATAAGCTAGTTTAAATTCACTGAAGAGGGGTTTATGTGTAGCACCTTTGCTGAAGATGCATAAACAGCTTAGCAAAAGAAATAAAAGTAAATTTGTCAATAATAATGAGATGACCTTGAGTTTCCTTTGACTCTGTTTTATGTCCCTCCTGCAATTGAAGAAAGGTGGATGGACTCTGTATGCATCTGTTTATTCACAAGCCATCTTACCTACATCCTTATTAATATCTCTTGATGATCACAGAAGATACCCAAAAGAGCAGCCCCTTCAATCCTTTCCCAGGCGTGAAGCTTCAGAAACCTAATCGGGAGTTTGTGCATCCCTGCTCATGAAATACAACTAGTTTTCAGATTTAAGTAAAACAGAAACCTTCTATGTGTCAATGGTCTCTGAAATGGGCAGATCTAGGCCTTCAACAGACATCTTTTGCTGATCAATCCATGTCAGCCTTTACTTTGTTCTCTCTTCAACCTGGAATGTGGCCCTCAAATATCACAGTTCTTCCATTGTTATCTAAATGTCTCTGCGTAGTTGAAGTTGAAGCTTTCTTTGGTTATTTAGCCTTCAAATGTTTAGTAAGTAATTCAGATAATTACATTGACTTTTTAGTTTGTATATTTATATACATAAATGCACACACATATATGTATATGCAATTTTAAAGAATTAACAATAAATAAGACTTCAGTGTGTGTAAGTTTAATTGGAATTGGGTGAGAATCAAGATCAAGGGTAGCCATATATCTTCTAATTAATTTCAAGATTCAGCATATCAACTGTGTGCCAAGTTCAGGTCAATTGTACTTTCTTGCTTTCTTTATTCTTTCTAGGAAATAAAGGCAGTTAATATGTGCTCACTCTTGATGGCTATTACTGTATTACAAAATCTCCTTCTATCTGTGATGATATGTAGTAAGGTGTATGTGACCTCACAATTAAATCCATTTCATTTATTTCTATGCAATATGACTAAATATTATTAAAGAAATTATCTTATTACCAAACTATTCTTTGACAATACCCAAAGCACATGTCCTTCTCAAGTCTGCAACACTTGACCTGCCTGTATATACCTTTAATTTCTGAGGTATGAGTCAGCTTTCATTATCATTGTAAATTAGGAAGCAACATTAATAGTAGCATTGCCAAATTCTCACAAGTGTCTTTAATTGATGGACATTTTATCTGTATGTCACACTAGGAAAGACCCGCAAGTATAGCAGTTGGTAGTGTAATCCCATTATGTCAAAATTTTGAGCATAAGTTAAAATATCTTCAAAGAACAGAAAATGGACAGAAGATATCTTAAGTGTTATAGTATTTTAAATGTTGATAGCAATAAACTACATATCTGCTGTAAATATTACAGCAACAAATTAATCTCTATTAGGAATACACATACAAGTTTAACCTTCTGCTCCACGAGAGCTTTGACATATGTTGATTAGATGCTTATTATTTTAGGTAACTTTAATTTGAGTACAACTACAAAGCACCTCTGAGAGATGATTTATTCTTTTAAAATTAGCTACCTTACGGATTGCTGCAATGATATTTAATAGACAAACTAGGCTGCAAGAAATAGTCATTAACTCCACTAAGTTTCATTTTGTAGAAGCTGGCAGAAAAGCACACTACAGTAATTTGCAAATAGAAGAACACATTTAGCCATTCTCAATCAGGTGACCTTTGCTTAAATGCGTGCTGTTTGTCCTTGTTAAGCTCTGGCACCAAAATATTATTGGATTTTAATGCTCCTTCAAGTCTAAAATTATTCAGAATCTCTACTTCATAAAAAATTTTAATTCCCACTGTGGTTTACAATTAGAACAAAAAGAACATTAAACTTAGACTTTTCTTACTACATTATGACTTGTGACTGTCAGTTGAAATGTATATATTTTGGTGTTTTTTATAGGGTCTTATTAAAAGCTTACTATATTTTCATACTTTGGAGAGTACCTGTCCAATTCAAGACTAATTAAATCATCTTAATTTGCGTATTCAATATGAGTTAGAAAAACAAATTTAAAATGAGTTTTGTAAAATGAAAGTTAAGAAAAAACAACAGAATACTTTTAATTGAGAATGAGTAGCTTAAGTCCTGATGTTTGCCCTTGAAAAGTTAATCATACCAATTCGAAGCTCTTTCTTTTCTTGTCGTTGTTTTAGCTTTGATTTAAAAGAGGCATTTGTATAAGAGATTAAGTTTTGGGTCATGATACACACACATTAAAGACGTTTTAACTAATTTAAGACCTTGGCATTTTAGGTAGACTCCTTTCTCAGATATTCAGTTTCTACAAATAATAACTAATTTTATCAGAACTCTTTTTCCCTTGAATCATCTGAAAAGCATTCAAAAGTCAAATGCACTAAAACCCCATTATATCCATCTTGGATCACATCTCAATTAACTCTGAGTATGCCCTAATGTTCTGCTACTCTGTCTTCAATCTCACTTTTTCTCTCAATACCAGCATTAATTTCAATGGCTTGTATTTAATGTGTAACAACTCATGAGCATGAATTTGCTTGTGTTGTTTTTTTGAATAGTCTTTCATTTTAATATGACTCCTAAGCAGTCCTTACCCAGATAGCGCAATCAATATTACATCCTGGGTGATGTTGAGGGACACAACCCTTTGAAACATGCAACCCAAAATAAAATTACAGGATTTCCCACATTGCAGAACATGGGAGATGATTTCTTTGGTCCATTTCCAGGTAAAAATGAGTGATCTCTTGCCAAGATCCAATGGCTAGAAATGAAGAAATCCCTTAGTCCTTTCAAAGTTTCCAGATTTTAATGTAAAACTCCAGGATACAAATAGTCCAAGACAGTGACTAGATCTTACCGAAAATTTCTGACAGAATACTTAGCCGAGGAAATGACAATTAAAGGCCAGAATGGAGTCTTAGCAGATAAGGTTTTTTTGTTTGTTTGTTTGTTTTTTGTTTTTGTTTAATCTTTTTTTGTTTATTTTTTTTTAGTTGTTGAAAAAAAATTTCTGCCTCCTCCCAGTTTCCCATTTCCCTCCCCTTCCTCGCAAACATCGCCCCCTCCCCTCACTCTTCTCCCCCTCTCCCTTTCCCCCCCACTCCATTCCCCCTCCCTCTGGAGAAAGAGCAGTCCTGATTCCCTGCCCTGCAGGAAGTCCAAAATCCTCCCACTTCTACCAGGACAAGGAAGGTGAGCATCCTAACAGGCTAGGCTCTCACAAAGCCAGTTCATGTATTAGGATCGAAACCTAGAGCCATTGTCCTTGGTCCAAAAAGATGAACATGGGATGTACTCACTCATAATTGGTTTCTAGCAGATAAGTTTAATGGCTCATGTGTGAATTTGCCTTCTCTGATTTTGTCCAATGTAGTCCTGTCTATAGGCAAAATTTTACAACGTTACCTTAGCTCTTATCCCTCCAGAGCAGAATGTCATTTTACAATAAAACCACTCAGCCTTACATGACTTTAAACGCTCATACTCAATTAGCAAATTATTAATCCTATTGTGGTCCAGGCAGCTGTGTAATAAAAGGGAAAATCTATGTCCCAATACTCTTGGCCTCACATTATAGCTCTGAATGGAAACAGTTTGTCTCGTTGAGCAAGTGTCCATATGACAAGCTTAGGTCACTTACAGTGTGCGGGGAAGTAATTACTTATAAGCATCATGCCCTCATTTGGTGACACCAGTAAGGCATCGTCTGAACATCTGCTGTAACTATCCTCTCTAGTGTTGTGCATCACTTACTGCTATCTCCAGCAACCTGCACATTTCAGCCAATTCAACCTCTTAGTCATTCACTTTCTAATTCTGTCCCTATAGGCATCGTGTGGTGGGCTCCTAGAAGCCGATTTCTGTCCCTGCCTGAGAGATTTTGAGTCAGGAGGTCATTGGTGAGGTTTCTCTCCACCTTTCCCTAGTGGTGTTGAGGCAATAGTTCACGGAGGTACTCAGAAAGTGTAGATGTAAAATAGCCATAGCACAGTCACAACAGCAGTGATAATGCCAACTCTTACTTTAAAATGTCTTTTTGTTTTTGTGGAACAGAGATTTACAAAAAAATTTATGTCTTGCTACTTCATTAAAATCTCATTTTGTTTTTATTCTATTATCTGTAGTTAGCTTTAAGATTGTTGTTTAAAATCTAAATATGCACAAAGGCTATGTAGTTGTATCTTTTATTCTTCAATTTTGTTTTTCTAAATATGATTATACTGAATACTTTCTAGCTGGAGATAAACAAAAGTATACTATGCTGTATAAAGAAACTGACAGTCTACTTAGAGAAAGAGCCTCCTTAGCTACGCCCTCCAAAAAAATTATAAGTGGTAAATATGTGAGATAGTGATCTATGTAAGGACAGAAAGTTAAACATGGCATACTAATGTTTGTTGATAGATTTATTTTCTAAAGACAATGCTTAAATAGTGATCGTCATAATATCAAGTAACCATCATTGAATCTCCTTTCTCGCTCCATCTTAAACACCTCCATGCTTAGTCTCTCAACATACAATCTTGACATTCACAGAATTTATGTATACTATACACTGGAATAGTTCAATATGTTACTTTCATGTTACTAATTCAACAGATGTACTTATAAAATCAATATTTAAGATCATAGTGCAAGTCAACATAACACATAAAAACTTTTATTTTTCACATTTAGAAATAAAGGAACTAAGTTCCTTGCTCGTGCTCTCTCTCCTTCTGCTCCTGATTTGGACCATGAGATTTCAGTCCGGTGCTCCAATGTGGTTCTCTGTCTCTGTCTCCTTTCATTGCCTGATGAAGGTTAATATTCAGGAGGATGCCTATATATTTGTCTTTGGGTTCACCTTCTTATTTAGCTTCTCTAGGATAGCTAATTATAGGCTCAATGTCCTTTATTTATGGCTAGAAACCAAATATGATTGAGTACATCCCATGTTCCTCTTTTTGGGTCTGGCTTACCTCACTCAGGATAGTGTTTTCTATTTCCATCCATTTGTACGCAAAATTCAAGAAGTCCTTGTTTTTTACTGCTGAGTAGTACTCTAATATGTACTCAGGACCGCGAGGGGTGTACCCACACACTGAGACAATGGGGATGTTCTATGGGGAACCCACTAAGGACAGCTGGCCTGGGTCTGAAAAAACCTGGGATAAAACCAGACTTGCTGAATATAGCGGACAATGAGGACTACTGAGAACTCAAGAACAATGGCAATGGGTTTTTGATCCTATTGCATGCACTGGCTTTGTGGGAGCCTAGGAAGTTTGGATGTTCACCTTACTAGACCTGGATGGAGATGGGTGGTCCTTGGACTTCCCACAGGGCAGGGAACCCTGATTGCTCTTCGAGCTGATGAGGGAGGGGGACTTGATCGGGGGAGGGGGAGCGAAATGGGAGGCAGGGGCGGGGAGGAGGCAGAAATCTTTAATAAATAAATAAATTTAAAAAAATAAATAAATAAATAATTATTTATTAAAAAAAGAAAGAAAGGAACTAAAATATTTTACTGAAGCAAAGAAAAATAAATCTAGGTAATCAGTCAATCTGAGTATAAAATTTGGGTTTACTTGGTTGTTTTCTGGTGCTGGGGAAAAGCAGGCACATATGACAAAAAAAACAAAAAACAAAAAACAAAAAAAGAAACCAAGCACTAGTAAGTTGGACTTACTATCCTGAAAATTGTATGCACTTCCACTATTTACAATTCCTAATCACTATTTTTCTCTGAATAAAGTGAGCTCAGATATTACAAATGACAAGAGGCAAAGAGACAGAGGGTATCGGATAGCTATGATAGTCATATGAAGGAATATATGTCAGCATGTGAAATGGCTAAACAATCTCTTGTACATCACTTCTGGAAACCAGGCAAGACACAACAACTTAGGAAGCCAAGCAACAACAGTGTAAACTTTCAGAGGCTGAGTCACATTTGCTATTGTTTTAAACTTAAAGCACATATCTTTTAGGATATATGTTCATTTGTGGGCTTCAATTAAGTTGCACCATATATTTTTTTCTTTTTATAAACTTAATGATACTGAAACAGTTTAAATGAAGACAGATGACATGTTCATTATCCTAATGCACAATATTCTTAGGTGGAAGTTCCAAATCCTTATGGCTTGTGCCCCTCAAAAATGCAATGAATTTACATACCAAATAAAGCATTGTGACTTTATAAATCAATATTTATCATGAATTAATATATATATATATATAATTTATGCTATATATATACATACAAATACAGTACATATATACTGTATTTAAGTCTCTTAAATAAGCATTTAATTACCAAATTCACTAAAGAAGTTACAACCAGTTAATTAAATCTCATCTGATGCCAAGTTACAAACTTTTATCTCAGTACTTCAACTAAGTGTATTATGTAATTAAAAGGACATACATCGTCAAATGGAGACTCAGTAAGTAAAAATTTTATCTTGATAGAACTAGACAGTAATATTCTCTGATAAAATTCAAATTTCTGTAATCTTAAATTGCTGTGATTTCTGGAGATTCAATAATGAAATTATGGGGAAATACCTATAGAGTAATAATAATTGCACAAAATTACTCATTACTTTGGGTTTTGCAATATGTAGCTGCAAAAGCTTTTAGGACTAAGAATGGTTATTTTTCATATTTTCCTATGGTATATCTTGTCTCTCTCCTAAGAAGAATTACCTTCTATGGTATATCTTGTCTTTCTCCTAAGAAGAATTACCTTTCTCCTGTGACAGGAAAAGAGAAACATGAGCACTGGGTCAAAATTCTTCAATTTGACAGCAAGTCTGACTTTTATGGGTTCTACAAGCATATGATCTATTCACTAGCAGCAGGGAGAGAAGGTTGTGCAATTCTGACCAGATTGCGAAAGGTCACCCTTACTCAGCTGAAACAGATGAGAAGGATTTGCACGAAGAGTGTGTGGACGACATGAGAACCATATCTGAGAACAGAAAGGCTGCTGCCTTTTTTCACTGTACAAGCACACATGAAAATATCACCATAAAATGGATGTAACAACCCATTTCCTCCAGTCAGCTCACTGTTGACATAAAAATATTTGGACTTTTACATGCTCATTTTTCTAATACTACACTGGAATTAAATGGAAACTGAACGTTTCTAATTATTTATTGTGTTGTTTAATTATATGATGTATCCAATGAACTGCATATATACATGTGTACACATGTGCATTTATTTATTTACATGTGTGCCCTGTTAAACACGTCTACTTTAACAGGAGTACCACCTTCCTCCCAGAGATGAAGAGACAAAATACAAATAACATGCATTTGCATTAAAAGGCGATAACGTTAGCTTACCTTTGATCAAACGCTTTCTGTGTGTACCAGGCTCTGCTCTAAATTCCTCCAGTCCATTATCTATTTATTCCTCAAAGCTATACACTGTGAGAGAAGTGGTGTTGTTGCCATTTGCTAGATTGAAAATGAGGAGATGCTCTCAAGCAAGGTGCCATAGGCTACATGGTTTGAAAGGAGCATGCAATGAGACTTCAGAGCTTTCATCTTAACAGTGGAGTAATGCTTTCTTGGTGACTTGGAAATAAAAAAATAATAGCATCACATTTCTTTTAAGTAAAGCAAGTACATTTGCTCATTTGACTAAGCATAGGTATCTGTTTCCGTGTTCCAGGTAAACTATGCTAGCTAGCATCTTTTTAAGTAGCCGAATCATGCTCCTACTCCTGGTGAATATTACTCGAGTGGTGTAATAGTATGAATGCAATTGCCCTATATAATCCCAAAGGGAGTGGCACTATTGGGAGATGTGATTTTGTGGAGTAGGTGTGGTCTTGAAAAAAATGTGCCACTGTGGGGACAGGTTTTGAGGTTTCTTTTGCTCAGACTTCATTCGGTGTGACAGATAGTCGACATAGTGTTGCCTGAAAGAGGCAGGACTCTCAGCTACTTTGCTAGCACCATGACTGCCAATTGCCATGCTGCCGCCATGATGATAAGGGACTGAAACTCTGAAACTAAGTGAGCTACCCCAATTAAATGTTTTCCTAAAAAGAGTTGCCAAAGTCATGGTGACTCTTTACACCAATAGAAGCCCTGCCATAGACAAGTGAATTGCTTTTCATCATTCCATATAACACAGAACATAGAACATTACAAATTCATATTAGTCTTACAACTCATTTAATCACTCAGAAGGGTTTACAAAATCTCTGCCTACTCTAATGATCATTACTGAACTAGTCAAAACAAACCAAAATGGCCTCTGTTCTGAAGGAGCTCTCGGGTACATTGTCTAACTTACTAAGCGTTGTCCAAATTTCTTTCTGATTTAGGTTCTTTGGGTTTGACAAGTGTCCTCAGCGCTGCTAGAATAATTACCATTGACAGTACCTCAAAGGCGCCTCGAGGAGCCACTTCTAAGTTAACTTCTACCTCCTGCATCCTCTGCAGTTGGTGCTCTTGTGCCATACTTTCGCCTTTCCAGGAATGTAGTAGAATGATAACTACAGTATACATGGATGGCATTTTCATGCCAGCCTCTTTCATAGATTAAGACTTTGTAGTTTGCTGTGGGCATTTACAGTCCATTCTTCCCTGGTGCCAATGTATCCCATTGCATTATTTCTATGTTTTTGCTCCTGTCAGGGGACATTTGAATTTCTTCTGCCAATATTAGTATAAAGTCTCTTTAAACATTCACATACAGATATGCTGATGAAAATTAATATGCAACATGCAATTAAATATAGTAATATTTTGTGACTATGAAATGAACATTTTAAAGTTTATTAAAAGAGCCAAGCCACCTTCCACAGTATTAGACTTTATGAGTTCCAGTTTTTTACCATCATCACCTGCACTGAATGATATGGTTCTTTTCCCCAGCCATGGTAAGTGGATGGAAGTAGTGCCCTATTCTGATTTTAATTTTCATTACCCAATGGCTAGCGAATGAAGATATTGAGTACATCTCCTTCTGTCCTTTTTGGTGAAATCATCAAGTATTTTGTTTATTTTTTGCTGACCTAATTAAAAATACTGTTGCCTGGTCTATTTTTTCACTCTCTGAGTAATCACTGGGGAACATCAGGCATGATTTTCCTGTCTCTGCACTTGTCGTACCAGTGGGTCTGTGGAGAAAATCGCTTACAGTCTGGTTTCAAGTAGTGTCCAAGGTGATGACTCAGAATCTTCAAAAGTAGCAATTTAGTTTATGCATAGCTATTTGGTAAAACTCTAACTTAATGATAAGGAGATATTTCTAGAATCTAGTACAAAAATTAAAATAACAATCATGAATAATGGCAATACTTAATGCTGCTTAGGTGCAGATTTTCTGGAAGTTAAAAGGCAAAACTATGAAATGTCATAGATTGGTGATTTTATGTATTTTAGAATCCACAGAATCTCTATTTTACCCCATCCTTAGAGGTACTTGTTCGTAGAGATAGAATAGATGGAATATATTTGCTCTCAAATTATTTCTGTGCAAAAACCAAACTCAGATCCAGGGGATTAAAGGATAGATATTCTACAAAGATCAACAGTTTAGAAAAAAATAACGGACAAATAAAGCAACTGTTCAGCATCCAGAGCTGTTCGAGTTTTCTGAAAGCACCCTCATTGCAAATGCTCTGCCCATAAAAAATCTTTCTAGCTCACCTGTGCTTAGGGAAGTCTGTGAGCTTTTCCTCCCACGGCTTCCTGTTGATAAAATCCAAATCCAAGCTTCTATAACCCTCCATTCCTAGTGGCTTCCAGGAATTGGCCCATTTATTTTGTCTTGATTTTCCTCTTGCAAGATGACAGGAAGATGAAAGAGGCTGAGTATATGAGAGCATAAAATAAAGTCCTCATATTTACTCAACTGCCTAGACACCAGCCTTCTGAAATGAGCTTTTTTCTTTTCTGGCTGTCTTTCACTCTTCCTATTACAGTATAAATACGCAGCATGAGTCCTTCACAGACAAGACAAAAGTAAAATTCCATGTTCAGCTTATGCTTTAGGTTAGTATGTGAACTTTAACCCACCTTTGTGGTAAGCAAAAATTTTAACACAAGTGCGCTTCTTATATCATTGACTGCTAGAGGGCAGAGGCCAGTCCGTAGACTCTAAGTGCTTATGGGATTTCACATAAGACTGGCTTCAATTATTCTTCTCTTCAAAGTTATGACGATGACTATTAAATGATGAAACATTAAAAATCAGTCAATATTTACTTCCCATGTTCATTAAGGCAAGAAATGCAGATTGAATAATGAGTGCTAAACATATTTATGGGTTCAATTTAAATAAATTTTTGCACTAGACTGTGGGGGAAGCTTATATATTTAGTAATGATTTTCATCCTTTGCTTGTTATATAAAACTTTAAGTGATAAATGGCCCTGGAATACTTCCACAATTAAGTTGGTAAAGAGAAAATGATGAAATTGGGATAGCTTGTTTCTGCAGGCTAAGAAGCTATGAAGGAAGATTTTAGAGATACTCATAGGCTTTGCCAGTCAAGGCAATTTAGGTCCAAAATTACTGAATTTAACCTCCAGAGCATATATTAAAAACAAGGGCTCAGCTAATAAAAGAACAAGATAGATTTCTGTTGGGGATGGAAAGGACACAAGGCAAGTATGAGAAAGTGACTTGTATAAGAGCATGTTAGAAATGAACAGCCTGTGCCTGGCGACCTAGAAAGAGGTCCAACTTAAAGGCAGATGCAGTCGTGGATGTGAGTAACTTTGGGCTGCCCTTGGCTATACAAGCAGGAGCAGCGCTGAAACACTTTAGCTTTCCCAGTCAATACATCTGATGTGCGAAACTCACGAGCTACTTCCACCTATTTTTATCTTAGCT
Source organism: Microtus pennsylvanicus (assembly GCF_037038515.1). Classification (NCBI taxonomy): domain Eukaryota; kingdom Metazoa; phylum Chordata; class Mammalia; order Rodentia; family Cricetidae; genus Microtus; species Microtus pennsylvanicus. The sequence continues at coordinate 35,022,095 of NC_134587.1, read as the reverse complement.
GATGTTTTTGTTTTGTTTTTCTGGGCCTGGTATATTATGGGCACTAATGGGAACTTTATATTTTTTTTAGGTTGAAACATAATTTCACATTTTTATGCTATATCATCTATCACCAATTATGTTTGTGTGCAGTGATTATCATGATAGTCTTCACATCAGCCTTATGTTTTTGTTTTAGTGTATGAAAACGGGTAAATGTGCAGGTGAAAGACACAAAATGCAGCCACTGACCTGCTGGGATACCCGGAATTCTTGTGTTATTGCTCAACCAAATGCATCCTACAATAGCAGATACATCTGGAAGTGGTTTCCTATTGGTAGAATTTATATACTGTACTAAGTGTCAAAGGAAAAATCTACATATTGTCAGCATCTCTTCTCCTGTTTCTCTAAGCTTCCAACTGCACTGCAGAGTCTATTTTTAGCTGATAATTACTCCAAATCCACAAGCTGAATCTCTAATTCTCAATATTTCTACTTGCCATCCTATTTGGAAAGAGGAGCTAGACTGAAGGTACAGACCCTGATGCAAGGTTGGTGATGCCCTCTTGAAAGCAATGTCAAGAAGGAAGGAAAGAGAAAAAGGAAATGATGCAATAATATTATAACTATCTCAAAATAAAAGAAGTTATTAAATATTAAGAAAATGGCAACAACAAAACATCATCATTCACATAACTTTATAGAATACAAAATCTTAACATCATCTCTTTGACATCTTTAATTATTTTAAGTCACATATACATTCATATATATTTTCTTTTACTCTCTCATTTCTATATATACTGTTTGCCTCATGCTTTGCTTAACAGGTTATATTAATTATACAGAACTTGTATATCTTAAGATTTTACTCAACACATTACAGTACAGATAGTGACTCATCTTTATATTTAAGAGCTCATTTTAGAGTATCTCTACACTCAACCCAAATAAGATGCAGGCTGCAAGATACCTCAAGCAGAAATCTAAAGAGGTCATTCTGCTCCTCTATTCTTTTGTTTTCTCAGTTGTTGAGCTAATGAGGATTTCTCCTGTTTAAAACTACCAAGATTGTAATTCTGTTTTTCATCTTCCACACAGATGTTGACTCTTTTTTTGGGGGGGGCGTGGTCTCCTGACCTTGATACCTTCAATTTAGTCCATGACACTGAAGGCAATCCATGTGTTATTTTGTATTTCATCATTTAGCAACATTTATAAATTATGATTACATATGTTTTAAAAATACCTCAGCCCTTTCACTATGAGAGGTCCTATTAAAACCGTGAGTGTTTCTAATTCTCAAGCTATTGATCCTGTAACCTCTCCTACTTGAGTTTCAGTTTTTCCATTATGAAATATAGCATAGTATCCATGGAATTATGTTGTACAGCTATTTCCTCTTAATAAAAACATGCCCACTTAGAAAAGAATGAGAGGCTCGAAAGTCTTTGAAAGTAAACGATACTTTCAAAGTCCAAGGTGCTCGTGACACAAGATTCACGTAATTTCACCTTAAATGTATATAATCATTAAGCAGTTGCTGGGGGTAGCATACTGCGGCCCACCCTGCTGTCTGCAAGTTGTGATGTGCGCTACAAGGGATATAGCTTCCATGAGTCATCACTCACGGTTAGGTGGACTCCATCCATTAGACTGTCCTGGTGGCACATACTCTCCCAGAAGCAAGCTCAATAAATTCACTGGTTCACTACACGAGAACAAGAGCAGCTTCTTCTTTGTTCTGTCACCCATGTCCCACCTGGGACAAAGAGACATTTGTTCGTGTCTCCCCAGGAAAACTCACACCAGAGTTTTAAAACTCTACTCTGCCCAGAAAACTCTGCTCTGTTGGGTAGCTCCCAAATACAATCATAAAAAGTTGTCAGCCATTTCATTTCTATGTTCCTACTGATCTGATGGGCTTGCTGTTTCCAGTATGCTCGTCTACTGCCTCCTCCTCCTAAAGTTGCCTCTCCCTTTCTGTTTCTACGGACAAAAGGCCAGGCTATGCCCATGTGTGACTGCCTTTCCCCCACCCTCATAGCTGATTGTGCACAAAGCCATTCAGAAACTAATAGCAAGCACATTAATGTGGTTTCTTTCTTATATC